>NW_027395731.1:0-525521 GCF_047715665.1 Aspergillus karnatakaensis | reverse complement strand
TTTCTCCAAGCTAACAAGACCAGCATGTCCGAATACATGGGCGTCACCCCCTTTCAAATGGTCGCCTGGACCGTCCCCATGGCCGTCGGTGGTTTAATACTCTCTGTCCTGGGCGGACTCCTCTTCCATCGCATCTCCGGGACGATTCTCCTCCTCATCTCTTCCCTCGGCTACGTCGGCTCTGGCCTCTGTTTCGCACTTGTTCCCCTCGGTGGTGACTACTGGCAATATATTTTCCCCGCTATGATCTGCGGAACGATCGGGATCGATATCTCGTTTAATCTCTCAAATATATTCATCACGACCAATATCGCGAGAGCCCGACAAGGGATTGCAGGCGCGCTAATCAATTGTACCCTGCACATGGGAATCGCGGTTATGCTGGGCTTTGCGGACATTGTGCATTCTGAGACGGGGCATCTTGGTGGGTCGGAGAGCTATAAGGCGGTGTTTTGGTATCAGGTTGGAATAGCCGGGACTGGGCTGCTGATTGTGCTGGGGTTCGTGAGGGTCAAAGAGGCAGTCAGTGATTTGACTATTGAGGAGAGGGAGGCGCTGGCTGCTGAGGCGCAGGGGTCGAGAAGTGAGGTTATTGAGGGCGCATGATGAATAGAGAACTAGAGGTGAATATAAAGGTAGCTATCGTTATTTCTAGACTGCATTCATATTCCCAAAGGAGCAGAAAGGCGCATGCGCCTGGGAGCTACGCAACCCGACACTCCCATTCAATCGGCCGTATCAGACAAGAAACAAAGCTTCTTTATTATTCTGCAGGTGTTTCCGGGCTGTGTTCCACTTGGAAGCTGCCTTGTAGGTAAGCAAGTCGGAAAATATTTACGGTATATGGGCAGGTTGTACGAGATGGAAGCTGATCATACGAGAGCAGCCGGTATCTTAGGTTCCCGACTATAACAGCCGGAAGAGGGGAAGTGGGGGCTTTCCGAGATCCAAGCACCCCATATGTCATCATTCTCCCTGCAGCTTACACGATCTGCGATTAGAAATACACTGGACCTTTCTATCTATATAATCCCCGCATATCTCCTCTTCACAATCTCCATCCACCAGATTTACCCATCGCAATCACAATGGCCGCCCCCAAGATCATCCTCTACACAAGCCACATCTGCCCCTGGGCCCATCGCGCCCACATTGCCCTCAAGGAGCTGGGCCTGGAATACGAAGAGGTCATTATTGACCTCAACAAGCCCCGTGAGCCGTGGTATCTCGAGATCAACCCTGTATGTCTCAGTCCACCATCTCTTACCTTTATTATTGTGCTCTTCAATGCTAACTAAATACTCCTCCAGCGAGGCCTCGTCCCCACCATCTCCTACAACGGCACCATCATCCCCGAATCCGCCATCGTCACCCAGCTCCTCGCAGACGCACACCCCTCCCACCTCGTCCCTCCCTCAAACAGCGTCGAAGGCGCCATTCAACGCGCCCACATCTCCTTCTTCGTCGACACATTCTTCTCCAAGGTGTGGTCGTCCGCCTTTGCGGCCCAGAAAGCCTCGACCGAGTCGGAGCGCAAGGAAGCGACCGAGGCGCTGGTCGCGGCCATCGAGAAGAACAATGTCGAGAGTCTGCTCTACCCTGAAGGCAGTGGATCTGGACCTTTCTTCCGCGGGGCGGAGAGGCTGACGCTTGCCGAGGCACTTACTGGATCATTCCTGTTGAGGCTGCTGTCGCTGTGGAAGCCGCAGTACGGACTGCTTGCTGAGGAGTTGCCGCAGTTGTTGGAGAAGCGCACGCCGAAGTTCTGGAAGTGGGCAAATGCGGTGGTCAAGGAGGAGAGTGTGAGCTTCATCTGGGATGAGGAGGTTGTCGGAAGTAGGACGGCTGCGAAGTGGAAGGCGGCCAAGGCTTAGGTTAATTTAGTTAATGTGATCATGACGATGTTGTTCAATAAGAAATCGTGCATTTTTGTATGTCGGAGTGTTTGGAGTATGAGACGGGATGTAGAAAGAAAGGCCGGATGCCGTCAGTGTAGGGAGATAGAAAAAAAAAAAGGAGCGATAATCGCCCGATGTGGGGCTCGAACCCACAACATTCAGATGAACTTTTAGGATTAAAACTGCGGAGAGAATCAGCAAATGCTGCGAAGAAGAAGACGAATCAGGAGGTACTGACGTCTGACGCTCTTCCAATTGAGCTAACCGGGCGGATGGCGGTTAGTTGTCGATACCAGTCTATATCAGCATACTTTACGCGGATATTGCGTCTTTCTGAGGGAGTTGGGCGGGGGGTAGATAGACCTTACACTTCAGGCCCCAGGGTTTCCTATGATCTGGGCTTGGTTGCTTTGACTGGTAGAGAGTACATACTGTCATTCTTGTCAAGTTAACATGGTGCATTTTTCGTGAAAAAGTATCTCTTGTGTATCTCATTTCGTCGATATATATTTCTGTCACCGGGAGTCATCCACCCCACAGCATTGCTCTCACATACGGCACTTACTTGATATTAGAAGATGTCCTGATAGTAACTTCTAGAACAAGAATATATTGCTGGACCAGCATCCCTTCATCCCCTCAAACTTACAATTTTCCCCTCTCTATCACTTCCTTTCCAACCCGGTTGTCCTCTCCCTTCCCCAGTAACCTCAGATCAACATGCGGCACTCCCAAGTAATCCCACATATAATGAAACCGATCACTTCCAAAGAACGGCTCACTATTTCCCTTCCCATCGCTAACCCAGAACCAGGGACATCCAAACGCGCCGAGATCCTTCACAGCCTTGTCCGTGACTGTTGTGAGAGCCGACTTAGTTTCTGGACGACTTGCACCTTTTAGAACCTCTTGAACTTGAGATTCTATGAAGACGGATGACTTTGAAAGCGCAATAGCCAGGTTTTCCGGTGTCGAGACATCAATATGCCCATACCACATCGTTCTGAAGATTGACAGAAACGCCGCCTCGAACTTGTCTTTTGGGAATGTCTTTTTGATGTAAGTCAGGGCTCGTTGCGGCTGTTCTCTCCGTTAGCACCGGCTAGAATGGAATAGAGAAAAAGATAAACATACAAGTAACGACAGAATCGGGAAGAAGGAAGGGATCTCAAAGTCATGGCCAAAGTAGCGCTGTGCGCGCTTGCCATCGTATTTTGAATAGGCGGCTTTGTTGGGGAGCGTCCAAGGGGGTTTGTTTCCTTTTGTACCTGTCAGAGCTTTCTTATTGATTGTTGACGAGTAAGAGAGGGGACGAACCGCTGCCGACGTTGATGCCGCCTAGGAAGACGGGGATTAATCTGGTACCTAGCGTCAGCAGGATATCTAATGGGTAGACGATGGTATACGTACTCAATCTCGACGCCATGCGACTCAAGAGTAGATCTATTTTCTTGGAGGTAGGTAAAGGCGTAGAAGCTGTATGGGGAGACTACGGGTCGGTTCTTAGTGCTGACTGCGAAGGGAGAAATCGGGAAACTCACCACAATCAATGTAGCATTCGATCCTTTTACTGCTCATTTTGGACCGGTATAAGCTATAGATAACCAGAAGGCGGTACTTTGAAATCTTGATAAAAGTATCGAAGCTACTCGCCAGAGAATATAAGCTGAAGAAGCCAGTCAGCAAGAAGCGGGGAGATGCCGAGGCCCGAAAATGATTAGAAAGTGTCAAACTACATCTCATGCACATTCCCATACGCACTTCCACCTCCTCGACCACCATTCTGACCACCATTCTCACTATCCCTCCAATTACTCCCTGCCCAGAATTGACACCCTCCACTCGCACAAGCATAGAACAACCCTCCGCCTCTCTCCCACCCAGCCGTATCAACACGACTAAACACCCCACAGTGGCACAGTGGGTTCTCCGAATACACCCCCTCATTGTCTGCCCACCCGCGGAACTTCCCGCACCGTTCGCACCGGAAATAAGGCCTGTTGGCGTTCTTTGGATTGGTTCCTTTGACGCGGAGTTGGATTAGGGGGTACCTGCAGACACGGCAGGTTGCCGGTTGGGCTGGCATTTGGCTAGGAATTGGAGGAGTTGGTGTCGGAGAAAAGGTCGTTGTGGGCGGATGAGTTGGCGGACTGGGGGTGGAGTGGTGCGTTCTCGTGTAGGTTGAGGGTGGCATTTGATGCTGTTGGAGGTGAAGCGAGCTGCTTGTCCATGTTGTTGAAGCGCTGGGGGCGGTTTGGTAGGTGCTGTGTGAGGTGGTGGAAGGGGAAACAGGGTGGTTAAAGGTTGTGTCTCCTATAAACGGGAATGGTTACCTTCCTGTAATATCCATTGTGATGATCAACTACATACCATGGGAAGAGACGGTATAGTCTGCGGAACGATAGCTCGATTTCGAGCCTTTACGAAAGATACGAGAGAAAGCGCCCATGCTGCTGGTTCAGGGCGGAGATTGATTGCTGGTTTAATTAAGGGCAGAACCCATGAGAAACGAGATCCTTTATATTATTTTTGATGCTATGCAGGACGAGGCTGAGCATGTATGGGGTCAAGTTCTTCAGTCATGCGACTGCAATTTGACGGACCTTGTAGCTGGAGAGAACGCTTGATCGCCCGCGTCCGCCATGTCTCTCTTATCCAGACACTCGGAGGATTTATTGGACGTGCTTTGCCCATTTTCCATGAGGCTTGTCGATTCGCCGGAATGTCGCTTAATATTTCCTGTATTCCAACCTGGATAGCGGCTAACAGGGGCTATAGATTGGTGAAGGATGCGCCAAGTGCTTAGACAGGACTGGTATGCAGGACGCTCCCGCTCCGCCCCTTCGTGACCTATCGATGAGAAAACTGAGATTAAGACCAGGCAATATGGCGGCCATTCAGGGGCCCGCTGGTAGCGCCAGCTTGATCCTCAAGATCTATAGACAGCTCGCGAGCTTAAGCAGGGGTTTGCGCCATGGCGGCAAGGGCTGAAAGCTGATGCGGGGCACTTATCGGTATTGAAACAGGATGCGGCACAAGTTCTGAGCTGGCTTGCATGAGATGGCCTATCAAGCGTCGAAGAGATACCCTACGCGCTGAAGAGCTCGGAACGCGTCATCGATCCTGTTTCATTGAGAGGAATTAAAACAGCGTAGCAGGAGGATTCAGCAGCTCCTTATGGTGTAACAGACGAATGTCATTCAGTGAAGGTATTATACAAGGAAAGATGGGGCATGGTGGAGATAGTAAACTGTTCATTGACATGATAGATATAACATTCTTATTGCGTTAGAACACCCACTAGTGTAGCCTGACGAGCCACCTAATGTATCAGTCCCTGCCATGCTATCTCAGAGCACTAGCTATTGAGTTCAGCAGTAGGACTCCAGTAGCTCACGCATCTCCGGGCTTTTAGCGCCAGCAGCAGCTGGTTCCATCCTCTTAAATCTTGCACCTGCTTGCAGGAGCAGCCGCGCAGAGGCAACACAATCACACGAAATTGCTATATTAAGCGGATGCGGATACTCGATCTCGTCAATCGAACACGGCTAAAGCACTCTGACTTTCTCTGGAATCCCCAAGCCCCAGTCACTAGTGTCTTCAAAGGTTCCACCCCTTGGTATCCCACAATGCGGCAAAACAAGCCCCAGCATGGCAAGGTTTCTTCCAGCCAAGAGCTCAAGTACTGCAAACGGCCGCGGTTCCGTATCGATAATAATATCAGCGTTGGCACCAGATTCGAGAAGTAACTCCACAATTTCCAGGTCCTCTTGCAGAATCGCAATACCCAGCGGCGTGTTGTGCATGCTATTATCGCCCACTCCGTAACAATAATCCTTCCCCGCGTCTTCAATCAGCATGCGCAGCGAGGAGGAGTTTCACGACATTGACGTTTCCAGTTTCAACGGCATATGAAAGCAGACTTCGTTCTTCCGATCCGTGGATGATATTTACATTGGCTCTTTGCGAGATTAGGTACTCCATGCACAGGGCCTGCGACCTCATGGTCACGAACACGAAGGTTTCGTCTAGCCAATTTTCCGGCATCGCGTCCCTCCAGTCTCCGCAGCGCAGGTCATACCATTGCATATCACCCTGAGTCACATGGTCCAGGTAGAAATCCTGCATAGACTCGTATGCTAAGTCGTCGACATCCCTGAGGAGGAAGCAGCATGGTGTTTCGTTGTTGGGAAGAGCTTTTCGAAAGTCCCTGTTCCATGATTCTAGGGCAAGTGTCAGTAAGTAAACTTTGGGCTGTATGGACAGGGGGGGGGTATACTGACTAGAGACGCGAAGATAGTTGGCTACCTCTTTTATATTCCTTGGGGCCACTTCGCAGTCTGAGTACTCATATTCTGAAGACGCTTCTTCAGACCAGATTTCCGACAATTCTTCCGACGCTTCTTCCGACAACTCTTCAGGCAATTCTCCCGGTGATTCTGCTTTTGTATGTGTGGATGCTACTTTCCCCGAATTACGATGGAGATCGACAAGCTCTGAGAAGATGAGAAGATGAATCTCACGAGGAAGCTTATTCCAGCTCATCTTGCAGTATTGGCCCTTCCAGCCACAGTTGAGGGCTCTCCGGTATAGACTTGTGTAGTGTTTGTCGGTAGTAGGATATCCAGCTCTCATGATCGAACTTCTGGTAGTACTAAGGATATTGTAGTAGGCAACGATAGCCAGGTGTGAGTTTTCCCTGATACAACACACTGAAGAAAACTGCCCCGTTTGTAGGCCACATTGAAGCAGCCACAAAGCAGGGCGGCTTAGTCACGGGTCATATAGGCCTCTCTGTGCGCACGTTTGGGGCAAGTATTGCCTGCTAGGTAAGTTAGACATTATCAAACCCAAGCTGTACCCGAACCACGTCCTAGTAAACAGCGCAGTCGACGTGAACTCCACTATGATGAGCTGCTGCGCACCCATACTTATTCAAAACAAATCCAAGTTTTCAAAAATAGCATCTAATGGCTGCGGCTGATGTAGTGATGCTGTAAGGGCTTAGTGGAAAGCTTGGCTAGCGGTTAGGCTTCCTAAACCGATGAAATCATGAACGGCACCGTCAATTTTGAGAGATGCGTTTTAGTCTATCCCAGATCTGGTTAAACTAAGGTGCATAGTAGGACGCCTGGCCCCTAGGCCTCAAGCACCGTGGATTTAAATAGAAGGTTGGCTCCTCCACTTCTGTTGGAACCTCTCACAAGTTCAAACACGGATCAACTGTCAACATGTCTGTCTCCTTTGACCTCTCCCGCGTCAACGCGATTGCTATCCTGAAGCCCATTCCGGAGAAGAAAGAACGGGTTTGTTCGGCCCTAATCAACCCCTTCCTCTTTGTTTTTCAGTTATTGACCATCACCTCATCAGGCCCGAGAAGTCCTCGCCAATCTCGTCGCAAAGGTCGAACAAAACGAACCTGATACCCTGCTGTACCAATTCTGGTATATCGAAGATACTGGGGAGTTTCTTTTCATCGAGAGGTGGGCTATTAATATCGGACTATATCCATCTTGAATCTGCTAATATCGTGGATGCTATATAGCTACAAAACTCAAGAAACCCTGACCGCGCACATGTCAACACCATACTTTAAGGAGGTTGAAGAGATTTCTGTTCAGGAGGGAATACTAGAGAGACCAATGGATGTGAAGTTGCTGAACAACAGGGTTGCAGGGTTTACTCGTTGATACGGAAGAATGATGATTACTCAATATGTGTGGAGTGGGTATAGCTCATAGCCACTAGAGTGATTGAAAGTGTATATCAACGCAATACATATCGTTCCGGGGTGCCATATCTATCAAGCCTAACCTCAGTCTCGTGGGCCAGACTATCCAAGGCACTAACTGCCCCAAGACCATTGGGTGGAATACGTGGTATGTGATATGCTGCAAGCCCATGATACAGCAAGGGAAGAACCGAGAATTTCCACAGCGGCAATCCAGCGGCATTGTTTACCCATATAGTTGAGACAAGAAGAGTGATCGTCGACACCAGCAAGAAAGCAGGAAAGATTAACCACCGCCACTCCACAGCAACATAAACCTCAGGAAGACCCATCGTCCCAATAACAGTATGATCACTCCGATTGAGAGCATACTTGGTCAACGACGCTGCCACTCTTGTGGTTATATGTTCTAGCCCATCTTTGAGAATTCTAGGTGGGTTTATGTCACTTCCAAGAAAGGACCACGGTGGACTTCGATCGTCTACTCGTTGCCAGTTCTCGTACATTGAAGCGAAAAAGACATTTTCCAGACCAAGATAGGGGTTGAGGTCCGGGCAGAAAGAAAATTGAGATTCATCCGGGAATTGCGTGTACTCTGGGTCGCCAGGTGTTCGTTTGAGGTGTACAAATTTGCTATCGCTTGGCTTCCAGCATGGTATTTGGGTTGTTCTACCATTTGCCTCGTATTCATGTGTAAAAATCTCGCCCCAGTCACGATTCAAGATCTTCTCTGCAAGTATACCGTTGGTAATGGTGACATTGAGTTCGCGAGAACAGAAGCTCATAATGCACCTTGTGACTCTGTTAATACGTAGGCCAGTAGATGGGTTTTCGTATGTTTCGCTGTTCTCGAGATCTATGCTAAGCTCCGCGTGTGCCACGGCGACGAGTTCATTTGTGAGAGGCGCTGGTCGGTTTATCGACGTCGATAAACTCTGACCCAATATGCTAGCCAGCCAAACTAGGTTCGTTGGTAGGCTCATGATAGCATCAGAACCCCTCTCTAGTGGTGAGATAATCACTGCTCCTTCAGATGGCTCGCCGTATGGCAACGTGATATTGCAGGCTGTCACTGTATCGTCTGTGGCAAATGAGGTAGCAGTATTATCGCACCCTTCTAGTATCGCTTGAGGTGTAACATCATTGCACCGAGTACAAAAGCCCACGGACTGGTATGATGGCCAAGTGCAATTTCCGGAGGGGCAGGTTGGTGTTTCCTGGAAGTCGGACATCAAGAAGCCAAGATCAACAGCGTCTTGAAAGCTTCCATCTTTATTATCGAGTAGCAAGACCCTGGACTGTCTTGCGAGAGCACTTTCTGAAGAATGTGATGATTGTCGAACAGGGTAACTGATGATTTGCTGCATGAAGGGTTCAAACGCGAGGGCGAGTATAGTAATCACCGCGCCCAGAGAAATTAGAGATCTGCGGGGTTTATCAAACAAAAGCAGAAGTGAACCCCTCGGTCCCCGGCTAGCATCATCAATCGCCTGAAGACTCTGGAGTTGGTGTCTGCCTTTGCTGAACCAGATGTACTTCAATTGACCGATGCATCCAGCAACCACAACTAGGAGGGAGGACCGTGCCACTGTTGATAATATTGAAATTATGGCGTTTAAAGATAGACTCCTTGGCGGGTTAGGAGGTAGTTGATTGTCGTAGAGGTGTAGAACGATGGTGACGGCGATGAAACAACTGCAACTGAAGATGAAGGCCAGAATTTCTGGAAACCAGGTATCGAGGAGGAGGATCCCATATTTTGTAGGCGACCTGTCTCTCTTGTTTCGTCTCAGGACTTCATGCGCGTCATACCTGATGGGAGGTAAGGCAGTAATTTCCTCTGACTCTGTCTTACTGAATTGACACTGGTTCGTTGCTCCTGTTGATGCCATTCCGATGGGTTCTTAGAAGATCATCTACCGCACAAGAGCCTGTGCGATGTCTTTAATGTTGTTCTACTTGAATAAACCATCATCCCGAATGTTCAAGGGCAAAATGGGTTGCCTTTTGGGTCTCTTGGTGAGGCTGAACACGAACTCACCGATGGCATTCATCGGCCTTTGTTGCCTCAATTTATGAATCCGTCCCAATACTCTGTTAGGATCCAGGGTGCATGATTCGCGTGGGGTTGCAGCTACAGGCTGAACAGACACAGGGCTGTTTTACCGGGTAATTCTACTGAGTTGGGAACAAAAAGACGCGCGCAGTAAGCAAGGTTGAATCCCCCTAGAACTATAACACGAATATCATAAGCCTCCATTACAAGTATACACCAAGTTCTCGAATGCTCTGGTTCTTGATCACTACGTCCTTACTATCATTGGACAGCAAAAGAGGGCGGGCGCCCTACGGCAATTACCCATATAGCCACCCTATCAACCCCAATTTATACCACATCAGGAACAGAGACCGACCAGATACTCGCACCCTCCACCTCTTCACTCCCACTAGTCCCAACATACAGCAAAGTTCCAAGCCCAAACGTTGCGGTGGTCGGCGCCGGGATGCCCTCTACAACAACCCTCGCAAACCTTTCAGCATAGTAGACCCGCACAATTGTATTCTTCTCAAAGTTCGTGACAAATGCGGAAGGGACGTCTCGCGCAAGCGCAAAATCGTCTGCACCGACAAGGAGATCACCTTCTGCCAAGGTCACCGCATCCCCAATAGGTGAACCTGTTGCTTCTGTTACCTCAATGCGCCCGAAGATGCCCAGAAGCGTGTTGGTGTAGTAGAGATACCCCTTCTGGTAGCGGAGTCCGTTTATACCGGGCCCGAAAGCGGCGCTATCAACCTCGCTAAGAACCTTCTGGCTAGTCCGCCGCTGAAGATCAATTTGGTAGATTCCACCGTCGAAGGAATCGGATGCGAGGACGACCTGGGAGTTCACGGCCGCAAGGCCGTTGAGAAAAGAAGTCCCAGGGACATCCTCGATGATCTTGCTGGCTGTATAGTTTACAGCGTTGAATTTCCAGATCGTGACGGTGGTGTCCTCGCCGACCTGATTCAGGGTGGTCACAGCATAAGTGTCTGAGGAGATCTCAGCAAGTCCAGTGGCGTTAGTTGCGTCCTTGAATGTATGGATGGTGCGAGGTCCGCCGTGCTGATGCTGCGTGTCGACCTCCATTATTTCAGGGCGGTCGAGACGGGTAAAGCGCGTATACCAGGATTGAAAGTGGGGAGAGAGATTCTCGATCCATGTGCCAGGGACGAGTTGGTAGGCTTTGCGGAACTCGTAGTGCTGGCCGAGGACGGCAGTTGCTGCGGTGAACAGCGAGAAGAGAGAGGTAGCTCGCATGTTGCTCAAGCTTATTGTATGCAGAGTGCGCTACACAGAGTGCGAAGGTAGCAGGTACTCGATGTGGTTATGTAGCTATGTAAATGTAAGACACTCTTGACCCGAAGCAGAAGTGATATCCATCAACTCGTATCTGGACCAGCATGTCCAGTAAGAATGCAGATTGCCTACGCCATACACGAACACGAGAACCCTTGATTCAGACATGACACCAATGGCGAAGACTCTAGCGAGCCAAGGCCTGTTCTGCCGAATCTGGTGCTCGTGTTCTTCCTTTTCGTCATTCAAGATATCGTGTGCACATACCGACGGGGTTCCTCCACTACGACGAGAGCGAATGATGCTTGGTTAGGACAGGACAGGAACATCAGAAGGAACCAAGATATTTCGTTAACTAAATTGCATGGCATATAACGCGTTGTTGTCACTTTAACTGTGTGACTGATCCCTGTTGGTCCTTCCTAACCAGTGAGTGGGCGACAGTCTGCAGAGTATAAACCCCCCCTCTGCCCCGTCCCTCTTCCCTGTCTGCGTCAAGGGACCTTCCCTTAGTTCTACCGCCAGTTGATTTACGCATAGCCAGGATTGTCAGTGAGCTGCTCAGCCCGAGCCTCTCTTGGACTCGCATAAGACGTGTCGTGGTAGAGCATAGATCTCACAGGCTCAAGCTCGAAATCTTAGAGCCTAAACTCTCAGAAGGAATGTCGGCTGAACATATAACGAGCCACTTGATCTTCAACGCCTTCTCCAACTCCTTCTGCTGAAAGCGATGCATTTCCTTATCACCACGCTTCGCACCCTCGGCCATCCCCTCCTCCTGCTCTCTCCGGACCCTGTCGATTTTATCGTTCACACGACTGATCTCCTTTTCCCGTTTCTCTGACTTCATGTCCGCATCCTGCTGCAGTTTCTGAATCTTGTCCTGCAGCTCGGCAATCTTCTTGTCCTTCCGTTGCGTCTCCTTGACTGCCTCCTGATACTTCTTCCCTCGCTCCTGCTGCAACTTTTGATGTTTCTTCTCCAGCTTCTCGCTCTGCTTTTGCCCCTCCCTCGCGGCATACGCGGCATTCCATTTCTTCAAGACGTTTTGCTCGCTCACAGGGGCTGGCCCATCCACAACCTCTAACGGCGCAGCGTTCATCTCAAGAGCTTGCAAAATCTTCATCCTCGGATGGCGCCTCCCTAGAGCACCCACCCTTTTACCCCCACCAGCAACCTGCTCCAGCATCTCTATATTAACTTTTGCATCGCTTTCGCTCTGCTGCTGTTTATCCTTCAACACCAAAGACTCTCTCTCAACCCACCCCTTAATGCCCACTGCATCGGCCCCAACAAGTCTACACATCTCCTCGAACCCTCCAATCCTGACACTTAGTCCTTTCGGATAGAAGATACTCTCATTAGCATTCTTCATATATGCTTTTGTCCGAAAGTAAGATGTTGCCTCACTCCCAACCTCCCCCGCAGTCTCAACCGCCAGCCCAATGATCTCGACTGTTGGGATCGCGCCCATTACAGCGCCGGCAATGGTCGTCGCTTGGAGTGCGGGATTCGCGATCCAGGATTCATTGAGGCCATCGAGGAAGGAGAGAAACCCTGCTTTGGAAATGCCCAGGTCGGAAAGGTCAGGGCTGTAGGCGCGGAGGAAGGGCGATTCGATTTCGGAGTCGAAGCCTTTTGATACTTCTGTTTGGGGTTAGTAGGCTGTCAACTAATAGGACCGGGAGGGAACGTACGGGGTATAGCAACGGCTTTGAAGTCTCGGGGAGCGGATGTTGGGTGAGGTGGGCGTGATATTGATGGATGTAGAGATGAGGGTATTGTAGTTGTAGAAGTAAGTGGTTGATACGGAGGTGGTTGGCCCCATGGACCATCCGCTTGGTCGTGGTAGTAGCTTTGGTTCATGGCGCGGAGCATATCGTAATGAGATTCTGAAGGAAGAGCAGCGGGTCAAAGAAGGTCGATATATATGGCTGAAGGCTGAGGGTATCTGCTGAGTAGGGGGCTGAGAGGAGGCTAACCCGAACAGGCTGCCACCTCGTAGGGCCAAGAGCCACAGTCGTAAGCCAAGTCATGCATGATTTAGGAGTACCACGCCATGGCAAACCATTTGTGCGAGCTTATTTATCTAACCATTGTTAACGGTCGCGGAAGTCTTAATCGAACGGGGTGCGGATGTCGATGCTCTTGATCAAGACGACAGGACGCCTCCAGTATGGGCGGCGGAGAGAGGTCACGTTTCAATGATTGAGCTACTTTTGGATGCCGGGGCTGTCAGGAGAGTTGGGGCCGATCATCGTTATCTCTTGCAGCAGCAGCAGGCTGTTCGTTGCAACCATCTGGTAATCCGAGTTTTATAGACCATCTGTTTCAGGCAGCAAGTCATAGAGAGAATGGCATTATGTAGTTACAGCGCATGCGGCGGTGAAAAAAAGGGCCGTGCACTGGGGTATCCATACTTTGAGTAACAAAGTTGATTAGGGGACGTGGGATGAAAATAGGAAATGCCGTCCAGCAACCTCACTCGACAACAACAATTGCCTTCCCAGTAATGAAATCTCCGGATGCTCTTCTGTTGCGGCCCCTAGGCCTAGACGGCAAAAACGGTTGGCTGATAGACTTAAGGGTCTGCAGCTCCTCTGCCTTAAGCGTTTCATCTCTGTGAGCGACGACAACCCCGTGGACACAAAGCTTAACTCGGCGCTTCGTGCCATGTTCAAGTTCCGTCAAGCCTTTTCCTGTGACATCCTGAGCCTCCATAGTCTTTGAATCGAACAAATCACCCGGCTGAAACTGTATTATTTCGTAGCGTGTGCCGTCCGGTGGAAGACACCGAGCTCGGAAGGTGAATGCCTCGAGATAGAAGTGACCTAGTACCCGTAGAATATCGCTCTTTTTGTTTGTTAGTTTGCCTGGGTCAAGTAGCGGGCTGAGAAGCTCTAAGGTGTGTTGCTGTAACTCCTTTGCGTTTGCAGCGAGGAAACAAGAGCTGAACTTCTGGTCATGGTCTATCATATGCAGGAAAGCAGCTTTGTGGAAGGTGTCGGCAAACTTAATACCCGCTGGGGAAACAGTTAGAGATGTATCACCATTTGACCACCAGCTGGCACTTACTCGTCTGCTGAATGACAGTATGATACGCTCTTAGCATGAAGCCCTCTCCATGAAGGCCTGTCCAAATATCGCTAAGAAAGATATTGTGGCACATGATATGGAAGAGCAGTGCTCGAAAGGTCAAATCTGGTAGCGCATGAAGAATACTGTTTTCTTTGACAGTATCCTTGACTAGAGCACGAAGATTTGGGTGCTTTCGAAGCGCACCAAGTGTTTCGCGAGGAGGGTGTAAACAATCTGAAAGCAGGTCTGCCACACGGATGACTGCTAGCTTGATCGAAGTCATAGCTTTGCCAATATCCGCCAGTCCAGAAAGATGGTCCATAGTTTTTACTTTCGAGCGAAGAGCATCGTGCTCAAAGGCCATGCCTAGACTTGACTCGAGATGTTTGATTGTGGAAACGTGTTCCTCAATCTCTCGTTCCCTGCTGTCATCATGAGAGACGGCCGCAGTTCGATCCCCACCCCCATGATCCGATATGAGCTGGTGAATCGTTCTGTTCAGCTCGCTCTTGAGATCTGTGAGCCGTTTCACCTCGGCCTGCAGGGCTTGAATCTCTTGGGACTCGACTAGCGCATGAAGATCGTTCTCGAGGCGAAGACGCGCAACCTCTCGGCGGGGATCAATGGCACTGACACTTGCTGGTGTCTGTATGTCACTTGGATGCTCCTTCAGAGGCTGTACCCTGTCCCGCTGCATCGTGCTCGGGCTATCCAGCCGCTCCGGCGCAATGCGAGCTCGCTTTTTATTTGGGGGGAATATGTGACTTTCTAAGATAGCCGCTGTGCCAATATGCCGCGACGGCCTTAGTGGTTCAGTTTCGTCCGAAGAGAGAATGGCCCAGCCTTTATATCCCCGTGTTGGAATAACTACCTCCACATCTGGTGGCTCTTTATGTCCTCCTGAACCCTGTCCAGACATGGTCATGGTCCCTCGGCGGGGGTGAAAAGCGTGGGGTGTGGCTTGTCTTTTTTTCTTTTTCTTTGTTTCGAAATCAGGTGAAGCTTTGGTTAATCTATATCAATGTCTGATCTGAAGGAGAATGCTAACAGGGTAAGTAGCGATGAGTGTGATGGCAAGATGTGGACAGATGTCCAGTGAACAGCTCAGCTCGACAGGGATGCTGCGACCGTTGCAACCTAGCGCGTAGGCACCAAGGCACACTTGATGTGGCTGGACAAACTAGCTCCAATGACACTGCACGACAAAAAGGCAGATTTAGTGTGGCTGGCAGCGTCCACGCTCTGCAGCAATGAAGACGTGATGGTGCCAATAAATGTCATGGCCGCCCCCTTGGGAAACATTCATCGGACATTTTTTCTTTGACGCAATGGCTAACCTTGGGAAACGGGGGTCGCGCAAACGGCGCCGAGCATCAACGGTCGTCGATACAATTCCTATCATCGCAGACACTGATAAAGATGTCGGCCCTGAAGGGAGGAGTAGCAGCGGGAGCAGGCCGCCTGATGCATCATCCACCATTGAATCGCCCCCGGACGTACAAACCCCCAACAAGTTCATCGTCGGACTAGACTACGGAACCACCTTCTCTTCTGTGTCGTACATCGCATTCGACCCGAGCCAACCTCCGAAATCTCTCCGCGGGGAACAAATCCAATCGGTTACCGATTGGCCAGGTGCTGGGCGCTCTCGCGATGTGCCCGAAGTTCCGAGCGAGAGCTGGTACCTCAACGGTAAGCTTTACTGGGGATACGGGGCGCGACAAGCGATTATGGGCCTAGAGGATGATAATCTGAGCTACAAAAACCGAATCATCCAGTACGCGAAGCTCATGATCCCGGAGAATGAAAAGAAAAGGTACACCGGAGGCCCGCGAGAGGAGCTGCGAAGGACCCTTTTCAAAGCTCGGAAAGACGAGAAACAAGTAATCAAAGACTACCTACGAGAGATTCTGAAGCATACAAAGAAATTCCTCATGGACAGAGAGGAGTTTACCGAGACGACGGACGTTGAGCTGGTTTTCTGCGTTCCAGCTGGGTGGCCTGCGAAGGCGATACGTTGTATGCAGGATATCTTGATGGATATAGTTCACGAGATAAAATTCGGCAATCCTGATCCGCTATTTGTGCTGAATGAGCCCGAAGCTGCTGCTGCATGCATCCTCGAAGCGTACTCCAAAAGAGAACATCTCAGAGTATGTATCTGCTCCTGTCCATTGCGGAGCCCATTTATTGACGACTTCGTGCCCAGGTGGGTGATGTGTTTATGATCTGCGACGCAGGAGGTGGGACTGTGGTACGAACGCTGCTGCACCGTCTGATACATATGTCTTAACGATCTCAATAGGACACGATCACCTACAGAGTGCGTGGAGAACAACCCTTTCGCATCGCGGAGGTTGTGACCCCTACAGGTAACTTATGCAACCAACCACTGCAAGAGTGTGCTATACCCGCGGTCTGACTGAGAAACAGGAAACAACTGTGGAGCCAGCTATGTCAATCAAGCCCTGAAAAAAGAGGCTGTAAGACGAATCACAGATAATGTTTGCAGGTCGATGCTGCAAGGGCCTTCTTTTGAGTACGTCGTCGAGCATGATATTATGAACTACTTTGAGTATAGTGTAAAGAGAGTGTTTGATCCGGCAGAAGGATTAGATGGGGACGAGACTATAGTCGTGCACGGGCTCAAGAAGGATGTGACCCGGAGATTTGGGAATTCAACGATGATTTTCTCGAGGTTTGTCCACCAATGCTCAACGGCAGAGCGCACACTGATACGCCTTTGTTTGTGCAGGCGAGAGATAGCGGCCCTTTTCGGACCAAGCTTGGATGGCATCACTAAGCTCATTCATCAGCAAGTCAATGCAGCCCGAGAAAAGGGACTTACAGTTCAAGTACATCCCCGATCTTTGGATAACCCCGGGATTGGTATGGCGCTGACATATTCAACCCAGAGACTGCTCATGGTCGGTGGATACTCTAGTTCCCCTGTACTCCGAAGCCACATAAAATCTGCCTTCCAGTCTCTTGAGATAATGTATCCGCCAACAAAGCTGTAAGTCGGTACCTTGAGTGTCTTCCTAACATCCAAAATTGACTCGCTGCATAGTAGCGACCACGCGATATCGGTCTCTCACGGCGCCGTGTTCCGCGCCCTGAACAAATCCGACGGCCCTAGGCGTATCGTGCAGTCTAACTTCGGGTTCCTTCAAATCGAGAAATACAGCAAACGACTGAGAGCTCACCAGCAAGTTGTCCCAGAATTCAACGAGACAGATGGTACGGACTATGTCCACAATGTTCTAGATTGGGTGATCAAAAAGGTACGCATGGACACCAACCGGTCGTAACATTGACTGTTCCTTCTGCTGCCATGTACAACACAGTTACTGATGGAAGTAGGACCAAGTTCTGAAACAAAACCAGCAATTCAGGACCCGGAATTGGCAAACATTCAAGCTGGACGATGAGCTAGCCATCAACCAGCAAATATGGGTGTCAGACTTCGACAATGCCGAAGACCACTATAAGTCAGTCGCAAAACAGAACAAAGGTGATTGAGCCTGCCCAGTTGCTTTTCACAATCTGCACGGGGCTTGGAGCTAACGGCATTCTGTGTACAGGCGCAGAAGTACTGGGGATTCTTCATATTGATCTCGAGGAAGTCAGGAACGAAGGCTTGCTAGAGGTCAAGACGGGTATCCATGACCAATACTATGAGATTCACTACGAGTTGGGAATGGAGGTGGATGGTCGGAATCTCTCAGTTAAACTGTTCTGCCCTCCTGGGGGCAGATGCCGCGCCCAGACCCAACTGTGTATTACTGCTGCGTTTATACCGGGTACGGAGTGAACTTTTATGCGTTGATATAGCTTGATCATGCTAGCAAGATGTATTTATCCACCATCAAACCTCTTAGCTCCACAGGGTGGTACTACCTGGGTTATTTGCTTCCCCCGGGAATTCTCAACCTCGTCGCACAACTAAACTCCCAAGGGTACTTTCGACGAGTGTCTCCTATCTCCTTCATTAATTACCTAACTTATCTATCTTAGTCTGGCGCCTAACCATCACGTGCGCCTACCTAGCAGGCAGGAGGAGGCGGGGCAAAATGCTCCCACCTAGAATTTCACATTTACCACCTCTCCACGTCGCATCATGCCTCCCATGGCGGCAGACGAGTACCGTGATCGGGTGCAACTTTCAGAGCGGCAACGAGTCCGTTTCCTTGGGCAACTCGAGCCCTTACAATGGCCCCTTCGGTGGCCGGAGCATCGCCGTCGTCTTTTCAGTGATACTAGGCAGCTGGGTCGTTTAGATTTTGCAACCTTCGACCAACGCATTCTAGATGATGCAACTGAGATGCCGTGGAGAATTCAAACGAAGAAAAGGGCGATCAGATTGGCCCACCGCGCAGGTAAGTGTCGAGCTGAAGGGAAGAATGAGAGAAGCTGGAGGGCATCGTTGGAGTCTGAGGCGCTAGAAAGGTTTACAGTCGAGGTATCCTGGTAGGTATACGGTATACGACTTGAAATAAATACTGCGGGCTCTTCTAACGTACATGGCCGGTAAGCCCGACCTGTCGTGCTAGACTATGGAGGTCAGAAATTGAGGCGGCTACCGAGGCCAGCAACGCGCAAGCCCTATCGTTGGAAGAACGGCGTGAGAGGCGCATGCCTTGTCGGTGTCCAGATGGCGCAGGACAAAATGAGTACGAATAGGTAGCAAACCATGATTTTGCAAATGCTGACTTGTTGCGCAGGGATTTCCACGGGGTCAATGAGATATTCTCAGACAGGGCAGAGACCTCCATCCATTACAACCCACCTCTCCAGATAGGAGCTGGTAGAAGGAAGCCCAAGAAATACGAACAGCCCGACAGAGTCTACGGATTAAACGAGACGCGAAACTTCACAAACCTTCTGGCCTCAACAAACATTCGGGCACCGACCGAGAGCTACTCGCGGTCCATACGCGATACGATAGAAGCATCACCATTCAAGGGCGACCGCAAACCTTTGCTGTTCCCTTTTCTGTTGCTCGAATCAAAGTCAGGTCTGGTTGGCGACACTGCCGGGGCAGAAATGCAATCAGTGTTTGCTGTCAGGCAGCTACTCCAGGTCCAGAATGAGTTACGTTTAATGACGGGGGCAGAAAGCGAATGGCAGAGTGGCCCCTTTGTGTGGTTTCTAACACACCACGGAGAGAAATGGTACATCAGAGGGAGCTTTGCGGATGATAGTGCTGGGTCCCTGCCCCAATATGTGAGTGTTGCGCCAAGTCATACCTTGGCGGATTCTGCACAGCTAACTCCAATATCTAGTGCATCCTAGATCTATGGGAGGGAAACATCTGCAATCGAAGTGGTGCCTTGCAACTTTTGACGATCGTGGACTACATCTTTGATTGGGCCCGTGATGTGTACAGACCGGCCATACTGAAAGAACTTAATATGCTCGCGGGAACGGAGATGCCGTTGACCGACCCTGATATATTCTCTACCATCCAGCGGAGAGAGTCCATGATCACATCGGAAAATCATCACCTTTCACAGCAGTCGTGGCACTCACGGCACTTTAGTGCGGGAACGATACTGGACGACAAGGGTTCCCAACCTGCTGCCTGTGGGGACCGTCGCCTCTCGCTCGGGGTCGTGCGAGAGGTCTTGACCCACGACTATCGATTCTTTTCACTCTATCTTGTCCCATCAAACATGGAAGAGCTGACCTCATCTGTAGTCCTCGAAGCCGCAGTAGCAGTGATGCTGGCCAATCCTAGTAGTGTGTGGCGAGTGACTCGGGACACCCTGACCAGCTTAGAGGCCAATTGGACGGGCATCGTCCAACCACTTATCAACGGCGTTAATGATGACATCTTCTTTCTCAGTATGGTGATTGAATCACATGTCACAACGTCTTGGGACATGGCGCACCAGATTACCTGCTTCGCATTATCGGAAACAGCTCTCCGCCTCCTACTTTACTGTGACAAAGCAGCAGAGATTGAGAGGATGATACAAACAACGCTTCTTGTCGAGCAGTCCAAACTGAACGATTTCCTGTGCTCAATCAAACAACAGTCCGAAATCAGCAAGCTTACTGCGGCAGTGAATTCGCTTTGCCTGTACAGCGCATGCATTGAAAGGCCTGGCCGAGTCCCCGCGAAGTGGCTTCTCGGACGGACTGAAAATAGAGTTGCCAGACTTACTCGGGATGGGAGTCGCGACTTGGTATACTTTTTTGAGACGTTTCAAGATGTACTACGCCAGAACGATGCGCCGCGTGCAGGCTGGAGTACCCGCTACTCTAGAGCGAAAATCACAGCGTCTCCGACATCGCAGCCGGACCCCTGTCTCTGGCCATGGCTAGATACTATATCTCAGGACAAGCATGGATGCGTATTGATTGACAGCCGCAATCTAATTGGCAATCATTCGAGATATTGCCTTTATGTTTTGTCGATGTCTCGTTTCAGGGGCTTTGCCATTGCTGAAGTTGTCGAGAGCTTGTCTGAGTTTGGCCTGTACTATTCCACAACACAGCTGGATTCCACTGAGCTCTCTGTGCGGTACCATCAGCTCCATGAGACCAATAGCTCGGTGAATACGGGCCGCCTTTGGCGAACTTCAAGCAGCCTAGGTTTATTAAAGGAGTGGATAGAAGGCCTTAAGGCCCAGCCAGCACGACTTAATGGACTAGGGGATACGGTTGACTCACCTCTTGTATTATCTTCGGACGAAGAGTCTGAGGGCGATGGTATGCTAGAGGATGATTAACAATCCCAGCACCGCGGTGCTCATGGACTTCCTCGCCTGCGGGGGCCGGCCGCTTAAACTCTATATTTCATCAGAAACGTGGTTTTGCACAGCTGAGCAGCGTATAACAAATCTTGCTCAGCAGATATCTCGCTGTCAATTCGAAAGTGGTAAGCTGAGCTAATATGGAAACCTGTGGTCATTAGGTTCAGCCGCAGCTGACGGAGGAGTAGGTCTGGAGCTTCTGTCTTGTACCTTCCCCCGCATATTTATGATGGATCCAATCAAAAGCCTGCTTCTTCCAAGTTCTAACTTTCTCTGGTAATGAGTAACATAAAGAAGCTGGACTCGGAAGGCTCGGGTGTTGGGACGGAATAAGCCGATCAATAACCCCGATGCCCTAGGTACCTACTTACTCCACCAGCCACCAATCATTTAACTTCCATTGGTGTAATTACTTACTGCGCCTCCAAGCTTCTTCATCCCGTTTTTGCATGACTCAAAAGCTTGCTCATCCTAGAAAACGCGAGTCTATTGGCTCCAGCATGCATCCGCCAGAGAAGCTACATAAGGACCGCAACCAGAAAGCTGAATCATTGGTGGCCCAGTTCAACGGGCATTGTAACAACCGCCGTCAGCTCATTAGCTCGATCCTCAAGCACCCACTATAAGAATCAGCACTACCCCTTCCGCAACACTGCTGGTCTTATCTTCCATGCCCCAGCTGTTTGACGAACGCTATTCCCTGCCACCATAGCACTTATCCAACGCCCACTAACTCTAGGAAAAGGCTCTATAAGTTTCAACGTAGAGCGGCAAGCCTATCGGGTCAATCAGTATACAACCAACTTACTCTAATCCGATCAGTAAGTCCGCTCTTAACTGAATGGTTAGAAGAATATAGCACAGAAATAGGGCATACCCAGCTTACCATATATCAGTTATCGTCATATCCACACGCGTTATCAGTGTCAATCACACATCATCGTGTTCATCAAAACGATTACCATGCCCGCTCCCACAATTGTCATAATTCCCGGTCTCTGGCTGGGCATAATACCGTACGAGCTTCTCGTCGAGGAACTTCAGAAGGCTGCGCCTCAACTCTCAGACTTCATTCACGCGCCCCTGATTTCAACCGGAAAAACCAGCCCCGGAAACCCTACAATGCACGACGACGCAATGGGGATCCGAGCCGTCATCAAGCCCCTTGTTGAAGCCGGCAAGCGCCTTGTCCTCGTCGGCCACAGCGCCGGCGCGTTTCTGTCCGCTATGGCAACAGAAGATCTAGAGGTTGGTGGGAAAATCGCTGTTCAGAGTGGTGGTGGCGTCGAAAAGTTCATTTTCATCGCTGGTGGAATCCTTCCTGCTGGAGCGCCGCATCCTGTAATGAACTTCTTCCGGATTGAGGTACGTTCCCCCTAGAACCATTCGACCAGAAGGAGCCCAAAGAAGAAAATTGGAAACTGATTTGTCTCTTGTAATTAGAACGGCGGCGCCTACTGCAAGGACCCTGATGGCATCCTCTTTCACGATACCGACCCGGTCCTTGCGGAGAAGTACAAGGCGCTGCTCAAGCCACAGCCTGCCGAGGACTGGAACGGGGTCTGTACATATGCTGGATGGTCAAAGGTACCGAGTGGGTATATCCTCACTGAGCATGATCGCGCTATGCCAGTTCAGATCCAAGAGGCTTGTGCCGGTATTGCGGAGTCTGAGATCGTAAGGATTCCGACTGGTCATATGCCTATGACTAGTCATCCAAAGCTGCTGGCTGAGAAAGTCTTGACGTTTATTGATATGGAGTAGCTATTCAAGCGGGGCGAGTCTAGGTGGTCTTGATTGTAGGTGATGATGCTGTGGTATAGTCTAGAGCTCGAACATGCACATACCTTTCAAGAACAGCATTGCAGGAAGCATTGCATTTAACTTCATTATTGCAGCAACGAATCGATCGGTTCCAATTATGGTGTTTTAGGCTTCGTAGTAGTGACGCTGAGATATCGTCTGGCGTCCTTGGTTTCAGGGCTTCTGGGGGCTCTGGGTGCACTCTACAATCCAAGAGAGAAGCTGCCTGTTAATTTACGGTTCTACCAGCCATTTTTTCCAATAGCACGCTAGCTCACCTATTACTGGTCCGCGGGTTTGCATTTAAGCATATGCTTCTTCGCTGGACTCAGTCCATCTGGTGATGCATGTCCGCAAATCCAACGAAAATAATGCCCAGGGCCTGTCTAGTATGAGCAAAGAAAATAGAGAGAATCTCAGCGACCAGAACCCAACGCTACAAACAATGCGTCTTCTCAGCATTTCGCATTGTTGTGATCTGGTTGGGTTATGATGGGAGCTAGGGAAGGTCCCATTGACGGCTATCTCAAAGCTACAACCCTGCATTCATATCAATGGCATTGTTCCTTCGATCTAGGGGCAAGGGAATCAAGGTGACTTCCAATTGGAAGAACGGAATTCCCATATATATTACTGCAATAGCTCTAGACTGACAGAAGTCGCGCTAGAGCGGACTTTAGACTGCATCATCAAGTATTCCTCCCAGCTCCCGGGAGAACATTGTCCTATGAACGTTAATTTCCATGTTGTTCTAGTTAACTCCGTGCGTTGGGCTCTCAGCTAGTTGATTGTGCCAATCAACAGCTCTACTGGTGGAAATAACACGGCTTGAAAGGTTGTCTCCATATTTCAGCCGGAGGATTAGCATCCATGTCATGTTATCCAATCATCCCTTCCAAAATCCCGACTGTGCAGATGGTCCTTGCCCAGTCTCTTTATGAAGAATACCTGATCTTTCTGGTTGGTTATCGCGTGTTTTTGGTGGAGCACGTAGCTTTTGGGGGGACGAAGCCGAGAAGAATGCAAAGGTAGTATGCTCGCCATAGAGTCAATATAAAAGGAGCTCGAGATCGAAGTAGTTATGTCTTTCATCACCCTCCAAATTCTTCAACAACCCCGTAGAGCAAACCATGGCCGACCTCACCAAGCTCGCAGGGTTCGACCTCATCCAAGAACACTATAAATTCGTCGGCGACCACGGAATCAGGGCCGATATCCTTGTTCCTCAGACGAATTATTCAGGACCAAGACCTACCATCGCACGCTTCCATGGCGGTGGATTGGTACGTTCTACATCTTTCTTCTACATTACAACATTTTTCCCCTCTACTGACAGACAGATATCAACCAGGCGATCGCCGACTCCCTTTACATGGACTGGTTCCCTTACTGGCTGTCAGACCTCGCCCTCGAACAGGAAGCCGTGATCATAAGCGCAAACTACCGTCTCCTCCCTAGATCAACCTCGCCAGAAATCTATAGCGATCTGCAAGACTTCTACAAATGGCTTCGCTCCCCCTCTCTCGAGGAAGTCCTTGCCTCGCACAGCAACCCAACTGAGCTGGATCTGGGCCACCTGCTCGTAACCGGCGAATCTGCCGGTGGACTACTGAGTATCCAAAGCGCGTTGTCCCACCCCCATGATATCAAGGCCTCCATTGCCATGTACCCAATGGTCGACCTGAAATCCCCCGATTTTACCGAGCCCCGAAGTATACCGCCCTTCGGTGTGCACTCCGAAGAGTCACTAGTCGCCGAACTTCTCTCAACGCTCCCCGACGAACCATACTCCTCCACTAGCGCTGAATATCTCCCCCTGATGCTGGCAGCATTCGAGTACGGTCATGTGGGAGACTGGTATAGTCAGGGGGTTAATGAGACATGTCATACGGTTGGCCTGTATCCGCTCCAGCACATTGAGAGGAAAGGACAGCAGATTCCCAAAGGAGGTTTCACGATCATTCAAGGATTAAATGATACAGTCGTGCCGGCACATCATGCTGTGCCGTTTGTTAAACGGGCGCGAGAGATTTTCAAGGGCTCGCAGATTCAGTACATTACCAGAGAGGGTGAGCATGGGTTTGATGGCAATTTAAGACTCAAGGAGAATGGATGGTTGCAGCGGGCATTGGGACCTGTTGTTGAAGCTTGGTTGAATTAGTTGCGCCATCTACTCCATCCCACCAATGTTTGCTGATCAAGGCCGCCGGTTGCCGTGTTCTTAATGGCAACTTACTTCATTACATAGGGTAGAGGCATAACTAATACGCATACACAAATATATACACAGGTGGCTATCCAACATTGCTACTGATGTAGCACAAAATGATCTCGTGGCAGCTATTCATGATTCCGACAGTGCCTTCAGTAATAGCGCGTCCTGTAAACGTTTCGGCGGTTCGATACATCACTTAGCCCTCCCGTTTTTCGTCCTAATCCGCATGCCAGTATGTTGGTTCCAACTCTGACGGTGACCTTTGGGGCATCAGGTCTCAGCTTTTCTTAGACTGCCACGCGTGACATTACTGACCGGCAGTCCAAGTCTACTTATCATAAGCATGCGAAAGACAGTCTGGTTTCACCTATAACAATACTTCGGTTTAGTGGTATAAAGATAAATTGCGAGTCTAAAACCGACAGAGGTCCATCCGTTCAAGCCTCCCAGTTCCCGATGGGTTGCCGTGGCAAGCTGCTGTTGCCCGGAAGGATTCTAGGAAAAGGGCCGAAAGTGACCTCTGTATTTTCGATAGAAGAGTGTCATAACACACATGACAATTACTTAGCCTGCGCCTTACCGGGTGAATTATTTTGGGAAATAATCTCTCGGTGTGAACTCATCTCAACAACCCCCAAGGCCCCTTCAGATCCTCCATTTTTCCTGACAATGCGCCTGGGGTATGGAAATAGACTGTATTCAGTCCCGGGGCATGGGATTCCAACATTGTAATTCAGCGCCGTGCATTGGTGGCAACACCATTTAACTTGTGAATTGAATAGTGGAAGCACCGGTGCTCGTCAAACATGCCATTATTCCACGTCTAGATCATACCTTTGGGGGCAGAAAATGAATTAGTGACTTTTGAAACAAAAATGTCGGCGTATGCAACCCTTCACACCGGATGCTTTGGTCAAACACAGCCACCGATCGCCGAAAGCATTCCTTCGGAGGCCGAGGAGCATGCGACTATCATGAATCTGGGTGTCCTTGTCAATGCTAGACATGAAGTTAAAGAGTGGCGGACTGGTATATGATCAGATTTTATCAGATAGATATGATTTCCTGTCTTAATCTCAAAGTAAATCAGCCCTGGGTGAGAAAACACCCCGATTAAACACATGCCAATTCTCTGTTAGTGCTTAGCCCGAACCAAAGAATGTTATTTGGAATCCCAAGCTCTGCAGCATTCGGCCCCATTAACCGAGAATGTCGGGCTGTTTCCGAGGCTATATACTCCACTTGGTAGTAGCATTTGCACGCACAACTAGGAGATGATATGCTCAACAGAACCTGTTCCTTGCATCATGTTCCTTGATTTGCACCGGGGAGGAGGCCTCGCAGTCTACAAGTAACTTACAGGGGCGGGGCCGAGACGATGGGGGCCGTTACAGACTAGCCCCTTGGCTTGGTTGGCTCGGATGCTAAGTTATCCTTCACCCACTCCTCCAATCGTCGTCATTGTGCTCTCGCGATATCCATCATCTCGGACAATCGACATTCCAAAGTGCCTTGAGTATGTAGACACTACTAGTTGAACTCCCAGTGACTTCCCAGCTGCACTACTACCTTGAAACGAAGACCCCAACAGCGGCGATTCATGCACAGTTGTTAGCGCATGAGCTAACTTGGCTCTTCTCCACAGCCCAACAAGACTCCGGGGGGCCGAAAAGCACACATAAATAGGCCTGGGCAGTCGCAATGGTATGTCAAAGTCTCATCCAAGATCAACGAACCATCCCTCACCATGAACTCCCTCCTCAAGGTCTCCGCTCTCCTCGCCGGTGTCGCCGCTGCCCAAGGCTCGGGCCCCTACTACACCAACGGCGAGACTGGCGCCACCTACAACTACCGCATGTACCATGAGTTCCGCGGCCTCGACTCTACCGGCAACCTCTACAACAGCGAACCCGCCAACATCACCAACGATGTTGAATCTGAGTCCGCCACCGTCCAGGAAGGATACCTTACCTCTGACAGCTTTGCTGGTGACTGGAACATTATGACCTGGGGCTCCCCCGCTTCCGAAGAGGCCCCCATCCGCAAGCAGTACAGCAACCAGAACGTGTACGTCTGTGAGTCGCTCCTCGCAGTATTGTTCCGCGAAAGAGATGAATCTAATATGCTTTACTAGCCCGCGACGAGGACGGCGAGACCCACCTCACCCTCCGCGCCTACCGCAATGCAGACTTCATCTCCTCAGGTGAATTCGACAGCGAGATCACCAACATCTTCCACGCCTCAGTCAACGTGCGCGCCCGTGTCCGCGGTGACCCCGGCACCTGCGCTGGAATCTTCACCTACGCCAACGGTGAGAACGAGAGCGACATTGAGATCCTTACCCGCGACCCGGAGACGCAGATCCGGTACACCAACCAGCCCACCGTCGACGATGACGGAAATGAGATTCCGGGTGCTTCTACCATCGTTGATATTCCCAACGGTGGTGTGTGGAGTGATTGGCACGATCACCGTCTTGACTGGACCCCTGAGCTTAGTGCTTGGTACCTTGACGCTGAGCTTGTTCATACCAAGACCTATGGCATTCCTCAGGAGCCGAGCCAGATTATCTTCAACATGGTAAGTGCTTTCCTATCGTCTGACCCGAGTTCATTGTTGCTAACGGTTAGCAGTGGGGTGACGGTGGTAAGTGGTGGACTGCCGATATGGAGATCGGTGCTGCTGCGTACCTTGAGATCCAGTACATCGAGATTTTCTACAACCTCGCTGAGTAGACGTCTTGATTCTAGAACGGAGTGCCTCGCACTCTCTGCTTTGTGCTACTCATTCACATGACGACATCTTTTCGTTGATTTAAGGGTAGCGATAAATCTCAGACAGCCAACGAACAGACATGAAATCAACTGTATTATAGAAATCATGCTAGCAGAACTAAAATCTCATCATGCAATGACCATGGAAATTCTCTAGGAAGCAAAAAGGCACGACGTGACTTATGCGACGAAATATCAACGCAGAATTAGACGTAAAGTGGAACTTCAGCGAAAGTCCTCAATAATCCTCCCAACTATTGTACAATATGGAGGGTGCTTA
The DNA here is from genome assembly GCF_047715665.1 of Aspergillus karnatakaensis. Classification (NCBI taxonomy): domain Eukaryota; kingdom Fungi; phylum Ascomycota; class Eurotiomycetes; order Eurotiales; family Aspergillaceae; genus Aspergillus; species Aspergillus karnatakaensis. The sequence goes on along the minus strand of NW_027395731.1, from coordinate 497,644 downwards.
ACACAGTTTTCCTAAATTCTGATTCTTTGCATTGCTGAGGTCAAATCTCCCACTCTAGGACATAAACAAAGCCATTCGTAGGCAGGTTGGACTATGCCACTGCGCTTTCAACGGGTATATTCTAACCAAGAGTAATTAGACTACTACAAGGTCTCTCTCTGTAAATCGAGCCAACAGCTGTAGGACGAAAGAGCGCTGTCAAGAATCGATATTGCTTGTAAGAAACTAGAGCTCCTTGTCAATGGAGCACCTAAAATCTACACATCCGTAACGGATCAAAGGGGATGCACCACATTCACTACAGCCAAACACAGCTACCATCGTGGTCACCTCATCTCTTGAATTTGCATTAGCTTGCCTACTGTCATTGCATCCTCTGAGTACACCCTTCTTCTATCCACCGTTTCTTTTGTGGGGGGGCCTTTAGCAAAGTAGCATTTCAGCTTTGGAGGAAAGCGACCCTATTTATTGGAAATTCTCACTCCAAAGGGACTATAAAATGGAGATGACAGTCTCTTATATTATCGTCAAGACCGTCTGGTTCTTCACGGCAGTCGTGGCCGTCGGGAAGCCGGTTAGTGGAGACCTTGTGCCTGTTCTGGCTGCTCTGCGAACCAGGTCCACAATTATTTCACCCTTCGGTTAGAGAGATTGACTCCTTTTCCCCAGCCTGATTGGCCTACCTTTCTTGCTGGTTCCGCCTGGTGCCGGGAGCCTACCACGCGTCCTCCGATATTCGGCCCGCCATACATATGGTTCAGCCTTGAAGTTGGAGATTCTATATATGATTCCTACATCACAGAAATCCTGTGGAGGAAGGTCTGGACAAGCTGTCGCATATCTCGGAGACATGGACTATCTAAGAGAAACAAGACAGAGTCAAGACATCCAGCTCTTGCCAACCATTGCCAACACCCGCCAAGTAGACCCAAGATGCCCCCTTGCCACTTGTTACGCGAATATTTCAAGTGATCTCAACACATAACATCCCCACAACATAAATTGGCCATGGAGCAGGGTTGAGCTTTCACCCGCAGAGTCCCAGCTCAAAATCTGACGACCTCGCTTTTCGCTACACCACGTCTTCAATCCTGTGTAAACTGCCAGCTCCGCACGATGGACAAGTCACAGAACCAAGATGTCGATACCCTAACTTCCGACATCGAGGCCGCCAGATCAACGCCTGTTGTGAGGGAGAGCAGGCTTGCAAATCCGGTATGAAACGACCACGAATCCCCTCAATCAAACACCTAATGGCGACTCAACTAACATGTCAATCTCTTCCAGAATCCTCTCGGCTTCGGTGCATTCGCAACGACATTGATGACCCTCTCCCTCTCAAACATGGGTTTTCGTGGCGTCTCCAATCAGACTGTGTTTATTGCGGACCTGTGCCTCCTTGCTGGCTTCGGACTACTCATCTCCGCACAGTGGGAGATGGTCAGAGGGGGTACGTTTGGGTATACGGTCCTCGCGGCTTTCGGTACGCCTTCCATTCTGCACGGGTTATGAAGTTAGGGGCGGCATTGGTGCTGATACGTTCCTTGGTCTCACAGGTCTATACTACGCTGGCTATGGCGTACTGTTAATGCCGTCGATGGGTATCACGAATGCATATGGCGGACAGACAACAGAGTACTATAATGCATTCGGATTTTATCTCCTTGGTATGTTGCGCCTTATATCCCTGCTCACCTTCTTTTGTGGTCACTTGGGCAATGTTAACATCAAGAACAGTGTGGTCTATCCTCAACTTTTTCTTCTTCATCGCGTCCCTCGCAACGTTAGTACATCATACTACTCATCCCCCCTTACTTTCTCGACCGCTTAAACACCAGAATTCACCTCTGACGAGACTGTTCAAACAGGAATATTCCCAACATAATAATCTACTCCGCTCTCGAACTCTCCTACATCTTCAACTGCGCCGCACACTTCACCATTGCCGACGGAAATGCCGCTATGGGCACAGCACTCACCAAGGCATCTGGTGCATTTGGGTTTGTTTCGGCGCTGGCGGGCTTCTATATGCTCTGTCATGACCTTTGCCAGGATGCGTTGCCATTTAAGTTGCCGTTGTGCGAGACCAGGGGGCCATTCCGCGGGCGGAAGAGTTTCATAAAGGAGACTTAGAATATCTCAAGTCTGATGCAAATATCTATTAGATATAGGTCCGAGATTCTGGCGCAAACAGGGCAAGGCCGATATATGAACCATGTATTGACCCCCCATTTTATGGCTTGTTACAGGAACTGCTCTCCTGGTAGCACGATATCTGGAGCTCAACCCGGGAAATGTATCTAAAAGCCTGCACATTAGTCCAGCCACGGCAGGGCTCGGTTTGAGACTGAAGTGATACGGGTTCATTCTACTAATAAGTTTGTATATTTCCGGCCACGGTCCAGAATATCCCAAAGGCTCATTATACCGCTGTTAGGAGAATATGGAAAGTTGCCCCATTGGAAAATCTACATCATCGCTCGAAGAGAGGGCCTGTAGCGCTTCATCTCTGCCATTTTTGTCTAACTTCCAGGGTGCCATTCTCTCCTCACAAGTCGGGCAACCTAGATGTGACAGTGCACCGGCTTCAACGAACGCCCCAACTCCTGCATCCCATCCACTTTTCGCAGCATAGTGCACCGGCGGATTTCCTGACTCGTCAGGAGCATTGATTCTGGGCCGCCTTGAAAGTAGGATTCTGAGTGTCGGAAGTTGATCTCCCACACCAGCAGCAAGGTGAAGCGCAGTCCGGCCACCCTTGCACACACCAGTTACGGATGCGTCCGCCATAACGAGCGCCTGGACGATGGCTTCGCTATTGTGACAGCCAATAGCGCATTGCAGTGGCGTGTACCCTTGTTTGTTTTTAGCGTTCACGCTCTTGGTGCCGAGTCTGGCCAGGAGAAGCTCAACAATCTTGACATCTCCTTTCGTAACGGCGACATGAAGAGGAGTATCACCGGACTTGTGCTGGGCATTGACGGCCTGGCTCGTACCGAGAATCAAAACCAAAATCTCATAGTATGCATCTGAATGAGCGCCCGGTACAGTTGCTGCTAAGAGAGCGTCGAGACGGGTAGTTTGTTCCCCCCACCGTCGACAATCGACATCGACCCCGGCTTCCACCACTGCACGAATGACTGGCAAACAGCGGTGCAGACTGTCCTGACCGTGCTTGAACATACAATCGAGCACCTGGGCTGCATGCTCGCTGAACCTCTCCATGTCTACGTTGAGCACAGCGCTTATCACACCAGCTGCCTTGAGCCGCGCAACGAGCACCAGAGTCTCCGCATCCATGCCACCATACCTTGTCGCCTCGTCCAGCCGGTAATCCCCCGGTGCAAACTTTTCCTTCTCGCTTAAAGTATACTCGTCAATACGGATACCCGGATGCGTCTCAACAAACATCCAAATGCATTTCTTGCTGGCGCAGCGAACAGCCAACTCCAAAGCATTCTCCTGCGAGAGCTTCCGGGAGAAAGGAACGGCCCCTCGTTCAATGAGCATAAGCACAACCTTCACATGGTCATTTCCAACTGCATCGTGCAACGGTGTATGCCCATATTGACCCGGTCTGTCAAAGTCGAAACCTGCTACTGCATCCAATCTCTTGATGACAGCCTCCACCCGCTCCTCAGCGGCAAACCTTAGGTAGTGCAACAGGCTGAACCCCTTATGATCCCCCAAAGATGGATCTGCCCCATCTGCGAGAAGCATATCTACCGCTCTCCCTGGAAGATATTCTTGCGCGAGATGTAAATACGTTTCCGACCGGTCCTCCGTTCCATGTCGAACAAACACTCGCTGCGAGATACGTGCTGGTATATCGCCGCCGGCTGCTTTGAATGCCGAGTAGACGACCTCGAAGACTTCCATGTCTTTCTTGACTATCGCTCTGTACAGCAATGATCGAGGATCGTCATGAATTAGAACATTCGCCCCACGAGCGACAAGCAACTTGATAACCCCAATCTCCCGACCGTCAATGGCAAAGTCCATTGGTGTCGCTCCACGGAATGTCTCCGTGTCAACATCAACACCCCTATCAAGTAGTAGGTTCACGAGAATCTCATTCCCAGCTTTTGCGGCTGCATGCAAAACCGTCCACCCGGTCTCCCCCATATCGCTATCATACTCCAGAGACGGGTACATGACGACCTCTAATGGCTTCCTCCTCCAATACTCCAAGACAGCCTCAGACTTCCACTCGGCAAGACTAGGAAGGTGGAAAAGCTCATCACAGTATCCTAGTCCCGGCTTGGGAAATTTCACATCCGGATACTGGTACTCGAACTCGGATGTTTCGCGCTTGAGCCACACGTTCTTGTGGATTAAGGCGCTGTCATAGAGAAAGGGAGTTAGGAGGTAGTAATGTCTTTTCGAGACGCGAACGAAGTTTTTGAGGGTTGCTTGGTTTAGGAATGCGCCTAGATAGATTATGAGTTCGGATGGAAAGTTGGACGATATCAGGGCGAGGCGTTTGCGTTGTTTCTTGCTTAGACGGCTTTGCTTTATCATTGTCGCTGGGATTCTTCCTGGTTTGATACTGATTGAAGCCTTTCCAGGGATGGTTCACTTCTGGACGAGATTTATGTCCTGTGCTGAGGCTGAGTCGATACGAGATGCCACGATTGCCCAACCCAGAGTGGACTAGTGGCGCTGGGCTTTGCATGATGATCTCCACCAGACGGCCAGATTAAGACCCCGTGTTTTGGGTGCCAGGTCGTTGTCTGTTTTGGGGGGAATGGCGGCTTGTGTAAGCGAGTCCGTGGGTTGCGTACGGCATTGTGTGCATGTCGATGAAAGTGGTAGGTAGCTGACAAACTGTGACAATTTCTCAATTAGTACAGTTACCAGCAAATATATACCTCCTGGGCCAATTCGAACGCCGTTCACATCCATTTGACCCACGGTCTAGGGCAGGCGGTGGTGGTTGGATATCTGGTAGAGAAGATTTGACAGCTTGAGTTTGATGATGATCCCCCAGTGACTTAAGTGAAAGCCAAAGATAGGTTGAGTCTGGGGTAGATTAGCTATCTTCTTATCATCCTATCCATGGCCAAATGACAAGGGCCGGGGCAGCCGACTGATAGGACGGACCTCCGACTTTTGACGCCCTGCTCCCCCATGATAAGCCAGCTTGGTCCGTTGTTTTATTCTCAAGCTTTCTATTGAGGCTGGCTGCCCATTTCCCTGTCCAAAGCTAAGAAGAATTACAGCACCAGGCCCCCACTGGCGCCAGCGCCTCAGGCAACAGAAACATCTCTTTGCTTGGATGGCTAGAAGGACGGCTATCATGATAGATAAGACCCCTGCAACAGGGAACTACTAGTGTATGATCACCCTCAGATAGGGTTCATACGGCCGACAAGACGACTTATCTTCTGCTGGAAAGTGGGCCTGATAGGAATCCATCCCTGCCTGTCAGTGTTTCACAAAAGCAAGGGGGTCCCTGCTTCATATTTTCTCACCGAGCATTCAGCTTGTTCGCACACCTAACTGCTCATTCTCGCCTACACACCCGTTAAGCTCACAATGTCGGAGAAGGCAAAGCCCCACGGCTATGACACTGAACAAGCCAGTCCCCGCGTGGACACCTTCGAAGAAGGCGAAGTCTTCCAGACCACCGAGTCAGGAGTCAACTTCCGCAAGGTTGGTCGACTAAATGCCACCGTCATCTTCATCAAGATGCTTTTCGCTACCGGTGTACTCTCGCTTCCATCGGCGCTCTATGCCCTCGGTGCAGTAGGAGGCTCAATCAGTATTGTTGCCTGGGGGCTATTCAACACATACTGCTTCGTCATTCTAGGCAACTTTCGCATGAAGCATCCTCACTGTCACTCAATCGCTGATATGGCAGAGGTTGCCGGCGGGCCTATCGCGAAAGAGGCGACAGGCCTCCTATTTATTATTGCGTATGTTCTAACTACAGGTAGCGGGATTGTGGGTGTATCGACGGCACTTAATGCACTCTCGCATCACGCGGCTTGTACAGTTTGGTGGTCATTCATTGCGACAGTGGTTATCGTCGGTACTGCCTCCGTTCGCAAATTGCAGAAGATTGGCTGGATCAGCTACGTAGGGTTTATCTCGATCTATGCCGCTGTTTTTATTGTTGTTGTCGGAGTCACGCAACGAGATCGGCCTGCTGCTGCACCACAAGAGGGACTATACGATCTGGGTTTTGTTGCCGTTAATAACCCTGGATTTGCAGGTGGTATGGTTGCCTCTTGTACGATCTTCGTCTCGTCGGCAGGTACCAGTGCTTTCTTGCCTGTCATCTCTGAGATGCGCGATCCGCATGACTATAAGAGGCCACTTTACTACTGTATGGCCTTGGTGACGTCTTCCTACCTGGCTTTTACTCTAGTCGTCTATCGTTGGTGTGGGATGTGGGTAGCCAGTCCATCGCTAGGTGTAGGTTCGCCGGCTGTATCAGAACGTATGCACACTAATGTGTACTGCAGAGCGCTGGACAAACCATCAAGATGGTCTCTTACGGAGTTGCACTCATCGGGCTTGTCGTTACCGGGACTCTCTACCTACACGTTCGTGACTTCTCTCCTTCCCCAAGGTCCTGTCACTGACCAGTCCCTTCCAGGTTGGCGCAAAATATCTCTTCGTGCGTATCCTCGGCAAATCGCGCCATCTACAATCCAACACCGTGGTTCACTGGGGAACATGGCTGGGCTGCACAACCCTCCTGGGCTCACTCGCATTCGTTCTCGCCGAATCAATCCCGATCTTCAACTATCTGATTGCACTAGTTGGTTCCGTGTGCTTCGCGCCGCTTGCCATGAGCCTTCCCGGTTGGCTGTGGCTGCATGACCATGGCCATTACAGGAAGGGATCACTTGTTCAGAAAGTAGTGTATGGATTGCACGTCGGGTTGGTATTGCTAGGAATCTTCTTCCTTGTCGGGGCGACATATGGTGTTGTTAAGCAGATTATTGATGCTTATGCTAGTGGATTGATTGGTAAGTAGTCCATCCTGTTGGTGAGAGGTAATCTCTGATGGTGTCCAGGTTCGGCCTTCTCGTGCGCAGATAATTCGAACTCATCTTGAGGGTTTGTATACTTTCTCAGTATTGGTATCTGTTCATTCGTGATATTTTCAGAAGATAGAAATTGGCCTTAGTATAGTATCATATTTCACATGGAAACTATAGTCTTCATACCACCATGTATTAAGATAAAAAGGATGCATGTCGAGATCAAGCATTTGGTCCATTAAATGGCCTCAATCCAGATATGCCCGTCACAAGAAGTTCAAAGCCCCCTCGTTTTAAGAACATACCCAAATGATTCATCCAGAATTGCCAACCCCTCCTCGATCTCCTCAGCTGTTACCGTAACCGGCGGCGCAAGCCTAAAGACACCACCCATCCCGGGTAGGTTCACAATATTACAACTCAACCCCCTCGCCATCGCCTGATCTGACACCTCTTGTCCAATATCCGCACCAGGGGCCCGCGTCTCGGGATCCGAGATGATCTCAATCCCCTGCAAAAGACCACGACCCCGGATGTCGCCAATGCACCAGTATTTCTGCTGAAGTTTGAGGAGCCCCTGTCGCAGCTGCGCGCCGCGCTCATTTGCTTTCTGACAGATGTTGTCCCGCTCGACGATTTCGAGGACTTTGTTACCCACTGCCGCGGTGAGAGGGTCATTAAGATGTGTAGTGAGCCACAGGAAGCCAGCTTCCCTACACCCCTGCTCAATCTCAGGAGTCGTGCTGACAGATGCAAGAGGTAAACCACAGCCCAACGTCTTGGATAGAGCAAGGATATCCGGAACAATCTCGTCGTGTTCGAACGCGAACATCTGCCCTGTGCGACCGACTCCGGTCTGCGCCTCGTCCATGATAATGAGCATCCCACGCTTCCGGCATTCCTCGGCCATACGTTTGAAGTAGCCCTTGGGCGGGTCGAGAATTCCGCCCGTGGAGAGAATTGGCTCCATAATGAAAGCGGCCAGAGACCCAACGCTCTGCCGGTCGATCATCCCCCACGCAAAATCCATTTCCGTTTCCCAGTCGTACGAACCGTCGGGCTTGCGGAAGGGGGAACGATAGGCGTACGGTGCTGGAAAGGCGAGCTGGCCTGGCATACAGGGTCCGCCTTTGCGACGACCGGCGGAGTATGTTGCTGACCCCGAGCCCTGAGTAAGACCATGATAACTAGCTGCGAAAGCCACGATTTCGAATTTTCCAGTGTAACATTTTGCCATCTTGATTGCGGCTTCGGTTGATTCCGAACCCGTGTTCAGAAAGAAGGACTTCTCGAGGGGTCTGGGGAGAAGGCGTGAGAGACGCTCCGCAAGGTCAACGACCGGGCGGGTGATCATGTTACTGAGGAGATGATCGAGTTCCGCGACGTATTTCTGAACGACTTCCACGATCTCGGGATGTGAATGGCCGAGCAGCGAGCTCATTTGGCCTGAGGTGAAGTCGAGGATCTGTCGGCCGTTTTCATCGTAGAGTCTGGTACCTTTGGCTTTGGTGATTACGACGGGGGAGTAGGGAACGCCGGTGGAGAGGAGGTACTTGTCTGCCTTGGCGAAGAAGGTCGTCGAGTTATCGATTGAGCCCATTGTAACTGTTGACCAAGTTATTGGGGGATTGGGAATAGGAATAGAGTCAGGCGGTGTTACTATCGATTAATTAGACCGGCGACTTTATTTATATTCAACGAGGGGTCAGGAAATCTAGTCGCAACTCGAGGGCCCGGGGCATAGACAGAGCTCCCGCGTCCGCGGGCAGGCCCGCGGCGTCTCTTGACCAGAAGCAACAGTTAGCATGATTGTTCATGCGATGAAGATGCTGGTGGCTCCACCACTTTGCCGCGGCCAATCCCGCTTATCTGCACCCAATCACATTCCATACTAAACAGTAAGGCAGCAATCTATAAAATTCGCTTGCAACTCTTGCTTCATGGAAATAGAAAGTTGTGTGACCTTGATGCGGCGCATAAGCAGGGCGATAGGCGGCATCTTTTGGCTGACTGCATGACATGCAGGGACCGTATAGAGAAAGGTTGTCTACCGACAGCGTCAATGCAACCGCGGTTCATAGCCAAAACCAAGAAATACATATCGGCACTGGCTCTCGCGTAGGATACAGGGTGGCAACCATGAAAAGCCACGAAACGCAATACAGTCGACTCCAGGACCATTGACCTGGATACACTATACCGTGATATCGGGTCAAATTGACCAGCGTTTGTATGGCTAGATTCGCAAATTTGGGACGACGCTAAAATGCAGGGAGAAGACTTTCCCGCGGCCGGGCGGCAGATTCCTCGCCTCACCCTTCCTTTCATTCACCACCACCACTATGGAAGCCACACCTAGTTCTCGCGACGCAGGCAGGCCCTATCGTTCTCACCTCCACCCCGCCTGCTTTTCTTGTCGCAAGAGAAAGTCGCGATGCAAAGTAACCAGCCCCGCGGAGGTCTGTGTCATGTGCCACGCCTACGGTACAGAGTGCATCTTCCCGCAACCTGATGACCCCCCAACCCAGCGAAGAAGTTCGCCGCGGAAACCCGCTCTCAAAACACGATCTTCTCGATCCTCACATAGCAGAAGCAACGAGTTGTTGCATAGGCCGTATCCCGACGTGCATGCGTTGCCTCAATCCCAACCTGTTGTCAGAGGGGCACTGACACACGGAGGTGAAGGGCCCCAGCCGCAGGTTCCGGCAACATTTATCACATCTACGGGTACATCACCTCAGTCTGAGAGTAACAGTAGACCGCCGCCGCAGGTCTTTTCACATTTGACCGAAGCGGAGGAAGACAGCTCGCATATCGTGAGTCCCGCGGTCGCGGACGACAACGATATCCTCGAAAGCTACCTGTCAGCGATTCCGAGCGCGAGAAAACGATACTTGATTCGTACGGGCTCGAATTCGAATGGACACCTACGGCCGGTGAGGTTCAATGTTGTTCCAAGGCGGCCGTTGGGGGTTGTCGCGAACCGGTCACTTGCCGCGTCGAAATGTGAGATCATTGAGAAGTATATCGAGCCCGATGTTAACGAGTATCTAAACCTGTGAGTGCTACAATGCACGGAAGTTTCTATCATTCTCGCTGACACCGGCTTAGATGGTTTCTCCACGCCAACTCCTGCTTCGCTCTGTTTGATGAAGCCTCCTTTCGAAGCTCTTACGCATCCCACAAGGATAAGATCTCCCCTGCTTTGCTTTGCAACCTATACGCAAATTCGCTCGTATACTGGAAGAACTCTGCGATATTATGCGTCGGTCGCACTCCGGATAACCGGTACATCTGGAATCAAGCCAACGAGGCTCTGCATTCGGAAATGTTCCTATCTCCAGGAATCTCAACAATAATGGCCATACTACTCAATGTCTGGGGCAGGCCTAGTACGTCAATGTTTGGAAATGGGGGGCTCGTTGGTATGGCCGTCGCACTCTCAAACGCATTGGGGCTGAACCGCGACCCTTCCGCCTGGAATATATCCACCCCAGAGAGAAGCCTTCGGATCAGGCTGTGGTGGCTGGTTGTAATACAAGATCGATGGTATGCGTGGCTAAGTCAATCTTTCTGAGGATCTCTAACCTCGAACAGGTGCAGCCTTGCCTACGGAACACCTCTTCAAGTCCACCGAGCGCAGTATGATGTGCCCTTTCCCACCGTAAACGACCTCTGCGCCAGTACCGCCGCACCACATGAGAGAGCTGCTGCATCCATTTTCGTCGCGCTGACAACTTTGACTGATGTGTTAGCACGCTACCTAGAGTACGTATATAGCGTCTCAACAACGTCGCCTCAGTCACCCGAGCTGTCGGAGATGGACCTCGAGCAAGTTCTGGGAGACTGGGAAGAGTCACTCAGTGACGACGTCCGATATCTCGTACTACGAGGGACACATTTAGAAGTCGCTGGTGCTGCAAACTTCCGACTAGCCTATCTCGCCGTCAAGCTGCTGCTCCGCCGCATTCAGCTGAACATGAGTAAAAGCACCCTTCAGCTCGAAGACGATGCTGCATCACCTTACTACATGCACGCGCAGCGGGCAGCCGAGGAGATCGCCTACCTGGTACAGGAGCTGAAAGAAGGTCAATTTCGAGGATTCTGGATTCCCGTTCACGCATTCTCACTGACCTCTGCAACCATGTTTCTCCTGCGAAGTGGACTGCGGATGCGTACTGAGGGCCGCAGTTCCCCGTTGAAAATCGCGCGAGACATGGTGACTACGCTTGGGGCGCACCGTCGAAACTACGACTGGGATCTTGCAGATAACTGTCTGAGTCATTGTGGAGAGATACTGGATCAAATAGGTGTTCCTGAGAGCGAGGAGGGTGTTGCCGCTCCAGATTTTACTGGCTTTCCCGACAATCTGGACTTTGACGCGTCGGCGTTGGACGAATTGCTTGGTACAGCTGGCTTTATGGAAGGGTTTGTTTTCTAATGAGTAACAAGCTCAGCCTCCTCGGGGCGAAAAGGAGGCTCAACACGTGCGCAGGCTGCTGGCTAAGAATGCACACTATTTCGAGCGACCGGGCGCAGCTCGTGTGTTGCGCTTCTCGATAAATTCCAAGCCCAGAGGCCAAGTTACTCTTTCCCTCTTAATTATCTGCTGACTCGATCATGTTGCTGATTCACTTGGGTGTGGCGCTCGCCTTCTGGGCGCCGAGAAGTACGCGCTTTTCCAAGTCTACAGTCACAACTCCATTTGACTAATTAATTGCAGTGACCATCGCCGAAGAATGCATTTTCGAAAATGGATACGGCTCATTCAAAATCAACAGCACTGAAGAAATCCGCGACATCTTCAATGGCTGCACTACAATTGTCGCCCAGCAGATCTCCATCAGCTCCTACTTCAATGGGACCTTCTCATTCCCAGGCGTAACAAACTTTACCGGCACTCTCGACTGTACATATGATGGAAGTCAGTACGGACGGCCTGGTGTTTCGACCGTTGAGATGGCGGACCTGCAGTACCTGGGCGGCCTCAGCGCGACGCACACAGAGATTGCCCACTTCTCGTTCCCAGAGCTCATCAGCGTGTCAGGGGAGATTGAGGTTATGTCGTGGACGGCGCTTTTTGAGATGGATTTCCCGAAGCTCAGGGATGCCGATCAGATTGTTCTGTCCCGCAGGTACTCGAAGTACGTTGTTAATCCGGTGTGTCTGGGCGGCTGCGCCCTGGGGAACGTTTCCTAAATACCGACGCAGGCTGAACTTCGAGTCGCTCGAAAAAGTCCAGGGTGACCTTATCATTGAAAGCTGCACATTCTGTGGCCCTGACGTTAGATACACCTACGACATCGATCCAATGGCGTCGTTCCCCGTGCTCAAATCCGCAGGGTTTATCCGGCTAGAGGGGATCTTTTCTAGGTGCGTGTGGTCTTAGCATTCTCGAATATATATGCCCTCTAAACCAGTGCGCCCAGTATTTCCTTACCTCTGCTCGAATCAGCCGGCCCGCCAACTCTGAGGTGGGCCTCCGATTCGGGACTGAGCATCTACGTCAAGCAAAACGGGATGGAACTGGGGTTTCCGCAGCTTCGAACGGTGGATAAGCAGTTTTTTGTCCATGGAGCTATCATGGGGTGAGTGGGTTATCTGAATTGCAGGTGTCCTAGAGTGACACGCACACTAACACCGACATTTCGCTAGGCTCGAGCTACCGGTCATTGGCAGCATTAATGGATCATTCCGGGTCGATACAGACACCCCGCTGTCACTCAATGTCCCGCTCTCTAGCGCAACATGGCTGCAGCTGGATGGGAATATAAAGGAGTAAGTTGCCACCCTTCCGGATGCCGATCTCTGTCCGCACCGCAAAGCAAATATGCTCACGAACACCTGGACAGAGCAAAGTTCTCCCGTCTCAACACAGCCACTACAGAGCTCCGTCTCGACGGAATCTCTTGCGGCAAAATGGGCGAGGGTCTCCGCGAGTCGGGCTACTACGAAGATCGCTGCGGCAAGTACAAGAAACCCCTTAGCAAGGGTGCTAAGATCGCCATTGGTGTGATCGTCCCTATCGCCGCGGGCTTGCTCTTGTTCTTCCTCGTCTACTATTACAAGAAGCGCATTCGGAAGAAGCCGAAGGTGACGGCGGAGGTCGAGATGGTAAATATGGATATTCCTGCAAGTGGGAGACGCAGGGAAGATACTGAGCTGGGGGGACAGAGGAGCGCCACACCACCGCCGCCTTATGAGGCACAACCACCGCGCATGTAACGCGCTAAATTATTGATGCATACGTAGTTCACTCGCAGTCTTCATGCCCTGTGCCTGAGCCTGAGCCAAGCGCCAATTTCCGGACCTCAAGGCCCCACGAGTCAGGATTGGGAATTGATGACGCTAAGGGACGCTACTTCTCCAATGCGTCTAATCATTGCCCTCGCGCAACATCATACTGTTTTGAGAAACGACAAACATTAGCCCATGGGCGCGGGGCGTTGGAAAACTTGAGCACAACTTCAGCTCAGCTTCTGCCGAAGAGAGATCAACCGTCTTTGCATACCACGGATTGAATTGACCTGAGCTTCCGGCTGCAGCTTGTAACCCATCCTGACATCAGGAGCCTCGATTGACCTGTTGAGCTGCAGGTGATATGTTGCGAATTATGGCGCTCGCCCTGTGGGCATCGAGCCGTAAGCGCCCGCCGAGACTCCCGTGATCTCACAAGGTTTGGAGTCGGACTGACCCCTTCCAGTGGTGACTGCTCGAGAGTGTGAATTGGCCTACAACGAATACAACTTCAGCATCAACAGCACGCAGGAAGCCCTGGATCTATTCGCTGGATGCACAACAATCATCGGCGGCGGGGTTGACCTGAGTCGTAACTTCACCGGCACCTTCTCGCTTCCCGGTGTCACTAATATTACCGGCACTATAGGCGGCGGTAGTGACACCGGGGAGCTCACTATTGAGATGCCGGACCTGCAGTACCTTGGAGGGCTCTATACTTCGTACACGAATATGAGCAGGATATCGTTTCCCGAATTGCGAACCATCGGCAACTCCTGGCTGACTCTCGACCGCGGCAATGAGAACATTGAAATCTTATTACCCAAGTTGACGAGTGCAACGCGCATCTATATCAGAACTGGGTTTTCCAAGTCAGTGCCCCTTGCACCCAACAGGATGTGTAAGACGTGAGCAACACGAACTGACAGCAATATAGACTGGACCTCTCCTCCCTCGAGACCATATCATCGCGTCTCGAGATCGAGCCCTGTGCATATTGCGGGACTGAGATCCCATCTATACCACATCAGGAGCTAGAGCTGTCCTTCCCCGCGCTGAAACGCGTGGGGTTTATCAACCTTATTGGGAGGTTTTCTGCGTTCGTCCACCCCTTCTTCCTCTCCTCCAAAATCACCAATTCTCAAATGGGAATTAACATATAATCAGTATCCACTTTCCGTCGCTCACCAAAGCCGGCGCACCAGATGATTGGAGCAGCTATAAATTCGGCTCGGGAATCACAATTGACAATGTGGGCGCCGGGCTCGAGCTTGCCTTTCCCGAGCTCGCAGAAGTAAGTGGTGTGGATGCTAGAATAAATCTCTCTGGCGCGTTTGAGAAGTACGTTCCCGCTACTCTTTTTCACAGAATCAATTTCCGTACAACCGCTAATATCCTTGCTTGATTATAGACTGGAATTACCCTCGCTCCTGGACTGCGACGCCTCCATTACTCTGAATCCCTCAACGCCACTATCGTTCGAACTACCGATGGAAAGTGGCAGTTTCCAACTTGATAAGAATATACAATAGTGAGCTCTCTTTTTTCATTGCTTGTTGCCCCTACACTCTTTTCTGCTGGTACCTGGTTGATACAGATGCTGGTTTGAGACCACCTCATTGTATTCCAATCCCAATCTGGTCTTTACCCCTTATATATGCATACGTACCCCTTCATCCTAAGGTTTATGTGTCCATTTGGTGGTTTCTTCTTCTAATCGACATCCTCCCCTCAGTACCGAACTTGAACAAACCAGATCGCACATACAACGTGCGGGTCTCCAACCATGAACTCCCTTGCTCGACTTTTGGACCCGGATTCCAGGATATGAGATACTACAGGGATAACTGCGTTCCACATACCGATCCCGCCTTTGGCACGAAGGAGAAGATTATAGTGGGTGTTATTGTTCCTGTTGGGGTTATCATGATCGCTGTTGGGGTTTTCATCTGCTACCGTACGAGGAAAGGAAAAGTTGGAGGGAAGGATGCTGGTGAAGATGAGACAGAGGCAGAGTCGTCGGATGCCGTTTCTGCCAGAGTGAACGCACATGCCTCTGGACCTGGTGCTGCCGAGCATGGGGTAAGGGCACCAGTCACGAGGCCTGTGGCTCTGGAGAGAGAAAGGACTCAAACACCACCACCGCCTTACGCGCCGAAGCAACTGTAAGATGCTATTACTAGAGACTAGATCTTGCTGTATGAATACAGGACTAAGATGTGGACTCGAAGGAGGCGGCGGAAGATTGTTTTCTACATTGGAAGTAAAATTCCCACTCGTGCCTGCGAGGACGGACATGCAAACCCAGATAGCCTACCCAGGCTGTGCTAAACTAGGTCTAGCTCTCAAAATAGAAATCATGGCAGCTTTCGTAGGTCTGCTCATTGCCGCTCGCATACCAGTACCATTGTATCACGCAGTTGCCCGCCTCGCTGCAGCCCGACGGCAGGCTATCCGGGATTGTGATGTTATAGTCAACTATGAGCGGCATTAGCAGATGTGATTTACTGGGGGAGGTGCCCTTACTATCATCACGAGGTGGCCCAGACAGATGATTTGGCCAGTCGTCCCAGGAGCGAAGTGCGTCACCGATCACCTCGTTCGTGCCCGTGTCGACAATGGAGACGTTCTGAGAGATATCAGCTACCTGTATCTCTTGCGGAGAGGAATTGTTAAATGTCCAGCAAGCTTACAGCGTAACCTGGGTGGTGGCCAGCAATCAGGTCAACGTGAAAGTAAAGCACTTCTCCGGCGGTAACAGACAAGACATTGTCAATGTTATCTTCATATTGGTATCCGCGACAGAGATAGGCATTGCAGTTATAGTCTCCGTCGGCGACTGCGACCGCGTTCTCTATAGGACCGGCGATATCTGGGAAGGTCTTGTAAGTATATTGTAGGTGGTGGGCGTAATGAGGGATCACCTCGTTCGAGCACTTTCACAACCGCGGCACCGCATGCCTCTTCGTGTGCCGGTCCTGTCTAAGCCTGCGTCAGTATACCGGTTTTCAATACTCAGTTTTACTCACCTTTCGCGCAGGTGGTTCTGAGACGAATGCGTGCCCATGGACGCCTGCCACGAAGGCGAGCAGAGCAAGACTAGTGACTGAACGCAGCATGTTTGCTATAGTCTGAATAGACAGTTGCTAAAAATGTAATAACTCCGCCGGAAGACCCAAGACAACGCCGCGTTGACGCGATTACATATTGCTCGCACTTGAAGATGACACGGGCCAAGGGCTAGGGCAATATCGCAAGAATTGGCAGGGGGTGCTGCCGAAACATGGACTGATTTTTCCAGTCCGTCGAATTTTACCCTCGAATCAAATTCCATGCTGCTGTCGAACGCTTTCATCTTTCGTGGCGCTTGCGAAGGATCAATATGTGTGGTACTGGCCACCCCTGGGTGACAGCTGGGCGCCACGCCGCTGTCAATGGTGGAACTGGACAAAGCGAATTGTTCCTTGACATTTGACGATCGTATTCGGCAGTGTCGGATGACTCCAGACTCCTCAATCTGGGGCATGACAACATCAAGATTCAGGTTGCGAACCACGCACGCCACAGGCCGGAATTGGGATTTTGCTCCAACAGCAATGCGCTGCTTACGCGCGGAGACCGCAAGCCGTATCGGATATGATTAAGGGCGCTCGGCACTTTATTTCGACCCCTGACGCCGTCGCGGCTGCGTCCGTGGTAAATTGGGAGGATGCTGCTGAAACAGGGTGATCTGCATCGATTATCCCTGTCATTGGAGGGGAATTATGGGGTGCATGCCTTGGCCTGGGGAATCTTCTTCAGCAATTGTGAAAGTGACACAGGGGGTCTTGGTGTTCTTGGTCTGTAAGCAGTCCGCTTGCAAACTGCTAGGCTGGTATCAGGGCTGGGTATAAAAGGCTTGGTTCGTCAACGTTTGAGGGAGTTGTCCACCACCATCCACTTCCTTCAACAACCAAGTTACTCTACTACCAACGGCAGGCTCCGTCTTTCATCTTCATTCTTTCACTCACTTCGCCTCCATTCCCTTACCAAATTTCTACCCGTCAACATGAGATTCGCCCCCGCCTTCCTTCTGGCCGCCGTGGCCGTGGCCTCTCCCACTCTGAGCAAGCGCAACATGCTTGCCCGTCGCCAGGCTGCGGAAGCTTGCCCTATTGGATACTGCACTGAGAACGGCGGTACCACTGGTGGTGCCGCTGGTGACACCGTCACTGTGTCCGACCTCGACGCCTTGACCGAGGCTGCTGAGAGCGATGGTCCTCTTACGATTATCGTTTCCGGCTCCATCTCCGGAAGCGCCAAGATCCGCGTCGCTGCTGACAAGACCATCTACGGAGAGCCTGGCAGCTGTAAGTCTTTCTGATCCTGTTATACCTTCGCTCATACTAACCTGGTCCAGCCATCACCGGTGTTGGATTCTACATCCGCCGCGTTAGCAACGTCATCCTCCGCAACCTGAAGATCGGCCAGGTTGACGCTGACAACGGCGACGCCGTCGGCATCGACGAGTCCACCAACGTCTGGATCGACCACCTCGATCTCTCCGGTGACCTTAGCGCGGGCAAGGACGACTTTGATGGTCTCCTCGACATCACCCACGCCGCCGACTGGGTGACCGTCTCCAACACCTACTTCCACGACCATGTAAGTCTTCTGTACCTCCGGAATATTCCATACTAAACCCTCCCAGTGGAAGGGCTCTCTGATCGGCCACTCCGACAACAACGAAGACGAGGACCTCGGCTACCTCCACATCACCTACGCCAACAACCACTGGTACAACATCAACAGCCGTGCCCCCTCAATCCGCTTCGGTGTCGTCCACATCATCAACAACTACTGGGACAGCCTGATTGACACCGGTGTCAACGTCCGCATGGATGCCCAGGCCCTTATCCAGAGCTCCGCTTTCGCCAACTCCCCTCCCGAGGCTATCCACTTCAAGGACTCCGACTACACTGGTTACGCTGTTGTTGAGGATGTTGACCTTGGTGGCTCTGAGAACACTGTTCCTGAGGGTACTCTTACCCCTGGCTCTCTGCCTTACCCTGCTATCACGGCTCTTGGATCTGGATCTGTTGCTGGTACCATCCCTGGTACTGCTGGACAGAAGTTGTAAACTGGTTCTGCGAGATAGTTAGGTATGAGTGGATCTTCGCTTCTTGTTTGTCGATTTGTGAGTTTTGATGTATCCAGCTTTGTACAGACCGGCAAGTCCGGGGATATGTCAAATAGTCTTATCATTATTTAACAAGTGCATTTGGTCAGCTATCTTCTACCGTTGGTTTACATCTACAGACGTGGTTCACTCCTTGTATCTGGAAACTCCCTTTCAACAAAGGCCTTTCTATACTATATGTATGTTAGGCTGAGATATATATCCGAAGTGTTTATAGCATTTATTTTCAGGGCTGGGGTGCGGCAAAACGTATACTATCTGACTCAAATACGCATACGCCCAATAGTGCCGTTTTTGCACTGCAGATTACGAGCCGGAATAAGTGATGATCTACGTTTCTTACATTTATAAAGAGCCCACCACCTGTCCATCGTCTTGCCGTCTGCCAGCAATTCTGTGGTTGCCCATCGCACATAAGAAAAATGTCTTACCCACTCCCCACACTACGAACTCTGTCTGTGTTATGCCTTTGTGTCACTCACTTGGTCAATCCGATACAGGGTACCGACATTAATACGCGTCCCTACTCGGCACGTATGGCCGATAGTGTGATTTTCCGCCGGCAGGCAATCCACAACGACCAAAGTGACTCGTCTGGGCTTCTGCAAGTTGGAGTCTTTCAGACTGCTTTGCTTGACCTGATCAGATCGCCGTCGGCTCAGTACCTAGAGCAAGACTGGGAGTTGTATTTGAGTGGAAGCGCGGACAGTATTGTTGCGGTTGTTGATAATGCGACGCGGAATACACAGTTTCCCCTCGATCGGCTTTCCCTGGGAAAGGGACTCTCATATCAGTATGCCATTTCTACACCCATTGCACTCTGGAACGAGTACATCAATGCTAATAGTATTTCTCAGATATGATAAGAGCGGGAATGGGGCGTACAAGGAGTCGCTAAACGCCCTCTGGGAGTCCATCAACCTACAGCCGCGAAATGAATTTGGTATCTAGCTTCATATCCCCAACTCAGCACCACTGGTTCCCATGCCGAAACTAACCAGATAGCAGGAGGTCTGTGGTACTACGTCTATCCCAACTGGAGCTACCTCGACGGAATGTTCTCACTCCTTTCTTTTGTCCCTCTTTACACATCTGCCTTTCCTACCAAGGACAATTCCGCCATCACCTCTGACCTCTTCCACCAACTCAACCTCCTCTGGTCCCACTGTCACGACAACGCAACTAACCTTCTCGTCCATGGCTACGATGCCTCGCTGTCCGCCCCTTGGGTAAACTCGCTCACCGGCGGCAGCCCACACGTCTGGATCCGCGCACTAGGCTGGTTCATGATGGGCCTCGTTGACTTTCTTGAACTTAGCCAGCTAGACTCTACCTTTAATGGTCGCGACCAAACGGCAACTTGGCGCTCACGGTTCAATGATCTTGCGAATGCCCTTATTAGAGTTGTTGACCCCGACTCCGGCGCCTGGTGGCAGTTGTTGGACGAGCCTGGAAAGGAGGGGAACTATATTGAATCAAGTGGGTCGGCGATGTTTGTCTATGCCCTGTTGAAGGGTGCTAGGGTCGGGCTCTTGGAGGAGTCGGAGTATGATGGCACTATTACGCGGTATACCGATGTTGCGGAGCGTGCGTACCAGACGCTTGTGGAGAGATTCGTGGTACAGAATGAAGACGGCACGCTGAGCTATAATGGGACTGTGGGGGTTTGCAGTCTGAACTCGACGGCGACTTATGGGGTATGTTTGCTACCCACTTAACGTGATGAGTATGGGTTGGATCCAGATAAGAATACTGACTGAGTGTGTGCGCTTAGTATTATGTTCACCAGCCACTTGTGTATGACAGTGTTCTGGGTTCCGCAGCGTTTATTCGTGCAAGCATAGAATATGAGCTCTATGCAGCACAGACAGCAACCGAGACATAAACCAGGTTGAGTCGATTGATCACTGTTTACACCCAAGGCGTTCATGCCGGCTATAGATACGAGGAGAAAGGGCCTCACACATCACCAGGTAGAAGGTGAAAGAGATCAATAATAAATACGCGGCTGATACCACTAAATGGTCACGGATCGTTTGTATAATGATGATTTCAAGTACACTAGGTGCTAGCTAGTTGTATGCGCATGATGCGGATAATCTACCTATATCCGCCGTCTAACTGGAAACGACCACTGACCCCCCTGATCCTAAAGCATCATTAGGCCGGCCCTGACCCTTTGGGTACAACAGTAACATCCTCAGCCGAGGGCTCTCTCACTCCATCTTGAGCCTGCTGCCCAACTGCAACCTCCACTTCCTTGACCTTCCACGTAGCCCAAGTAGTCGGCACCACACTCGCCCAAAACAACACCGCGGCAACCAAGATATTCTGCAACAAACTAACCTTCCGACTCGCACCAAGCGCATAAGAGATAGTACTCGCCAAACTCTCACTAGACCTAAGCACTGCCGCAGAAAACGTCAAGTTCTCCAGCTCCGTATCAAAGCAACTCAACACCCAATATCCCCACACCGAAAAGGCATTATACGGCACAAAGAACAGGCAGTAGACTGCACAAGCGCGCCCAAACCCGGGTGTATCAATGTCAAAGACGGGATTTGTATCTTCGTACCTCTTTTCGAGGACGATGTTGTAAATGTATGTTGCCGTATAGGTTGCGACAAGGAAGATCCAGCCTGCGCGCGCGCGGGTCGGGCGCGAGAAGCACGTTAAGTCGAGGAACCAGCCAAATATGATGTTCACGAACAGGCCAATAAAGGTGACTATGAACGCTGCGAGGGCGCGGGCCCGCACTGTGAAGTATACGGTGAGGTAGTTCCCCTCGTATGTCTGCGCCCATTGGCTAGTTAGGAAGATAGGGACCAGTGCAGCGATCTCGGGTCGCTTGAGCACGCGCCAGAATCGTCGGAGACCCTCTATGAAGGTCGTTCGTGGGGGACGAGTGGGTTTTGTTCCGTCTTTGCGGATGAGTTTGTTGACAGGGGAGATGAGTAGTGATAGGGGAAGACCTAAGCACTGTAGGGCGATCAAGACGAGGTACGTGCTCGAGCTAACGGAGCCTTGCTTGGAGTTACCGATATTGAATGCAAGCTGTATTGAGGATGCGATGATGCTGCCAATTTTGCCGAGGGAGAACCAGATCGCAACTGATTCAGGTGGTCAATGAACGCAATGTAAAAGAAGGTCTGGCTGTGACTTACGATGCAGTCCTTTACGACTTTCCTCGGGGTATCCAACGCCAATTGCGGCTTCTGAGACCCAGAGAGCGGCGGCCTGTAGGAATGGTTAAAATCTTAAAGAGCTGGTTCATGATGCTTGATGAAGGGATAGAGCGTACAGAAATACCACAAGTCGCGGCGCCAAAAATCATGAACCACTGCGTTCCATAAACGCTGTTGGTATATAGCGACGCTGAGTACGGCGCGTAGCCGATAGTACCAATGGTGAGAATCCACTTCAAGCTCCATCTATTACCCAGCACAGCGAACACGGGACTCAGCACAATCATGATGGCAAAAGTCACCACGTTCGCAGCATTGACGAAGAAGGGCTCTGCGAGGCCACCAGCTCCGAGGTCTAGAATATCGTCAGCAATTCGTTCATTGGCGTAGCCAATTTGACTGGGATGTACTGACTTGACAAGGCACCCCATATTCCTGGCTGAGTAAAGCTGACCAGACCAAGAATAATGGCATTGAAGACCGTCCCTCGGTAGAAGGTATGGAGAGTGTCTCGTAGACCCATTGTGTGTATGATTCTAGCTTGGGAGAGTATTACATATCGTTGACCAGTGCGCGTTTTATAGCTGAATTTCGTGCGAAGAAGTCGCGATGTGGGCTATCCATGGCGCAAAGGAAGATGTGATAGCGTGATAGAATGGATCTCCACGACCTTGGAAGCTAAATCATCCTGCCGTCCCGCGGATAAGCCGAATTCTTTCTGGTTCATGATGCAACTCTGGCAAACGCGATGCGGTGCTCCTAGAGTTGCAGTAAGGTATACAAATATGACCCATGTAGAAACTGCTTTATGACTATGTGCAGGCAAAAGAACAGGAATCGGCATTACCTGGGGCCTGTCGCGCATTCGGGCCGAGCCCTAGATGAAGTTGGATCAAAGTTGACAGAGTGACCCCGAAAGGCGTCATCCCGGTTCTACAAGTGCTCCACATTCTCCAATCCCCTACCGGTCTTGTCGGCCGAGAACAGGAGAAACAGGTCTAGAGCCATATCTGGCGCTATGGCTGCGTGGTGGAGAGGGCACCCCTTGATGAAAGCAAGCAGGCATGCAGTCCCAATGTGCTCATTAGACTCTCTAGGACCTGGTCCGAGGTCAATCAATGGTTGTATAGGAAATTTAAGTCCTGTCCGGCGATCCTATCCTCATAATAGCCCATATCAATGATTATTCCTTCAACATAGCGGCGCATGTTTGTATGGGCATGAAGCATGTATTATTTCCGCCCCATCGCCATCTCCTGCGCGTACTGTGCTTGAGTAATGTAGATTTAGAGCAGACAGTTCATGGGGAGTAATAGGAAATAGAATCAAGGGGCTGTTTATCCTTGATGATTATACTAGTACTATGTAGGAAGGAGCTACTAATTTCAGATACCTTTCAAATCTGCTCCAATTACTGTATCCTGAAAACACAGGTGATTATTACATGCTCTATCCATTATGCTCTACACTCTTTCTAATCTCCAGAGACAGGGGAATCTCTCAGTATCTTTGATTGCGGCGTTTCATGTGGGCCGCCTCATCGATTTGTTGCCTCAGATGCATCATCCGATTGGTCTACTAGGATGCCTTCGATGGCATTATTTCCCCTAAAGTCCACCACCCATTTTCAGAGAGGACAAGAGTACCTCAACCAGCAAGCAACTCAAGTTAAACATTCAGCCTCGCCTTGGCAGCTGAGGAGGAGGAGGCAACTGCTGATCAACAGCCACGGCCATGATTCAGGACTTCTGTACTTTGCCGTCTCTTGATCGAAGGTCCGACCGCAGAAAAAGCAAGTATAACAAAAACTGCCACAAGTACAGACCCTGGCCCTCTGTTGCCACTTCCTCTCCCTCAACCTTGACTCCAATGCCTCCAACTGCCCCGGCCTCTGCCCCCGCGAAAAAGATACGCAAACACAGCGTCACCAATAAACACTGGACTGACGAGGACAGAGAGACGCTTCGGGAGGTACGAGAACGATACCCTAGAGCAAGCTGGGAGGGTATCAAAGAGGTCTGTGTGGGTCCTGCCCTGACATCAATATCGACATTGAGTTAACAATCTCGAAGCTAGGATCGTTTCAACGTACACCGAATGCCCTGTGCATACAGTATAGTGTGCGCCTACCTTATCTCCTTGTTCTCCAGTCCTACTGCTCATATGTACCAGCTCCTCTTGCAGAAGAAAATCCCCACACCCGACGAGCCACCCTTGACTGAGACCAGATCTCAAAGTAAGGTGCTGATTCTGAAGATTCCCACCTTGTCTGCGACTCATCCCAGAGGGTCGATGGACATTATTGCTGTACCCAACCACCAAAACGATGACCCTGACGACGCGATGAGTATCAGTAGTGGCGAAGATATTCCTCACGCCATATTAACAGATCCGGTCAGTTATTCTCCTCAGCTTTGCAAGCCTTGATGAGTTCTTCTGACCTTCATAGCCGAGAACGAGCTGTTTTAGTATTCACAAATCACGAGATCCTGGACCCATGCAACAGGGCATGCCAGCGGGGAGAATGCAACCCATGTCTCCTATCAATCACCCTCGACGTCCACCCATACGACCCTCTACGCGAGATCATGTCGAGTCTTCGACAAACAGAGCCAGTGCTCGACCACCGCCGCAAGTCGACACCAATTCGATGTCTCCTAAAACCGCAACGACAAAGTCGCTGCTAGTACCAGATGGGCCCCCACGGGATTCAATACCCATCCCGGAATCAACACATGGCTTGACACGAGAGCAAACGTCCGCCGCCTTACGCCGCCTGTTCACTCTAGACCTTGACCTCTACGCAAAAGAGAAGGACGAGTTCTCCAAGCGAATCGGGAAGCTCGAGGCTGACAACAGGCAGCTGCAGATCAACATGGAGAACAAAAATGTCCAGCTTGCGGCTAAAGATGATAGGCTTGTGTCAAGGATGCGGAGATTCAGGGCCTCAAGGCGCAGCTAGAATCTGCCCAGTCCCTGGTCAACGGGATGATTGAATTTCACTCGAAGTACTATATAAGTGTCGCGGAGGACAGTGCTCGCAAAGCCGAGGAGTATGCTTGTCGCTCGAGCAAGCTTTTCAGAGGTTCTTCGTCGGTGTCCTGACCCGCATTCCGTGGATGGACTACTCTTCTTTACCTTATGGACCCTCTTTCTGGAGGCCGCAGCTTGTATGAAAACCCAATATCCGTAGCCTATAGTCTACGACCTCTCAACGTCTTAGCAGCTACATGTATTCCCCGTACTCTAGATAGGATAATCAGAGAGAGACCATGTTCACCATTTCCTGGTATTCATTCTATGTAGCTGGAGGCGCGCTGAGACTCTTGCCTGGCAGGGAACCAATGGCAATGGACTCGATGGATAAACGTTCAACTGGAGCTCACTCTGATATGCGTTCATCAGCACTTGTGAGTCTGCCAAGCGTACTCGGTGTCTGACGCTCTGTCGAACATTTCCTTACTGAACTGCCTTGGTAGAATCCATACCCCGGGCCCAGGCTCGCTTCTGCCGCACCGCCGGTTTGGACCGGATGGAAGATGGAAAGGGAAAATTTTCAATTAAAAAAAAGCAAAGAATAAAAGAAAAGAATAGAATCAAGAATAAAATGAAAAATAGGATAGTAGATAAAAAATGGTATGTAATTTCTGGGGTGGCTGTAGCAGCTCCCATACTCCCTGTAGGATCCTTTCTATTCCGAAGGGGCATACGCTGTAGAAGGCAGGGGAATGCCGAGGAAGACTGCCTCCCATCTATTGGAAGAAAAGGTACTGGAATTGCATCCTTCGGGGTCGATCGCCATATCTATCTCTGGTTTTCCAACAGAAACAGGTCGGAAGGCAACCAAGGCACACCGCATGTCTCAAGACCAAGCAGGTCATGCGCAGAGCGTTGATGCAAGATAATTCTCAATCACATTTGTGGCGGGTTCTAGACGTGATGGTGAAAAGGGTGAGATATCGAACAAAGAAAAGCAGGCTATATGTGGCAGCCTGGTATAGTCCTAAACTCGGCTAGTGACAGAATTGGAAAGAGGCCAAGATGCTGAGCGCTGATCCTTGCCTTCGCCTATGGGAAGAATTCCCGTCAATTCGGACTTTTGCACTTCATTGGTACTTTCTGCTCTTTTAGCGTCGTGATTCTGGCCCTTTCGCGGTGATCCGAGCGTGGCCGATGTAGAAAAGAGAAATTCAGTCGGGGCCATGAAAGCCATTGCGCAGAAATACTCTCAGTGCCTTGGACCCCCAATTTGCGTCTGTCTGTCTGCAGCAATCAGGAGGTCCCGAGTCTGAGAGGAGAGACTTTGCTCTTGCGACTGATTCCTAGGGTTAGAATCCACCGAGACGGCTTCCAGACCACCGATTTGAGGTTGATCATCACAGGACTTGCAGCCACGAACGTTGTTCACACAGAAGAAACGCACCAGTCCGAACTCTGCGGTTAGCCCAATCCAACCATCATCGTCGTGTGGTGCTAACACGGCCTAGACATGGAGCCGAACAATCGAGGAACCGGAAGACGTGGGAGAGGACAGGTCACGCCCCCAGA
This sequence comes from Aspergillus karnatakaensis, assembly GCF_047715665.1. Classification (NCBI taxonomy): domain Eukaryota; kingdom Fungi; phylum Ascomycota; class Eurotiomycetes; order Eurotiales; family Aspergillaceae; genus Aspergillus; species Aspergillus karnatakaensis. The sequence continues at coordinate 471,500 of NW_027395731.1, read as the reverse complement.
TGATTCTCCCTGCTCCGGTGCCACGAACGGACGACGAGGCAAGCGCGAGAGAGCATCGAATGATCAGAATGAGGAAATCGCTGGACAGCCAGAGCCGGTATCCATCTCAGTCTCCCTCTGCTGCTGAGCTATGCTAACTAGTGCATCTTCTTCCCACAAAGGGCGGCAGACGACGAGTGGAAGGACGCAACCACGACGAACCATCAATGACCGCCGCTAGCACATCGGATGCAACCCCTTCAGCTTTGCAGCCACGGAATGAAGAACATGACGATGTGGTCTTCGTTAAGTGTCTGGTTGAAGGCGAGAGCCATGGTGTCCACCCAAGCACAACTACTACCACTCTGACTCCGACCGAGCAAGCCGTCAGCACTAACAGAGGGCCGGGTACTCCCTATCAAGGCACTTTCTTTCCTCGCTTCTCCGGCGACTCAGTCAGGACAGGCAGATTCGCGCCTCAGTCACAAGCCGCTGCGCGAATCACAACGGGCGAAGGCCAACTCCAAAGTTCGGGGCCACATCCCGGATATCGGACCGCGTTCCTCTCGATTGACGGCATGACCAAAGCCCAGATGACTGTCAAGCTCCATGAATCGGTTGCGGCGACGTTCCAGTGGGCAAGTCTGATGTCGGAGAATGATGACGAAGGGGTTCAACAGCTGGGAGCGGAACTCAAAGAACTACGAAATATGTGCACGGTGCTTCAGCAGCAGCTAGAGGTACAGAAAAGGCAGAATTCAGCGCTCGAAATTCGTTTGAACTCGATCGAAGATATCGCCGGCAACACCGAGAGCCAGGTCAAAGAGACCAAAACCAAGGTTGAAGAGACCACGACTAAGCTGTGCTCGCTGGACCAGCGCATGATGAGGATCTCGAGAGTGTTTACTGCGCTGGATGGTTGACAGCGAAGCTTTCTTTGCCCTGTCGGAATATTATATAGTTATTGTGCTTTATTCTCTCGGCTTGACCTGAATTGAAACCACTTTTGATTGTCGGACTGTCTACGTAGAACCACCGTGCTGGCTGTTCTTTCCGAATATGCTGGATTCTACTAGATAACGACAGTTCGTACTTTGGTCACTTGGTCTGTGGAGAAATCATATTTCTTTTTTCGCGGCCTTCGATCTGTGCTGCCCTGCTGACCTCCTCCTTCTTCTTCGACTATCTCCTCCTCGGATCCTTCGTCCTGTCTTATTCTCAACCTCTTTTCTTCATATAGCATGCATTGCTTTCCCTGCACGCACAGGATACAGGGCATGGCCGTCGCAGCCATCGGAAAACACCCACGCGTTGCGCTGGCGGCGGAGAACCGGCCCCGGCTTTGACATTTGAAGAATCCACCTGAACATAATGATCTTTAACAAGATGATTTCGGCTAGGTACGTGCTATCTGTCCTTCCATTGTGCTCACCGACCCGTCGTGCTTACTAGTGATTCCTTCTCGCAATAGCTAGGCTACCTCCCGTGACGAACCTCTGCGCCGCTATCAATGGCCCACAGAACTGGTTACAATGACACTCCTACGCAGGCGCCATGAGGGCTAGGTGTATCTAGAGGACTGGCCACACACTATAAAGGCGCCGCGGAAACACTCCTATTTCATTCAAGCGAGCATTATGTCCGGCAGCCTGACCTCTCTTGAGCAAGAAGATAAAGCCTAAGAAGGCCCCCAAGGAATGAAGACTCGAATAACTACGGGCAGGATGGCAGCACTAGTGACATATCTCTTGATACGGACACGCCTCGGCGCTCCACAGCTACACAGCCACCCAGCCCTCGTGGCTACTGCCACCTCCAAGCACACCTAGGCATATTGTTCCTACCCGCCTAATCACACGGGCAATTCTACTAATAGAGCCCAACGGTCTTCCGCGCCCAAGTGTTGTTCCATCCACCATAACTCGAAGTCGTTTACCGCCCATTCATCAAGCTTCATATCTCAATCCCCTACAGTCGTCTGGCCTCAAAGCAGCATGGACGCATACGTTGCCTTATCGAAACCAAATCCATTCAAGCTGTCCACCTCAGAGATGTTATAATTCACTCCCCACACTCTACCTGGGTACAACAAAGCCTCTTTCTATTTAAAGGACCTGTTAACTCTTCAGATTTTGGATACTACGGTTGGGGCTTTAAGGATAATGAATTCCGGCAAGCTTTTGGAGTTGGCAGGAGAAAAAGGGCTCAGGCTCTCGTGTTAGGTTGGATTTAATAGAAGATGTGAAAGAATATAAATCATACAAACAGTTATAAATAAGACATAACTTAACCACCAAATAGTCTGTGGAAAATATATAATAAGTCCTGCTGGTATCACACCCATATCGCACTTGTATCGCACTGGTATCCTACTGGTATCTTACTGGTATTATACTAGTATTGCGCTGTACAATGTGGTATCGTGCTGTATCGTACTGGTATCGTGCTGGTATTATTATTTCTAACTTATTTTATTAGTTTATGTTCATGGTACTTGGTGCTTTGGCCAGGGGAAAGCACGTGTGTAATCTGACATTATTGCTTTATTTGTGAGCTCAAGACAATAGATTATATAGTAGTATGTGTAGCTTGGATATAGTGCCTTGGGCATGCTATTAGTATTACCTTTTCTTTATATAAGGACATAATCTGCTTTGCCAGTAGTGCAGGTAGTTCTATACTATAATGAGAGATTTTCGAGCTTTCCTAACCGCCCTCTAGCAGACTGCACGTCACGAAGGATTGCAGTTAAGGAGTAGAAATCATGCAGGCAATAAAGCTCTTATAATCGTTCTTAGAAAGGCTAAGCAGCAAAGGCACCGACCAGGAAATAAAACCTTTACAACCTCAAGCAGACCACCGGCCTATGAAGCGCAGGCTTATACAGTCTTAGCACCGCACGATGCACAATTCTCTCAGGCTATGGAAACGCAGAGAGACCCCTAGGAATCGTGGTAATGTGGCCAAATATCTTATACACTTTACCAATGTTTTCAACGGATCCTGTTGAGAACTGTTCCATGGACAGTCAATTGATTCTGCAAGACATGTGTGTAACTGAGAACCTGAAGCGAGAATGAATAGGGCTAGCTTCTCCAAACACCCCCGGTGTACTCGAGAAGCAGCGAATGACCAAGTAGCCTCCTACACTTTAACAAAGATCTCAGAGTTACATCGATGATGGAGCTCTCAGACAAACAGACATCACGCCCAGGGCCCCATTTCCTCGCCCAAATCCCTGTAGCACGCCTTGGCAGGGCAATGAGCTATCCGATCATTCCCATATTTAAGCTTGATCTTTCCCCCTTCTTGGATATTGAACTTCACGCAAACCGGTGATCAGGATGAAAATAGTCTTCTGGTGGATTCGTTGCGCGGCTGTCGCCCCCCTTCTTCACGGCGCCTTATCACAGGACAACGATGACAACCCACCCCTAATGACCTTAACTCCGATAGATAACAAGCCCGGCTTCCAGTCCCGCACAGTTACCACGAGGAAGGGGAGGAAATATAGCATCACTGTTTAGGAGCAGGTATAGGACGCGCTAGTCATATTTAGTACGATGAATGTATTTGGTTGCCAGGTCTTTCAATGCTTCCGCTCGGTAGTCATTTTCAAGGGAGAGTCAACTTTCAGGCCGAGGAAACTGTCCAAGCGGACACATGTTTGGATAAAGACCATATACCGCCAGGGAGATAGTAGCCAGTTTATTTGCACGCAGTCGGTCTTGCCACGCCTTATGTTCTTTGCTTTGATTTCCAGACCAATGCTTGGTGGGAGGCGCGAGATGGAGGACTTTTCGTATCACGAATACCAGAGAGTCTAGGGCACTCTCCAGAAAGGTATAAGCCGGGGCTTACAATATCCCCATAATTTGGGGTCGCGGAGAATTCGGGGAAGAAAGCTGGGTCTGCATGTTCTCCAAAGCTCCGGGGCTCCAGCTGTGGGCGGAAAAAAGCCCGACTTAAAAACCCGTTATTGACCCGACCTAATTAACCAGATGCTCTGATTATTGGTCAATCCCAACCTAGTCTTAAGTGCAGCGCGGGGGTAATATTACCCGCCCTGGGACTGAGTGCTCTTGTGTATCCTGGTAATGCGATATAAATCTACAAATACTACGCGCATATCCACCTGAAAGGCACCTCCAAGCTAGAAGTCTTCGTTGAGAATACACATCGTGAAACGAACACAGCATGCCATCTTTCTGGAAAGGACGAGGGTTGAAGGTGCGCGACAGCGACAGAACGCGAGCCGCCGAATTGACGTTGCGGGAGTCTTTGTACCCTATTTGTCTCGTCACCACCCTCTTCTTCCTGTGGGGTTTCTCCTATGGCCTACTCGACACTTTGAACAAGCACTTCCAGGATACTCTTGGAATATCAAAGGCGAGGTCCTCCGGCCTTCAAGCGGCTTATTTCGGGTTGGTGCCTTCCACCTTCTGCCCTCCGAGATGAGGCTAACTCGTCTAGTGCCTACCCATTGGCGTCCCTCGGGCATGCGGCATGGATTCTCCGTCACTATAGCTATCGGGCAGTATACATTTGGGGTTTATTCCTCTACGGTAGGCTTTTTAATGGTCACTTTGTCGATCAAAACTGACAAGATTCTCTAAAGGTCTGGGCGCTCTACTTGCCATTCCGGCAATCAAGCAACACTCATTCGGGGGTTTCTGCGTCTGTATCTTTATTATTGGGAACGGTCTCGGTTCTCTAGAGACGGCAGCCAATCCTTACATTGCTGGTAAGGCTTTTTTCACATGATGGTTACTGCCTCTAACCGACCATCAGTCTGCGGTCCACCAAAGTACTCCGAGATTCGCATCAACCTCTCCCAGGCGTTCAATGGCATAGGGACCGTGGTAGCTCCAGTTCTGGGATCGTACGTGCTCTTCGACTTTGACGATCAGAAAGCCCTGGAGAACGTCCAGTGGGTCTACACCGCGATCGCAGTCTTTGTCTTCGCTCTTGCATTCGTCTTCTTTTTCTCATCGATTCCGGAGATCACCGACGCGGATATGGAGTACCAGGCACAAGAAGCTGGGGGTGGAGACAATGACAAGCCGCTCCGGAAACAATATCGTCTCTTCCATGCGGCATTTGCTCAATTCTGCTACTGTGGCGCGCAAACAGCGATTGCTGGGTATGTATCGACTCTCCTTGCTAGCTGCTTCATGCTCAACGTTGACCGCTATAGATATTTCATCAACTATGCCACGGAGACTCGACCAAACACAGGATCCAGTTTGGGTAGTAAATTCCTCGCGGGGGCTCAAGCGGCCTTTGCGGTGGGTCGATTCGTGGGAGTTATTCTTATGCACTTCTGTAAGCCTCGGTGGGTATTCGGGGTTTTCCTGACCATGTGCATCGTCTTTGTCGCTCCGTCTATTACGCAGCGAGGCAACATCGGCATGTCAATGCTGTACGTGACTCTGTTCTTCGAGTCGATCTGCTTCCCCACGATAGTTGCACTGGGTATGCGTGGGCTGGGCCGCCACACCAAGCGCGGATCAGGGTTTATAGTCGGAGGTGTGATTGGAGGCGCCTGCGTACCACCGCTGCTGGGAGTCGCGGCCGATGCTCGCAATACCGGCTTTGCCATGGTCGTGCCCTTATGTTTCTTTGTCTTGGCCTGGTCTTATCCCATCTGTGTGAACTTCGTGCCATCCTATCGGAACTGCGCCGATGCTTCTTCGGCCGCTGAGGTTGGGCTGCGACCACAGGAGGAGAGTGGCGACGAAGAGAAAGGAGGACATCAGATGTCTGAAAGAACTGTAGTATGATTGGAGGAGAAACTTGATTGAATTACCCCGGAAACTTTCCCCCGCAAAATGCCGAAAACCCTTGGGGATAATGGCCACTGCACGGTTTAAATCCCGCCATCCTTGCCCTCCTTATGTATCTATCTACCAAATACAGACTTCCTACCATGAATCAAAAGCGTGTCGACCGCGCTTGCGATCGATGCAATGTTTCTCGTACCCGCTGTGATGGTGAATTGCCATGGTACGACTCTTTCTTCTGCCCCCAGCATATATCGTAGCATACACTCATGCATCTATGGGGGCGCAGTAACCGTTGTTGTAGTAGGTCACTATGGTTATCTTTGCGGTGCGCAGTTAACATTCCCAGCTCTGGGCCACCGGTGTCGATACAATCGCCAGGTCAAGAAGCGAGGGCGCAAAACCAACCTGGCTAAACAGAGACGTAAAACCATCAGCGCGCAAGAGCCGAACTCGCCGCTGGAGTCAGGAATCATCTCCGAGCACTCCACCACCCAGCAAGATGATGTGCAGGATTCTTTGCAGTTGCCACCGCTGCACTACTCAGGTCTCGAACAAAACCTCTCCGCTGTGCCAACGAATGCTAGCGTGAGCTTCCACCAATTCCAACACAACTCGCCTCCCCGAGCAGACTCGCCTCACATTCTGCGAGGGTTTGATCCTATCTTGCCCCTCTCACGGATTGATTCTCTTCTCCGCAGCGCTTTATATAGTACGCCAAGCGTGGCCACTGGCCAGGAAATCCCAAGTGAAGACCTTGAGAATTGCCGATATCCTTGCCTCAGGGTGCTTCTGCCCGCTCTGAAGCATGCCCTATCTCCATCGGCTGCCTGCGACCTGCTCGATATGTATTACGCAGAACCGGGCACTTCTATCTGTTCCCTCCATAGTCCCTATGTTCTGTCACCCGTCTTGCGAAAGAATTCGGTTTTGCACCCGTCGAGGCCGCGATCAACATCGCCAGCGTTGCTGGCGACCATACTATGGTGTGTGGCGCAAACGGCGGATTGCGCAATATTCTACATGCCTGGGGCGCGCCAGAGGATCGTCAATGAACTGTATGGCATAGCAATAGCGCACTTGAAGAAAGCAGACATGGATAATTGGCGGCGTGTTCCTGGTAGGTGTCAAATGCCCTCCACCACCGGGAGTTTTATGTTTATATATCTCACTAGGTGGGTGGCAGTTGGAAGAAGAGTCTTGTAGCAGCCTCGATGCAGCCAGCTGGAAGAGAGTTCGGACAACCTTTAGTACTGGTCCTGTGCCACGTGTGGATGACGTGTTGACCTTTCTACTGCTAGCAATTGTCATCTCCGGCGGGGAGTACAAGTCGGATTGTATAAAGTGGTGGAACAAGGCTGTCGCCCTCGTCAGATATCTTGGTCTGCACAAAGAGCCTTCGATGTTGGCAGAGGCTCCGAGCCGGAACGAGTGGCAGACGTCCGCCGAAGAGCAGGAAGAGAAACGGCGCACGTTCTGGCTTGTTTACGCCTTAGATAGACATCTGGCCTTGTCCCACAACCGAGCGCTGGATATTCTAGATGCCGAGTGTGAGGTTTTCAGCCCACTACCGGAGAGCCTATGGCAGAACTTTGATATTATCGATGACAGGGCATTGCAGCATCGCACCTATGGTCCGCCAACTACGATCTCTGGTGCCGGTTTCTTCGAGTACTTCCTACCCCTCATGACCATTCTCGGCGATATTATCGACTTTCGGCTCCGACGGTATCACCCACGGTTGGTCTCTCACGACGATTCCTCTCTCGAGATAATAAAAGCCAACCTCACCCAGTGTGAGCGCACACTGTGTGACTTTGCCGACACCTGGAATCAAACACCCAGCCCGCCAGGCATTGGCCTATCGAAGAATAGCACCAATACCATGATCGCATATGCAGTCTACATCATAAAGGTTCTTTACATCCTGCTCTACGGAAAATGGGACGCGACGTCTATGCTCGAGGACGACGGAGACTGGATCACCTCATCGAGATTTGTTGACTGCTCCTCGAGCTCCATTGCCGCCGCGCAAGCCATTTCGGACATTCTCAAACTCGATCCCGAGTTATCGTTCATGCCCTACCTATTCGGTATCTACCTCTTTCACGGCAGCTTTATCCTGTTGCTATTTGCAGAGCGCATGTCCCGTATCGGGCCCAATCCCTCGGTCGAAGAGGCCTGCGAGGTGATCATCCGAGCACACGAGGTTGCTATAGTCACCTTGAGCACTGATTTTCAGGTAAGCCCTCAATACGGGCCCAAGAGAATAGCCCTGACATCCTTTGATCAGAAAACATTCCGGAGAGCGTTTAGATCCATACTATATAATGCCCGTCGGCCCGAGAGAAGTGAGACTGAGCTTCAGGCCTTACGGAAGGAGGTTCTCTCGATGTATCGATGGACTATGGGCCGTCCAGGCTTGTGTTTGTGACGCGGTGATAATGATCTCTCCGCAAGTTCGGGCAAATCAGCCAAATTTGTCCGAGCGGGTAATTTGATCGGGTCATTTCACGAAAACAATCTACGACAGCTGCTGGTATTGCTTCAGGTTATCCCGCCAACTAGAAGAGAATGTAGAATGGGCACGACTAGGAATTACCAGAATGGTTTACTGAAACCAAATAACCCCATCATCTCGCTGTGCGATCTTCAGCTTCTTGTATTTGTGAGTCAAATATGACATACTCGTAGGCGATAGTTCCAAAGTAAACTTGTCAAGACATCCGTCGCGAGAGATGCTCGACGATATGGTTTAGTCCACTCCTGGCGGCAGGGGGTAGGAGTCAGAAATCCAATCTACAACCACCAGTATGTTAGGATTTCAAAATTTGGTCGAGATTAAGAGCTCGACTTCCTGGCAGTAGCAACAATGGCCTCCCACTGAAGCACCACATCTCCATCCTTCCCGAACCTCCCCTCGAGATACTCCGCCAATGCAGGCCGAATCTTCTCCTCATATTCCTTGACCTGCTCCTCCGACCAAGCACGCTTGATGATATTCGGAACGATCATCATGGTCATGTTCACGAAGCCAGCAGCTTCGATCGCTACGGTCTTTGTGTGCGCTTGAACGTTAATGTCTATCATCTTGCGCTCTTGTAGCTGCGATTCGATCCATGTAACAGACCTCCAATTGCCGCTGCCTATGCTGGAGAGGAACAGCTCTGATGTTGGGAACCGAAGATCTGGGGAGATTGTATCCAGCGCTGCTCGGACCACTAAAAGCCATGGGACTATATAATCGTTAGTCTCTAGCCTCTGCGTCAAAGGAATAACCTTCGTAGTGTATCGAGTGAAGCTTACCATCGACCCATGTTGTAAAGCCAAGTGTCCCGCCTGGTTGAAGAATGCGAAGGTTTTCTAATGAGAATCAGTGTTCAGCTGGTGTCCTTCAGGCTACAAAGCACCGGCTACCCTACCGTCAAGTGCAGCCAGCGAGTCTGGCAGCCCCAAAAACACTAGAGATCATTAGCAACGACGCGACAGGGTGTCGGTCCCCTGGATGTAGCCCACCGAGAGCGGCAAAGATGTGCGTGAAAGTATCACTCGGTAACCCAGTCTTTTGCGCATCAACGTGTTTGAATTCAGCATTCTGCCAACCTTCCTCCTGGCTTCGGTGCTCAGTGTACGCCAGCATGGCGTCGGTAATATCGCAGCAGGTGATCTTCATGGCCACATTATTGTTCCTGACTTGCTTGTTCAGGAGACTGGAGACTATCCCTGTACCGCAGCCAAGATCGAGAACCACGAGGGTCTTATCCGGGAAATCGTTCGCCTCTGAAACAATGCCACTCTGCTGAAGCAGGGTTTCCACGAAAGGGGCACTAGCCTTTTCGCTGCTTTTATACGTTTGGACAAGCTTTTCGTTCTTCATCATGTCTTTCCAGGCTGAGGTGACCGACATTTTGTACCGGTGATTACTCAAAAGTCGATACGTGGTGTTGGTGCGGAGAGATAGTCTGGTTCATCTGGACCGTACGTCCCGCGGGGTGCAGGCCAGCTTTATAAACTATGGTGAAGGCTTCAGCCTAACAGAAATAATCAGCACTAGAAATCTGAATGAGGGTCAACGGCGTATTTGTCAGACGGTGGTACAGCTGAAGAATGGAACTGAGGCGAAGCATTGCTGACCGGCCACTAATGGCAGGCTTTCCGGCCCCAGCGCAGGGTTTCAAGCCAACTGGAGTACCATGACATGGGAACCTAGCTCATGAGTTTTGGCCAAGGCCCGCAGTTTGGGGCCAAACTGACCCAGAAGCAGTGAGTCGCGGAGTTTTCTGTTCTTATGTCCGGTGGCAGGCCGAATGTTAGTTCTTATGTTGGGACTTTTAATTCGGGTCGTGGTCTCTCGGATCTTTGGTCACATATGCTCTGCATGAATACATATCACGTCTCGTGTTCCAACGCGTATCTATCAAATTTGACTATGCCCATGATATTACACGGCTATGATAGTGCCAGAGAAAATATGTATGCGGATCCCAACATGATACACAACACGCGAGCATACAACAAATAGGCAGACGACCATACCAGAATCGATAGAGGCCAGGATATCAATATCATGTGCCCCTTCAAGCCCTAGCATTGCTTTCCACTTCGCATCATTTGCCCAGGATCAGCTCATCAAAATCTTGCTCTCGAAAACGACCTCTGCGCGGGTTTGAACTTCCCACAATCCAATCCCGGCATCTCTAGTATGCAAACAGCAAATGTACCGACAGGGGCGAGTTCAAAAATGGTATGCTAGATGGCAAGGGCGCTCTGACGAGGGACGGGTATGAGTACCAGGGGGGATTTTGCAAGGGGCATAGGGCAGGAAAACCCACAAGGACGCACTTGGCTACAGGAAAGATCACAACTGTGACGTTTGATCCATTATACTGCCTTGTCTAATTGGATTCTATTGCGGTCTTCGAGGAACAATCCACAAATTGCTTCAATCCTGGCTGCAATTTGTGAAATCGGAGACGGATGTAGAAATGCTGCACAAAAGGTCTCTTGTGGGTTGTGTCATCAACTTGTTCTTTATTTAAGCAACTCTGTGTCCCGGTTAATGAGTCTCTTTTTCTTTTCTTTACCCAGAGCGGAGCATGCATATGTGCGTCGATTTCGGATGGGATATATACAACCGTTCATCAATGATGTATAGCAATAATGCTTTGCATTTCCATCTTATATTCAGTCTAGACGCCAATGTCTGCCTTGGGCCCAGCATTATATGGGACATCAATTGGAATGTCATAGACATCCGCTAGTGTATAGTTATAAAACTCGCTCGCCTTAAAGACCGTGTGCCCCTGCACATCAAGATGAGTCTCGCCACCACAGTTCTTAAACTTCACCCAGTTCGTCTTGACCTTTGCGTTCGGCCCAGCGACAATCGGATCAAACACGTCCTCGAAGTAGCTGGTCTCGATCAGCAACTGGGACTTTCCCCTCGCGTAGTTTCCGTAGCCCGTGATGTTGCGATAGTAGTTGTTGTATAGATGGCCGTACTTCATATTGTCACCGCTTGGGTTGCGCACATTGGTGGAGTGGAAAAAGTTGTCGTTGATTGTGATCTGGGCCAATACGTTCTGCGTCCACCCGATTCCAAAGGCTTTGTTGTGCTTTTCAATAAGGTTCTTCGAGACGGTTACGTAGTTCGTGTCTCTTCGGAGGTCGATGAGGCCGTCGCCCATGCCGGTGAGCTGCAATTCAGTGTTAGTACGTTGAGTCCACTTGTGGCTAGAAATCGTGAAGCGAGAGTGGAAAAGAGCACTGACATGGTTCCCATCAATCCAAATATTCGTCGAGTTATCGATCTGAATGGCATCATAGTCCCCTTCCTTTCCCGCCCAGTTATTCCTTCCATCGTACGTGCCATGGATTTTCAAATTGCGAATAATAACATTCGTCTGGCTGTTAATATTGAGCCCACCTTCCTGAATACCAGACTTTGCGCCGACTCCAATAATCGTCTTGTGGCTCTTCACAGGCACCTCGAAGCCAAATGGCTTCGCCTTGATCATGCCATCGACCCGGATGATTAGCGGTTCGTCTGAAGCTGCATGCTTGATCAGGTCATTGAGGTTCTTGGCTGTCACAATGCGTCCGTCCTTTCCGCCGGTTGTCCCGCCGTTCAGAGAAGCGAAGCCGTGCGCTTCGGTGTCGCAGTCAGCGCAGGATTGTTGAGCTGCTATGAGTCTTGGTGCTCCCGCTGCGAGGAGCAAGGTGGGAAGGAAGTCGAGGATGCGCATCGGAGTGAAAATGAGGAACTAATAGATACTGAGAGCTCGAAAGATGTGAACTCAACAAAGCGAGCAGCTATTGGAGGCGACGCAATTGCTCTTTATGACACCGAACCCACCATACACCTTCTCCAACGACCCCAAGTTATCTCCCACAAGTTGGCTCAGCAGGATTGCACGGAGAAACAGACACAAAGGTCCATTGTTATATTCCACCAATCGAGCACTCGAACTGGCTCTCTATACGAGCCGAAGGAGCAACCGAGGCTTTGTCTGTGGGGACGCAAACAACCTCCCCAGATCTTGGAGGCTTTCACGCGGGGATTCAGCCTAAATCCACCAGGATCCGGGGTCACCAGACCCTGCACCGTACGATTTCTCCAAGGGCTTCCTCGCCTAGCGGAAGTTTGTGCCCTATCAGGCGAATATGAGGGCGGCGCGTATGGAGGCTAAGGATCGCAAAGGCCATTTGTGCGGAATCATCCCGATCTCCAGGAGCCTTCGATCACTATTTAGCCGGAATCGTACCTCGACTTCCTCCTCAACACCAGTGATTATATCCCTCTTCAATGCATGCCCTTCATAGCCAGCTCGCCATATGCCCTCAAAGACAGCTTCGTTTACCCGGTCATTTTGCATTGGTGCAACAAATTCTTGTCTCCCGTCCGGCCGACCCGTCAATCAATACACCGGATGACAAGACACCGCGACAGAGCTCCCGATCAAAATCTCAAGGCTCGCTCTATAGGGTGCTCTCTCTGGGATCGAATCTCGGATGTGAATCGCAATATGTCAATCTCACTCTCCTATTATACAATGCACCCTTGATGAGATACTGTTAGTACGAACGCTGTTAACCTTCGGGGATCCGTTACTACAAGTCAAATTGATTTGACCAAACCATAAGAATATTAACCATTTTTGAGAACTCTCACGCAGAAAAGGCAAAAAAACGCAATCAGGACCCCAATCTATAAGCTAGCGTTCAACGCCAAATCGACCGTCTATCCCATTCGGTTCGCACTCTTGCCCAATTAGTCGTTCGTACGTGACCAACATGCTTCCATCCCCTACGTGATAGCTAGGGCAGCGACCAAGAAGTGGGTCATCGGTCCGACAAAACGGTCAACCACCTAGTGCAATCGCAGCTCGCCATCAATATCATCATCTTTACCGAGAGCATCCACAATGCGCGATCCGTCGCCCTCGTACACCATCACATCGTAGGTTGCCGCTCCAACCAGACAGCCAAGAATGGGCGCAAAAAGCGGCACAACAAAGTAATAGTTCGCGGCCGTGAAAACCTCCCTACCATACAAAAGCGCCGAGAAGAGACGCGGTCCGAAGTCACGAGCTGGATTGATGGCCTATATAACCAGTCAGTATCAGACCTAACGTGCGGAGCCCCGATCATCGCTAAGCAAATAAAACAGGGCATCGAAGAAAAACAGTTATTAGGTTGGACATACGTAACCGGTCTGCCACCCCAAGGCCGCCCCGATCGCAACCAGTAACAAAAACGTCGACAATTGCGGCGCGTGAAACCTTCCCGCATTAACCGGGTCACCAATAGTCAATGCCCCAAACATCAACACCGCAGCCGCCAGAGCCTCATTGAACACGCCCTCCCAGTTGGAATCGAAGAACGCAGCCGGGTACGTGCAGAAGATACCCGCCGAATGATGTCCCTTCGGACTCAGAATCGACCCCCCGGGAATCGTGAACTCCGGATCCCACGCCATGATGGCGGAGCGGTAATTGACATACACAAGAGCAGCGCCGACGAACCCGCCTAGAAATTGGGCGATGATCTTCCCAGGCAACGTCTTCCATTGCCCTCGCTCTGGTCTTATCAGAGCTTTCACGAGCGTGATTGCCGGGTTACATGTTGGACTAGGTGTTGACAGATAGCCCGAGAGGCAGACGGCAGATGCCCAGGCAAGATTGATGGACAGCCAAGTGCCGTACTGGTAGTCTGAGAGGAGGGACTGAGCGACAACGCCATCGCCAATGGTGATGATCAGTGCTGTGCCGAGGAATTCGGCGCTGTATGGCTTTAGGGAGCGGAGAAGGGGCGAGAGGCCCTTGTAGGAGAAGCGCATTTTGAAGCTTGCCATTCAGTTCCGGAGGTGAGAGATGAGGAGGTCGGAATTGGGGGAGAGTTGGAGCCTTGGAGGGGATCGGCGATGTTTGTTGACGTATTATCACGTGAAGGTGGATTAGGACCCATCTTCCGATTGACACGGAAAGTGCGCTCCGGTTGGAAGTTGGAACTAGAGGAAGGGAATGCATCCGGAGTATGCGGACGTCAGCTATCACGGTTTTGGGTTCCGGTGTCTCTACCGGCACTTCGACGCCCCAGGTAGCTAAGACCTTGACCCGACTTTGACTGTATACCTCCACGGCTGTATCAGCCAATGGCATGATGTGTCGGGTAAAGTCAGGACGCTTTGAGCCAATCAAAGATGTTCTTTGTAGAGTCGCAAAGATCTACGTTCTGTTCAAGATCTATACATCAGCACCTGTAAATCGGACGAGATAAGGAATGGACTTCCTGCAGCCTGTATATGGCTGGAATTGTAACTGCTCTTAACAGTGACTCTTGTGGAGCTGGGATCAATTCCTACTTCCACGACACTAGTATACATAAGCGAACCACGTAATCTACCATGCTACCTCTCAAGTTTCATCCATCACTCTATACTTCAGCGTGGCCTTTCTATTATGGATCTTTGTTAACTGTAGAGATCCTTTCCACCTCCGCACCCCCTCTCAGCCCGTCGAACCCAACCGCCATGTTATCATAAATCGCTACCAAATCAGCAGTTACCTAGGGCGTGTCAAAAGTCTCAGGGAACAATTATACTTTTCACTTAAAACATATACTATACTCCCCAATTCACATCATCACACACCGACAATCATCAAAACACTCCTCACAGCCACAGCAGTCAAGACCACGGCAACACTCCCCACAGCCTCGGACACACCCACCACAGCCACAATAATCGCGCCAACGTTCTCTCCCGCTCCTATTTTCCGACTGGTGTAGTGCGGTGGCATTTTGCGTTGTGCCTGGGACACGAACCCCTTCCCCAGGCTTCATTCCTAGTTCTGTAGCCGCTTCGTCGCCCACTACGGCTGGCATTTCCTCCCGTTTGCTAGTGTATTGAATTGCATCTTGAATATCTCTCCGCCTCTCGTCGTCCTCTCTCCGCGAGTGCGCTGAGGAACTTGGTTGGCGTTTGGATGCCCGTCGTTTGCTGGGTTTTAGATGAGGCATTCCTCGAGAGGTGGGGGCCTGAGAGCGTTGGGAGGTGATCAGATAAGAATGGTGTCAGAAAATGTCAAGGAGAGGGGGGGGCTAATACGGTTATGAGATGATGAGATGAGTGTGAGAGAGGTCAGTGTCTTTGACTGGATCGGATAGTAATTAGTCAGGGGGCAGTCAGAATATCTCCCTATTCATGTTAGCTCGGTGTCTATCAGAGAGCCCCCTGGCTAGTTATACTTAAGTCTCGGGATTTCGGATCCGTGCTAAGTATATTGCTTTAGCAGCAGATGTCGAAAAAAATTTATGATTGGCTTCAGCTACGTGGGGGATGGTGTAGCACAAAGCTTCGTGATTCGGGATGCTAGCATTCAGATTTTTACCTAGATGGACAAACGATAATAGTTCCGATGTTCCAGCCTGTTGGAGAGTATCTACATTGGTGAAGAGAAGCCAGCAATGCGTTTCAGGATACTTAAAATGCAGGAGGTCAGTGCTATTGGATGCATTGAGCCCTTGAGTCCCACAGTCGCCAAGGCGTAGCTGAGAACCGACACAAGAGGACTGCTGTCCGGCTATTATTCGACCTTAGATTGCGGCTGACATGCATAATATTACCAGCGATGTGTTTGCTTTTTGCTTCGGCTTCGTTCGGAGTAACGGCTCGACATGTTCCGCCTTGACTCCAATCACTGTAAAGACATGAACGTCGAGCAAACTAAACTAAAGGGCAACAATGTTCAATGGTCTATGCTGACGGTCTATGGTGCAAGATGCCTCACTTGACTTAAACCTTTCTCAGAGACTTCTACATCTATACGGACATAATTGGCATTGGAATGTTTACAGTCAAGCGTTTGGGAAGGCGACCTCTGGAAAATCCTCTATTAAGGACAATCTATGCTTCGTAGTTGTTCAAGCGTCCTGATCATGGTCTTTGCTCCTTCCGTGTATGGTCGCTATGAAAGGATCATCATCTAAGTGAGCGAATGACAATTGCAGTGAGATAAGCCTGGCATCCTTCGGGTGCTCTCTCTCTCGTATGGCCTGTCGTACAAGACATTGTCAGGTGGCATTTCTGCAGGGATAGTGAGCAATCTTATGCGTAACGAGCAACCCAGTAATATAGGGTAGGTAATCCATGGCGATTCGTTACGGTGAACGCGTTGTTGCTCCCCAGCTCAGATGCAGCTCTTTAACGTCAGGACACGCGCTGCACTGCATTTCGGATCCAAGTCGGAATTCGAACACGGCAACAGTCTGTTGCCTGGCCCAGAAGACGGAAATGATGATGCAAATGCAGACAAAACTGTCAGTGGGAGTCCGAGTCCGAGTTTCAGTGGCAGTAATGACAGGGACTTAATTAGTGGGCCCGGTTTCCCTGAGCCATCTTGAGGCCTGGAGGCTGGTAGGTTTATTAGTGTGGATAATTTATAGGATTGGACTGAACGCGCTGAGTGAGGATGAGGAGTAAGATGATGCAGATAGGGATGAAGTTTCGGATCCTGATGATACAATCATTCTGTGCATGGTGGTAGTAGATTGCAGATGCATTCGATATGGGCATAAAGCATTCTTTTTCTCCATGCGGAATTCTACTGTAAAGTGAGGAAACCCTGTCGAGGCTTGACACCCCAGGGTCAGCGAGACAGCGACTTTATGTACTACCTTAACCATGCTGTCACCTTCCAGCCGTCGTAACAATGTAGTGGTCCAAATTGTCTTGGCCCCTGACCGACATCTGCTCTTCACTTGTCCAGATCATCCGGGCCCAACGAGTCAGGAAGCAGCTGAAGAAACCCGAGTGTCAGTTCTCATACTCATATAGCTCTCTCTGCCACTCAAATCAAGGAAGGCTTACCTCGCCCATAGTCCTCACACTATATGTCCCATCGGCGGCATATCTGTAGACCGGAAATGATGGCGTCGTAAAGTCTCTCATGCTATATTCCAGACCAAGTCAGGTTAGTAAGATCTATGGTCTTAACCATTGTGCGATCCGATGTTGGAATGGACTATACAATTGGCGACACATTCCACAAGGCGAAACCCCCGGCGTGATATCCGAAGATACGGCGATTGCTTTGAAGGTTTTATGGCCTGCTGTCTGCATGTTTCCGAACTGCTATTAGCTTGTTCCTTAGGTCAATAGTACCAGTGGATTATTGCAATGAGGACGACTTACAAGAGCAGTACTAAACGCCACCCTCTCCGCACATATGCCCACCGGGTACGACGCGCTCTCGATGTTCACGCCGATGATTGTTTCGCCGGTGGCTGTCAGGAGGCATGCGCCGACGCGGAAGTTGCTGTAGGGGCCTAGTTCCATTGAATAGATTGAGTCAGAATGCCTACTTTGAACTAGATGAGGCAGTAATGATGTCGTGGAGCACATACACAGTGCGTTATCCTTGGCAGCAATTGCTTTCGCTGAGATGGTCTCTAGCTCCGTGGCTGTAACACCGAACCTGTCTTGCTCCATATATGCTGCCATTCTCAGTTGGTCGATTCTGTTTGTGCTGTGGAAGCCTAATGGGTAGGGCCACGGTGCAAGGCAGCCAGGCTTTATGTTGTATCCTTCTTGCGAATCCATGACAGCCAAGCAACGATCTGCGTGGTTGACGGCGAGCGGGGTCTATATGTAATTTGGACTTGCCGGGCTAGATCCAGATATCGTATTTTCGTTTTGCTGAAGTCAGTGCCATGATAGGTGTTCTGTACATGCGCTGGACGCCTATTGGTGCCTTGCTCGTATTCCGAGTGTGGTTAGTGCGCGTTGTTCATAGTAGGAGAGAGTTTCTTATTTTTAAAGGCGTTGGTCCGTGTAAAAGCAGACTAGAAGTGGACGCTTGCTGATTGCAAATGAACAACAAGGATGTACGCATTTTGAAGGGGCTTGTATGTCATGTCACGGTATCTCCACCGGTTCAAATATATATCTCAAAGCACGACCCGACCCTGCGGTTCGCAAAGGCAGAAGTAACCAGTGACCTCTCAGTCCATCTCTCCCCGGAAACAATAAGCAAGCCGTCATAATCCCATGCATCAGCGGCTTTGTGAATAAGAGCTGGTGTTGCATAAGTCAGGGGTTACTAAAACAACTACGTCATAGCTCCCACCGCCTTTACCAAAATAAATGCAGCAGCGACAGCCCCTCACCTGCACTCTGCCCCTCCAGTCAACCTCAATCATTCCAAAAACACATCAAAATGGTCTACACAATCGTTGTCCGTATGTCTTCCTCCTCTTTGACCAACTAACCACTCAATTGACCAAGATAAACCTCTACTAACAAGCTCTTTCCCACAGACATGCGCGCCAAGCCCGACGAGGAGAGCATCTCCAAGCTCGCCGCAAAGCTCCAGGAAGCCTCCGCCGTATACTCCAAGGACAAGGAGACCCTCTCGTGGTTCGTCATGCAGTCCGTACACGACAAGCAGGACTTTTGCATCGTTGAGCGCTACCTCAACGAGGGCTCCCAGAAATACCACCTCGAGAACCCCTACTGGAAGACATT
The DNA here is from genome assembly GCF_047715665.1 of Aspergillus karnatakaensis. Classification (NCBI taxonomy): domain Eukaryota; kingdom Fungi; phylum Ascomycota; class Eurotiomycetes; order Eurotiales; family Aspergillaceae; genus Aspergillus; species Aspergillus karnatakaensis. The sequence goes on along the minus strand of NW_027395731.1, from coordinate 452,714 downwards.
CGACCCTTATGTCATTCCGCTGTTGGAGAAGGATATGGATTTGAGGCGGTTTGAGGAGATGGAGCCCAAGGCATGAAGTTTCGTGTTCAGCGATACGAGGGTGGACGTCGGTTGCTGTACATATTCTGGAATAATTGTGATGAATTCTATATGAGGTTCGACGATTGCCGGCTCTCTACCTCCCACGACAGATCAGCATTTAGCTCATGGCCCGTGTCGATCTCGAATGAAGCCAGCAGCACATACCAACCCTTACCGGCTGGTTTAGGATTGCTCGTCTTTCCCGGATCTGTCGGGCTGACCATTCGGTAGGTTCGAATTAACCGTTGCTGAAGTTGCTGACCTGGGCTCTGGAGACTTTCGAGGGAGTATTAGGTTCAGAAGCCTGGCCAGACTATGCAAAATGAGGACCAGAGTAGGGTACTGTGCCACTAGCTCCATCGGGTCTTGCTCAGATGGCAAAGCCCTGGTTGTATCCCGTGTTATCTCGTCGTTTGACACCGGTTGCTGTTTTGGTGGGTCTTCCTGCACTGGCTGGAATGGTGGCTTCTGCTCGACATGCTGCTCGAGTGGCTCTCCCTGAATCGACTGCTGGGCATCATTGTGGAAGGAGTGGACAGCGCTTCCGAGGACAGACATATATGGCTTGAGTGTGGATCGAGGCTCTATATCAGCAACGACGCTCGATTCGGGCAGAACCGTGAGTAGGCTTGCTTTCTGAATGCCAGCCGTCAAACTCTCTGGCCGTGAGCGGAACACCGGTTGTGCGTTTGCCTCGGCCAATGGTCCTATGGGTAACGCGGAGTCAACTATATCCTGCCCAGCGGCCGGTGTGAACGAGACCGGAAGAGAATCCGGAATGTGAACCGGGATTCGCATGAAATTGCGTTGCTCCATGTCGCTTGGCAGTCCCTGCACAATCATGTCTAACACCTTTCTAGGTTCGCTGGACGTGGTGTCCGGGCACATCAAGGTGCTGCTAGTCCCTTGATCACGGTCATGCGGACTGGGAAACTTCAGATATCGGATGGCATCTCGGACGCGGTCACGCTTGCTCTGGAGCTTCCCCTCAATCTTAATGTCCATCCAGAATGCGCTGTCTGTATGTTCCAAGGCGAATCCCGTATGGATCACATTGCTGTGAGTGGGCCGACCTCCTAGCTCGTTCTCGCAAAGTTCCCATATGAGGGCTCGGTACATTGTGCCCCTACTCCCGGCTATCCTTTCCCCTGGCTGTAAGCGACCGGTGAATGACCAGCGGGTGTTGTAGTTGACAGCCTGCGCATAGTCAAATCCTAGGCCACTGGCGCCGCTGCCGAGGACATTTATTTGAGGTGTGAGGTGGACAGTTTTCGTCACAGTCACGCTGATAGGTTCGCCGGTGATATTCTTCGGACCAAAGTAGTCCGTCATTCTGAGTTCATTCTTCAAGTATACACCAACCTTTGCTTTGTTGCCATTGACTTGGTCTTCCTGGATTGTCGTCACTGCCTCATCCAGTGTAATTCGCACCGTGGCACTCGCCAAACGACAGTTCAGGGGCTGGTGGAATGTGAGATCCATGTACACAATGGCTACAGGGCTCCCTGACGTTTCCAACTGCCCCCATTGCGATTGGCAGACGCACAATTTGCAGTCTACCTGTACTTTGCCTATCTCTTTATAGCACAGACTGGTATCCACGGCTGCGTCCAACTCTCGGTAGGTGCGACCGAAGCGCCGGGGGGACATGGGCTGAGGGGGTTTTGCAAGGGTTCGTGCTCGCGACATCTCGGTAGCAATTGTAGCTCTTTGCATATCTGCTGAGTATCTCGAAGGCCGAATGGAAGTCTGGAATCATGAGAAGCAGCTTCAAAAAGGATAGGCAAGATTCATGATGCGAGGAATAGTCGCCGGCTGAACGACAACTTCATCTGGATTTCAGCCTTTGGCGTCGGACGTCTGTCGAGACTCTGGTAAGCTGATGATCAGACACCTGTCATGTGCGCATCCAATGGTTGAGGGTCCTATTAATCCGAAATGCAGCCTAGATTACGATCCTACCTGTCTTGTGGCCATCTCATTTCACCCGACGGTCGCTCTTTGCAACAATCCACATCCCTCTCCCTCTCATTGAAGGCAGCGTCATAGCAATAGCACATTATGGATCGTCATCGACGAACGGTCTCCGGTACACCTCGAAGCCGGACACCCGTCCGAAATGTGGCTTTCGATCGATTGAATCTCGATGACAGTGGTGATGCCGGTGTGAGCTCGCGGCGAGCGCTTGTGCCCATAAGAAGACGACATACCATTTCACCACCGAGACAGGAGCATATCTCTCCTACTGCAGCGGCTGCAGCCGCCAGAGACCGCTCCATCACAGCAACGGGCCGTACAAGTGAGCGTCTCCACTCGCCACACCCTAATGACATGAATGACAGACATAAGCCGCATGATTCACCAGATACTCAAGCCCAACATACATGGGTAGACGCACAGCGTCTCGAGGACATATGGGGCCCAGAGACGACGAGAGACCACACTCTTCACTTCGACATGCAGGTCGTGGAAGATGTCGATAGCCTGCTGGAAGAACTGGCCCGTTTCAAGCGTCTGGGTTACTTCTCGGCCGGGGTACAATACTTCCGAGACAAGCTAGAACCCTTTTCTGAGATGGCCCCGGTTGCCATTGAGTACGCTGATCTCCTGATGGAGCAGGGGGCCTATGGGCAGTTGGACCGATTTTTACTTTCGCAGCGAATCGTATTGCGTGATCTGAAGTTCAATCTAGATCACCTGAAAAGGCTCTCTCAGCAAATGCTGACTCTGATAGAGGCGTTCTCTTCCATGGTCTCACATGGTAGGATGAAAGAAGCATACGAAGCAGCGAACGTGGCGGCAAGACTCCTGGGTCGCACCCTGAGCCAGGTGCCATGGTCTGCGGATGTATTTGACGGTGCAGTGGTAAGCAGGTTCCAATTTCTGTACTCGCTGATGCAAAAAGAAGAGCCATTACATTGACTGTGTTTATGGACAGATTCAATCTACTCGATATACCCTCAAAATCCTTTCGTATCTTGATCGCGAATCTGAACTGATATCAATGTATCACTTTGACTTCCTATCAGGCTCTGTCTCGCTCTATAAATCGCTTGTGCATCACGGCCGTGTGTGGGATGCCAGAGATATAATGCTAGGAATGCTGGAAGCCCAGGGTCTTCACAGAATCTGGAAACTGTTGTTCGCGGAGGATATTTCCTCATCAGGGGCATGTTATCGGATGCTTCAGGACTGGGATGTCGTGCAGTATGACGAGTCAACATATTTAGCGCTGCTCGATATCCTCGTAGGCGTGGGAAATTGCCTGACCGATCTTTTCTTTGGTGTCAGAAAGAGGTCGGATTTGATGATCGCCCGACAATTCCTCCAAGAAGGCTCAAAGCTCGCGACCTGTCTGGTAGAGAATAATATAAGTCTGACCGCCTCGCGGCCCTATTTGCGTTGGGTGCTTGCAGAAGAGGAGGTTCGAAGGAAACTGCACCCTGGCGACATGGACCTCATAGAACAATTGAACAAATACCCTGGATTCACTATCTTGCCAGGCGTGCTCCCCATTTATCTGCCGCTCAAGACCGAGAGACCGACAGAACATCTTTTTTCGGCCAACGAAACGAGCAATCCATCCAACCAAAGCCACAACCATCTTGCAGCCGTCTTAAGCTCCGCACGTGAATCAGCAGATTACGGAACGGAGGTGCTCTGTTTGAGCGAGCTTATCCATCGTATGGGACCTGGAATCAATAACCTCCTTTCCAGGCTGCGTCACGTCCAAAACAACTTACAGGAAGACACCCTCGGCCACCGGAAGACAGTTCTCACGACATTCCTATTCATGACCGACGACAATTGCCGTCAGGATCTTCAGGCACAGATAAGAAGCAACCAGAGCCGCAAAGACACATTTGAAACTCTGTATCTGACGGACTGGTGTGAGTCTATGGTTGCAAGAGCGCTGAGTATCTCGTTGGGCTATCCGGCACCTTCATTTCGTGCAGCTCTTTCTAAAGCCTACTCGTTTAGTATACCGTGGCATGTCAGGAAGCAAATAAAAGACGTCCGTTACAAGGCTAGGTATGATTCACTGATCTTGACGGACAGTAGCTCCGACTCTTCTCAACGTGGAAGACCCAAAGCCTCTGGAGGATATGAGCGAAGACGACCCGCGTCAGCACAGTCGGGACATTGGACACCGCCAAGGTCAAATCGTCCCCAAGACCCCTTCATTGAACAGTCGTCGCTAGGACATTCTCATTACGACAAAGAACGCCTCGACCCCAATGACCCTGAGTCGAGGCGCATAATGGAGATGCTCCGAAAATACCCACCGAATGTGACAAAGTCACCACATCAGCTAGATGACGAGACCAATGCGAAGCCCACAAATCCCAGTCCGCGACGAGAGGGGTCTATTAATGGTGATGGAGAACCCAAGACAGTCTCAGAGGACAAGGGTGTTACTGTCGAAGATGGACATTCTAGCAAAGACGACAATGACTCGCCACATCCCCCGACGCCAGAGGTCAACCAAGAATGAGGTCGCAGGTTGCTAAGAAACGTCAGAGGCAATGATCCTATGAGAGCGTTCATGGTTATGGCTGGGCTGGCAATATTCAGCGCGGCTCTGGTCGCCTGGTCGCCAACAGACATAGGACGTTCATCTGGTTAGTCATTGAATATTCCCTGGTTTTCTCTGCCAATTCTGTATTGGAATACAAGATACAGCCGCCCATATGCAGCAGTGAATGTCATAGATTTCTTTTTGACCGTAGCGCGGCTACCAACCGCGATTCAGGTACACCTGCATCTTGCCACCCCCAGCTGCATGATAAAAGGCACAAAATCGCTGCTTTTTAGGAACTATCCTGCAATATGATACCGAGCGCAGTCTTTATCATTCCATTTTACCACTTCCACCTTTTTAACATCACATACAATGGCCAGCCCCAATGCCAGCAGTGCGGACTCGACCTACGACGCCATCATTATCGGCGCGGGGATAAGCGGTCTTATTGTCGCTACTGTCCTACATGCCGCTGGGTTGAAGATTGCTGTTCTTGAAGCGACCCACCGTGTGGGAGGCAAGATCCTGTCGGTATCCTCCACCGAGACGGGATTCAGTGACCTCGGCGCAACATGGATCAACGACAGCACCATGTCTGAGATGTGGAAGCTGACCAGAAAGTACGGGATTGAGACGGAGATTCAGCGTGTCGAGGGGGACAATGTGGCCCAGGATGCCGATGGGGGTGCAAAGCGGGTGCCGTATGACTTTGTCCCGGTACGGACACACCGAGCACCTATCCAGCATTCAGCTGCTGTTCTCGCTGATGGTCTATGCTAACGTTGTATTCCCCTATTAGGGCGAACGCGAACTCGTCTTCAAGCTCATCCAGATCGTCAGCGAGGAAGCGGAGAAGACCGATCTGGAAAGCCCGCAATCCTCGCCAGACGCCGAAAGACTAAGCAAGATGACTTTCCGGGAGTACTGCAGGGATATCTCAAACACAGAGACCGCAAAGGTCTTTGCAGACCAGATACCAGCTGCTTTTGTCGGCGTAAACGGTGACGAAGTGAGTGCATTGTGTATGCTCCACTACATTAAAGCCGGTCAAGGCTTGGAGGCTTTGATATCAGACCATAAAGATGGAGGGCAGTATATTCGTGCGAGGACTGGTAGGCCTTCTTCGTCCTTGCTCTGTATATATCAAAGGTTGTGAAGGGTAAAGCTGACATCCAAATGTCAGGCATGCAAACAATCCCCAAACGCCTCGCCGCTGAACTGCCCCCCTCCTCCTTAGTCCTCTCGACCCCAGTGACATCCATCACGCAGTACCCTTCCCCCACTCAACCATGCAGAGTCGAAACTTCCACAGGACACACGTTTATCGCCCACCGTATCGTTCTGAGCACACCCACTCCCCTGCACAACTCAATCAGCTTCACTCCACCCCTACCACAGCCGCGCCAGATCCTCGCAGACACAGCTGTTCTGGGCTACTACAGCAAAGTCGTCTTCATCTTCGCGCACCCCTGGTGGCGCGATGCCGGGCTATCTGGTACAATCTCCGCTCTGACAGGCCCGATTTCCTTCACGCGGGACACCAGCATACCCGCTGACGATCATTGGGCCATTTCCTGTTTCATCGTCGGACCGCGTGGGCGGGAGTGGAGCAAGCTGTCCAACTTAGAGAGGTATGACGCTGCCTGGGGTCAGTTTAAGAAATGCTTTCGCGCTGCTGTTGAGAATGTTCCTGAGCCGCTGAAGACGTTCGAGATGGAGTGGTCGAAGGAGGAGTTTCTGGGTGGGCCTTGCCCTGTGATTCCGGCAGGGGATGAGGGTGTCGCTGTGGTTGGTGGTGAATTAGACAAGCCGTTTGGGAAGGTCCATTTTGTTGGGACTGAGACTGCGACTGTTTGGAGGGGGTACATGGAGGGGGCCGTGAGGTCAGGGCAGAGGGGGGCTAGAGAGGTTCTTGACGCACTGAAAATGTAGACTGACAGCATGTGAGACTACAACGCTAGAGAGAAAGGAATTACATGACCGCATAACTCAACCCAAACTTCCTCATCACCAACCCCAGCCCATAAGGCCCAATGGCAAATTTATCCGTCTCCTGTTCAACCCACAGCAACCCCAAAACCCACCGCGCCTGCACCGTATTCCGCATCTTAAACTTATTCCTCAACAGCCGATTACTGATATCCTCTCTCTCCTCCTCACGGATCACAAACGATCCTAATACGATGAGCGCCCAGAGCGCAATACACTGGTACGGCGATGTATTTTCTCGCTGCAGATACAAACGCGCCATATCGACGAGTTCTTGGATTCGTTGCATCCGGTGTTCGTCGTCCGTTCGAAGGACAGAGGGGACTGTCTCGACGTATAACAAGACTACCTGTCGCAAAAACTCCATCACAGCCGTTCGTTGGGCGAGGAAATCCGTATCGGTAGAGGTTATGGGGGCAGGGGTCCATTGGATAACGCGAGTCTTCAAGGTCTCATATTTTTCAGCACCCGACACAGCGTCACTGGCGCTTTCGTCTGGGGTCTGCGCCACATGCACGGAGACATGCAGCAGCAGCTCAAAAATCCCATGGCTGCCGCCGAACATCACGCCGAACGTCTCGAACTCGCTGAGCTGCCCGAGTTTAAGCAGGAATGGATCGATCGGGAGTGTGCGGCTGGGCAGCATTCCGTAGGGGGTGATGCTGTTTGTCAGCACGATGTAGGAGTACAGCTCGAGGATGATGCCGTAGAGTAATCGGCCTTCGGCAGTCTGGATCCTGTGCCGGTGGGTACGGATGTAGAGGATCAATTGTCTGCAGGCGCGTAGATGCGCGAACATAGAGCCTGCTAGGCTTTCGGAGAGGACCTTTGTAGTGTCAGGTTGTGTTTGCAGGTCGTTGGAGAAGGAAGGGCTGGATATACCTCGTAATGGCAGAGAAGAATCATGCATAGCAGTAACTTTAATGTGGCAGTTGGCTCACTAACCCCGGAGATTACCCGCTGCAGTGTTCTCAACGCAACTCTATAATGCTTATGCGTCGCCTGCTGGATCTCGGTACTGTCATCTCCGTGCTTAAAGGCTAAATGCGAGCCGCTGAGTGCTAGCATGCAATGCATGACGAGGTCGTCATTGTACGCAATGGAGATGACGCTTGACATGAAGGGGTTAAGTCCTGTCGGAGCGGTGGCGAGTAGATTACCTGTTTGGTCGACATAGTGCGAGAGAAGGGTGTTTGAGGCTGGGAGGAACATGCCGGCGCGTCTGGGGCTTTGGAAGACTTGCAGCTGCGGGGACCAGTGGATGGATGTTGAGGTGGTGTCTCTTTGGCTGAGTATAGGTAGACATCTTGGGGTAAGTGGTCCCTGTCGGACGAGCGCTGTCAGCCCTTTACTTACTTGCCCCGGTGGATAACCGTTTGTTTCAGCTGGTGAAAGGGTAGAGGGCAGACAAGGCCACGAGCAAGAGAGGTGATTCCGCGTACAGGCCACACAGCGCGGTTTCTGCTCGTCGCATTTCTTCTTCCGCCGTCGGCAGGTTAGGCAGCCGGTTCTAGTTCGAGGGTGAACTGTACTGGACATCTTTGGTGGGATTGATATGGAGATTATGGATGGAGTTGGAGAGAGAGGTGTCATACGGCAACGCGGGGCTGAGATGGAGCAACTCGAGCTGAAGCCAAGGATAAGCACTAGGATCTTGGTCCGCATCTATTCATTCACCTTATCCCATCTGTTCCTATCCCTGTAACTCCACGACACCGACCGTCCCTCTGCCACAATACATCCTCCAATTCTTCGTCATCAAGCTCCTGACGTACATCATGTTCATCCAGCCCCAACCCATGATTATTCGAATCATAGTCCCAGAGCAGGTAGATCCGGAAAGCATATCCCTTCTGCACACCTGCCATGTTCACTGGACGTGCTTTAGTTGCATGAAGTAGAAGGACGCGTAGTGCTTGAATCAGCGGCTGTCCTGTTGGGACTGAATTGCAGAGTCGGCGGCGGCGGGGCCAATTACGTCCGGAATGATATTTGGGAATATTGGTACTTTGGCTTCGTCCGATGCTGATATGAGGATTTCCGCCAATATACCTCGACCTTTTGTAGGATCAGACCCCATTTGTATTTCCGGGTGATGGTGAGGTTTGTAGGGTGCGCTGGTTTGAAGCGGTTGCGCCTTTTGGGAGCAGACACCTTCTTAGGTTGAATGGGTTCTTAGGGAAATAGGTTATATGAGGACCCCCTTGTTGCACAAGTGCATGTGTTGATGTTATCTGACTGTGGGAAAGGGGCGTCAGTGTGATCCGTAATGCAATCGGGGATGCTGAAGCCTGGCGGATGAAGGTAGAGCTTCGCACCTCCACTATCAACTTGCCCGGGGAACCGGCATGGATCTTGTTCTTGATGCAGACGACTAATTAAGCATCTCCGTGCAAGAGATGCCACTCACCAGATGGATGCCAGCCATCTAGTAGCAGCAAGTCATGGGGCTAGAGTAACGTGCAGGGCAACACCATCAGCAACAATCTATAGCATATCCTATCATTCTGACATCCCCGCCACAAATATGGACGTTGATCTCTAACACAACGAAAAGGGCCACCCAGAAACAGGCAACAAGGCACTAGGAACAGATTGCCGAATACAAAGAACAAAGTAACAAGCTTGGGATCCATCAGCAGCCAATATAACCCACCCAAGCCTAACCAGCAAGCATCTCCCGGAACCCGAGCACCGCCCCAATTAACGGAAAAAAGCTCCTAACAAGATGCAGCGCACTCCACTTCCTTACCAGTCCCCTAACCTCCTCAATCCCCACCACTCCAGTATCACCAACCCCAGAACCTCTGTCTTGACTACCATCCGCAAGGCCCATAATAACCCTATTCGTCGGCAAGAGCACAAACCACGTGAACGGCGTCATGAGAATCGTCACAACTCCCGCAATCACCCATCGACTCCAGTTTCTATTGAGGGAATGCTGTCGGTATGCAGCGTAGAGGTAAACGGATAATGTGGCGGCTGCCATGGTGGGGTGGATGCGGTGGCCGTGGCGGAACATTGAGACCCAGTGTTGCAGCAGGTGTGTGGGGGAGGTGGTGGAGTGGATGAGAGCGGGGAAGGCGATTAGGGAGATTGTCATCATCGAGCCTGTTCTCCGTTGTTAGCTCTGGGTGTAGGGATGTTGATCGGATTGTCAGAGGGATATGTGTGTAGAGTGACTCTACCGGAGAGATATGAGCCGGAGAGGATGGCCGTGACTTGAATGATTCTATCAAAGGACGAATTGATGGATGCCATGGTGTGAAATGAAGTTGATGTCCGTTCAAAGAGTATAGACAAGTAGGCTGCCAGTCCGTGATGGGCACGCTCTGCAATTTATCTGCTTCGGAGCAGAGACGAGCTGTCAGCAAGGAGGGCGGGTGGGTCCCCTCGGAGTCTATATCTATGTCTGCTCAAGAGCCTGAGGTAGTCAGCAAGGCTAACAGATGCTGAGAAATCCCCCGGTGCTTATCACGCAGCGCGACTGCGGTACGACAGAAATAATCCGGCACCCAACAGCACTCTCTGCGGCTGCCATTGCGAGCCAAGCAGCCTCAACGGTCTCGTCAGGGTCCCTCCATGTTGCGAGGTGAGAGATCATCGTGTGTACCATGGAGGTCGAGTTGAAAGATCTCTCCAATATCCTCATTCGTAGGTATAGCCATTATGAGTGTTGTATAGATTGCCGCGTGGGTATGAAAAATAACCCGGCCGCATTCCCAGTCAAGGCCTATGGGTTATCAATGCAGTCGAACCTAGATGACTCACGCCCAGAAAGTCTATTGACCTTGATGTACTAAGATCCAGAGTATAGCAAGGTGCTTTGACTGAGTGCGCTTATAGAGACGTCGCAGGAGAGAGGGTAGAATGACCTTGCGAATGAAGGCAGCCATTGGTCAGTGCTCGATATATGCGCCGAGAATAAGCGTCACATGGGGTTTGTGCGACGCACTGCACACGGATTCGGTCCGCTTTTCGAGCGGCAGTGCCCGGCCTTGACTGGAAATTCGGCCAATAGCTGGCTTTGTCTAGGTCAGCCAAAGTCATGAGGAGCAGAAACAATGTTCGGTGCGGATGTACGGTGCGTCATCAGGCATAGTATACTGGAATCCGGTATAATGGTAGGAATCGTTATCGCAGTTGACATAATGTATTGTGAAGAAATACCCTAGAAACTTGTCCGTCGAGCATCAATATGCGGAGATCTACTCAAGGTACCTCCTCGAGTATTTAACCTTGTGCGCAGCAAAGAGTTCCACAAGCCGGTCATGATCAGGTGTCCAGTCCTCGTCTTCCTCCTCAGGGCACTCCATGGTCACCGTCCTCAACCGCGGCAACGACTTAACGTCAGACACCAACCGAGAGCACATTTCCGGCACCGACTCTCCACGATACCAAGCCACAATAGTCAGGTCTTTGAGAATAGGCGGAAGATTCGAACGGAAACTCCTTCCACTCTTCGCAATCTCTTCGTCAAAAAGTAGCATGTCCGGGACATGAAGGCTCTCTAAAGCCGGGTACGCAGCAAGTCGCCAGACATGTAGAATTGGGGGCGCCCATGTCGTATCATCCCAGGCCCAGGAATCGTGCACAGTTCGAACAGTAAGCGCTTTCAGGGTGTCTTTATGTCGTTCAACTGCGGTAATGAGATGCTGCAGATCGCCGCTTATGTCCCGTCTCGCGTCCTTGAGGGTGTGATAAAAGTCGTACTCGAAGACCTCCAGTTGTCGAATACACCCGATCAGCGAGGATAGATTATCAGGGTGGAAATTCGAAGATCGGATGCGCAGCTCTCTGAGGCTGGATGCCATCCTAGGTGTGCCATGTAACTCAATACATTTCGAGAAACCAGACTCCAGAGGTGCAGTGTTTAAGCACAAAGCACGGAGATTGGGCCCGCAAAATCGCCACAGATTCTCCTTTGCACCGTATGAGGTCAGACCCGCAAGCTCCAATGTTTCAAGTTTATCCAGAAAATGCGTTCCGGAGCGCGACATGGCTCTGTAGTGGTGTCGTAGGAGCGGCAGGAATTCGAGGTCAAATACGTTCACGGGATGGACACCGCTGCATCGGTAGCGAAAGGTCTTCAGGTTCGGAAGGTGCTGGAGTAGGTCTAGCAGGTGAAGACCTGATTCCAGCGGATAGTACCGCTCCCGGACACCGCACCTTCCCCTTTGTGGTGGTACCACTGCGGGCTCCTGTTGCTGCTCCCCTTCCGAGCCTGAATTACTCTCGTCCTCAGACCCGTCTCCAGGCCTCCACTGCCTACCTAAGTCCCTCTGTTTGAGAGCCTTCCATACGGTACTCGACTCCGGGGGCGTGGGTCCCTGATACCACCTGATATCACGATTGGGCGACATGAACCTCTTCCTGATTTTGGTTTTCTTCTGGGCCTTAGACCTGAACCTTTTCAGCTCCTCTGGGAGCACCACGCCCGGCTGTTCGGCACACGGTCGTTGAGCAGCAAAGATAACACCTTGCACATATCCTGCTAGCCTTGGCGAGTCACGGATAACTTCCAGGAATATGGGGTGATGGCGCGGTTGATAGAAGTAGACGGTGTGGAAGAGGAGTGGTTGGGCTATGGATTGAAATCGCCGACAGGTTAAGCAGAGCGCATAAAGAGTCCTTGGAGGACAGCAGACAGTTGCAAGGGTTTCGCAATAGCTAGTCCAGAGGCTGCCGTGCTGCTGGACTGGCGTCAAGTAGCTGAAAATCAACTGCAGCACTTCAACAGGCAGGCGCGACCCGTAGTCAGCTTGGGTTTCAGGCTTCGGTTGCACGACGGCCTCTCTCTTGCGCTTTGGCATCTTGATTCTGTGTTTGAAATAGGATCTGAAAGGAGGTAATGGATGGGATGTGTTGAGAGAAACGATCAAAGGAAACAACGCCTTGTCGTGGCTGGAGTCACGTGACAGGAAGCCCGTCTCTGCCTTGCTGCCTGAGAACGACCTTCTCTCCCCCCGGGCGGCCTTCCTCGAAAATACACATGTCTTGCGAATATCTTCAATTATTGAGTTGCTGGTGGTTCTTTCAGTTTCTATACGGAGTAGAGATGCTTTTGTTCTGTCTCGATTAGTTTCGTTCTCCTGCCACGAGGAGTCAAAAAGAATCAAGATATATATGGGGAGGCGGGACTTGATGATACAGCAGTATTAAGTGCTCGGGCGCTGAGACAAGTACAGAAGGATATTGTAGAAGGCCTTGATATTCATTTATTTCAACAATAGTATTACTAATGTGCTCCGCTCCCAAGGAGACAAATGGATAAAAACAATATGTTATCTCATGATAGGTCTACTTCTGCGCCAAACAATACGATTCCAGATCACCTGCCTGGCTAGGTGTCACTCACTGCAAAATAGCTTCCCAAGTGAACTCGACTCCACGTCGCCTCAGGTCCGTTTGAATCGCACGAAGAGTCTCCACCCTCCCTGCGTCCAGGCTGTCCGGCCTACCCTGTAGAACTATCCGCTCGAGTGTAAAGGCCACGCTGGGTAAGTGCTTTATCATGCGTAAGACACCCGCCACCCCGGGGTTCGACCACGAAGCCACAGTGAGATCTGTGACGCGCAACAGTGAGGGCACATGGTAACGAAGCTGATCTCTCACCCGAAGGATCTCCAGCATAGGGTAGCGGGAGAAGTCGATATCGAGTTGTGCAAGAACTTGATTCGCCGGTGCTAGCAAAGGCATGGCCCGGAATGATACCAGGGTATCTCTGCTGCCCTCTGAGCATTTGTGAGTGCCAACAACGTCGACCTCCTTTAGTGTTTTTCTGTGGTGGAGTAGCGCTTGATTGACGTTTGGAATGTCTCTATGCATTGCGACACAGCGGGGGCAGAAAAAGTAGTGAAGGACTTCAAGTCTCTCGATTCCCTTCATGAGTAAACAAAGACTGTCGGGCAAGAACGGGACAAGGATCTTCAGGTCGCGGAGGGTGGAGGAAAAGTAGTTGGGATTCAGAACGTCGTCGACTCCGGGGTCGGCAGATGCCTGACCTATAGTAGTCACGTTTCGACGGATCAGTGGATAGTTGTGATCTGGAGACCAGTCCGATATACCGATACCCGCGATCTCGATCTTGTCTATATGTGGTAGGTGGTGGCGGTCCAAATGATACGGGAGAGTTGCGACCAAAAGTGACAGAATGCGAGGGAAAGGGGAAGAAGGTCTAGTCTTTGACGCAAAGTAGCGGAAGCTAATAACATTAGGCAGGCTGATCAAAAGATACACAAGCTCCAAAAGCGTAGCACGTTGAGGCAGGGACTTGATTGCATGCCGGTGAGGCCTCTCGTGTTCTGGTCGTTCGATTTCTTTCCAAAGGTCGGTCAGTTGGTAATCAAGGTTTGACCAGGGCATAGAGCCTGTCTCGGGCTTTCCCCAGGCACTTTTCTATGCAGAGGCCACAATTAGTTAATTGAAGGTTGACTTGGAGCAGAAGAACGCACTGCTGGCCAGTTAGGCTCACTTGTCACGTCGGGAGGTTCCACGACGGTAATGCTCCTCACAGTGGCAATGATGGTAGGTCGCTCGATGGCCTGTTGAACAAAACCACGAATTGCGGGAATACTGGAGAGACATATGGAGTGATGGAGGAAGGGGCGAAGGACGAAATAAAACTGGCGGGACAGCAAGGCAAGAGTGTGAAGGGTCGGGTTTAGCGGTGGTGGGGTAGGCGAGCTGCCGGTCGGAATGGCATGGTCATCGTCAACAAGCTGTTTACAGATGATGTAAAGGATGTCGTCGGGGATGCAGAGTGAGGGAGATGATGTGGTGGCGATGGAGGAGGCCATGGTGGATGTGGATGTGGATGAGGATGATGATGATGATGAGAAGGGGAGAGAAAAAGAAGGAGAGATAGGTAAACAAAGCCAAGACTAAACTATGAGCTCCTGCCACCACCACCACCCGAATATTCGAATGATAATTATCTATTACATCTCACTCTATTGCTAGTATGTTAAGGATATAATCCATCAATAACCCCCAAACACAGTTCGGGTCAGAGGCTCCCTCGAGTCATAGCGACACAGCATACCACGCCCCCGGAATACATCTTGAACCCCCACAAGCGTTTTCTCCAGCGACGAATCCTCCCGATGCCATTCCAAGATAGCTACTCCTCTCAATCCTAGCATAACCGTCGAACCAGAAGCCAGATCACACATTACTCGTGCCGTCCACTCTTTCTCCAGCCAGGCCGTCACTGTCAAATACTCCAGATGCGGTGGCAGACTTGCTGTAAGTTCCGCCATCGTTGTGTAGGGCTTAAAAATCAAGAAATCCAGGATATCAAGAACCTTTAACCGGGTAAACAATGACCAGTCATGGCCGACCAAGCGATCCTTTTCCTTTGTCACGCTGTATCGTCGGTGATCGTTAGGAGCTATACGGAGCTCCTTGAGCGTCTCGCGGTGACGGCTGATTCTAGCTAGAAAGTCATCCACGGATTTCACGCTGCTATAACTCGAGAGTTCCGGGTGGAAGAATGACATGAGCTTCAAGCCCAGTACTTCAAGGGCATTGAGAGATTCCAAAAGCGTCGCGAAGCAGTCCAGGCCAAGGTATACCAGATCCACTTTCAACACACGAATCCGGGGCGACGAGAAGTTTAAGCCGGATAAAGAGGTTCCAAAGTGGTCAAGACCGCTGGATAACGTCAAAGTGTGTGAAGTGAAAGAGATGAAGTTGTTGAGAAAGGTCGGCCACATACTCGTGTATAAACCCGTTACTTGCAATTGGCGCAGATTTGTAAAGAGTCGAGAACGAAGATTCGGCTGCATTGTCTCCAAGATTAAGGAGACCATGGTCTGAAAGATAGTGCCGCTCATGGCTCGCCCGTCTGCCCTGATGGTAACCGATGCACCTGTGCGGCAGGCGAAGCCATTATAGCGGAAGTACCTGATGTTCGGGAGCCAAAACAGCAGGTCGAATAAGTCCAAGACTGCGTCGCGTATGCGCCTACGCCGATTGTAGTTATCCCACCGCCGGGTGAGGTCTGCTTCCTGACCCCTCACCCCATCCCACAGCATCTTTCTGAGCGGGAGCTTGTGAAGGGTAAGATTGAACAAGCTTGAGTGTTCACGATATTGCGTCTGCGTTCTCACATGCGTCAAACTCCTAGGTCTCTGAAACCAATAAGAGCTATCGTCGTACTCAAAGAAACTCAAGCCCCGGATGTACCGTGATAGGTTGGGGTTGATACTGATTGTCCGAATTAACTGTCGGTGTGCGTTGGTATCATAGATGACCACTGTCCGATACAGCAGCGGTGTGGCAATGGTGTTGAACTGCCTTGATGTGAGCACCATGGCGCGCAGAGCGCGACCTGCTGCAGTGACACTATTCGGACACACATGGTCTTGGACCTCCAGGCTGTATTCTTCGGCAAAGACGACAAAGATTTCGAGTAGGATGTCGAACGGCAGGTCGGTCATGTTGACACGGGCAGGTCCACTCTGAGCGGACGACATGGTGGAGGTGGAAGGTGGCTCTGGTAGAGAGGGTGGAGGAACTGAAGTAATAAAAGGGGAAAGTTATCATGAAAGCGATGTAATGAGATTCACTTTTGTGTGAGTGGGTGCTATGAGAGAGAAAGAGGACAAGTGATGGCAACAAGAGATGTCCAATACGTGATACTAGTACGTAGACATGCGCACTGCATAGTTGTGCAAGCCCGCCTTTTCCTTTCCTGCCAGATATAGGGACACTTCGCACCCTTGTTCTCACGTCTATGCCACTCTGCTGCTATCTCTTATACCACCCACCACCCAGTAGCCAGATCTAGTCCTCATGCCGTCGCTGTCATTGTCGGATCGCGGGCATGAACAGGCTCCTGGTCAGGCGCAGCTCGAGCAGCCTGTCTTTTCCTACTACAGAGTCAGCTAACAGTGATCTTGACACAGAAATCAACACTCATACCTATCCCATCGATCCAAGAAGCCAAACAACCACGTTCCAATGATAGCCAGTCCACCGAACATGATCAAGATCTGGTATCCATACTTATACTTTGGAGCATCGTATGTCGGGAATGCGACCAACGGAACCCACGCCATGAATGTATAGGTGAAGATATTTCCGGTCGCCACGAGAAGCTGCCTAAGTTCCGCGTTGTTCTGGGTGACTTCCTGACCCCATGCCTGTGTCCAGTCAGGTTAGCAATATTACTCTAGGTTTCTGGTGAGCCAGGACAAGGGGTGGATACGTACAATAATCAACGGTTGGGCAGCAGCGGAGACAAAAGAAAGGAAGAAGGCAAATAGCAGCGCTGCTTTTGGAATGTTCCAGACAGACAGCATGATATTGGCGATAATCACGATCAAGCAGACCACGATACAAGTTTCGGCTCTGGTTCCTGTGCGGTCTGCAATGGTTCCAAAAAAGAGCGATGCCACGACACTGATCGCATTGCCGGCCGTAGGGATTGTGTTGACCTGTGCGGTGCTGTACCCTTGGTCCTTCAGCCAGAGGTTGAAGAAACCGGAGCCTTGCCCTGCTTGCGCCACCATTCTAAAACTAGGTTAGTATTGTGCCTTCGGTTCTTGGAGGGTAGCAACCAACAGATAGGGGAATATGAAAGCCCACAGGTGCCAGCCGGTATAGATTTTCCTCAACTTCCTCCATGTCAACTTCGCCGCTGGCGCCCTCCCCATCTTTGCCTGTCGCTGCACCGCATACTCTCGATCCTATACCTATATAAGTTACTGTCACACCAAGCTCCAGACCAACAACGAACCTTTTTCTTTAGCCAAAACGCCCTCGTATTGCTCGGATGATCTGGAATCGCAAAGTAGCCCCAAGCGGCAATCGGGATGGAGATTATGGCGTCGAAGATGAAAAGCCACTGCCACCCCTTCAGGCCCGCCTTACCGTTCATACCTGTATACAATGCAGCTTGGAGATAGCCACTAAACATACTTGCGATGGCGCTTGATTGCTCGAAGAGAGCCACCCGTTTGGCGAGTTGCGTAGGACCGTACCAACTGCCGAGCAGCGCTGCGTAGCCAGGGAAACTACACGATTCGAGGAGGCCAACGAAGAAGCGCAGGGCATACAACTATACCTAGAGTCAGTAATGCAAGACATTCTCGGACAGCGTAGAAAGAATGTACGGTTTTTGGATTTTTGGCACCAGCCATGGCCATGACAAGAAAGGACCATGCGAGTTCACAACTAGGGATCCAAATCGACGGGCGGACGTATTGGAGTTGGATTAGCTGCGATGGGATTGTTCCAATAATGATCCCGATGTTGAAGTACGTGACAAGGAGGTTTCGCTCGTTGCCGTACATCTCAAGCTGAGTTCGTTAGCTTTGTACAGGCTGGAGCTAGTAAACAGAGAGGTTAGGACGTACATCTTCACGCATACCACTGACGTATGCATTGGCTAGGGTAGTTTAGCTGCAGACACTCATTGGGGTGTGCCACGACGTACAGTAGTTCTGTTGGTCGAGGTACTTGATGAAGTATCCCAGCATTGTATAGGAGCTGCACAAATCAGCATCCCGATCAGCTAGTCGGAACCCATGACACTCACAACAGAAAATAGTCAACCTTTCTGACAAATCTCCGCTCCTCAGGATCCCCCTCAAATGTGTCCCAAACATAGCCCAACGCCCTTCGCCACACGGGAACATTTTTGGGAATATCAGTCCGGATCGACGAGTCAGAAGGGCTCACCTGCCCAACAGGCTCCTCCGCTGTTTGTGCAGGCTGCTTGACATCCATGTCGCTTGCTTCCTTTCCAGCCCTCATGCACTACCATTATCACCTCCAAAACCAACACGGATCCGGCACTTTTATACCGAAGGTCAATCAGCACGCCATATCATCACGGAAGGTTGGAGGTGTAGCACGCAACACATGCATACACGCTTCTGCCGCAGGAAATACCTCGTGGCTGGGGTATATAGCCAGCGTCAGGTTCGAGTGTAATCTGCTTTCCTATCATTGCAACATAGTCAAACGAAATGGCACCTGCAGCTTTGGAAGAGACCCAGCAGCGTCCCGCGGAGACGTCAATTGATTATACCAAGACCGAGGTAAGCCTCCCTCATAACAGGTTCAGGCAATAGCTGTATTCGAGTAATGTATAGTACAAGTACGCCCGCTACCTCCCATACTTTACTCCTGGCCTTCAAGCTCCCCTCGAGGAATTCAAACATGACGACCCTGGCTCTCGTGCCAATCCATCATACCCAGCCCTCCTCTCCGGTCATGTCAAAGCAATCGAGATTACACCTAACATTGGCACGGAGCTACACAACATCCAACTTAGCTCCCTCAGCTCCGCTCAAAAGGATGAACTAGCTCTTCTTGCCGCGGAACGCGGTGTCGTGATCTTTCGCGACCAGGACTTTGCTGATATCGGTCCTGAGAAGCAGCGAGAGTTCGGGCGACATTTCGGCCCGCTCCATGTGCACCAAATGGGTGGCCATATTAAAGATTTTCCAGAAATTCTACCTGTCTACAGGGATTTTGTGTAAGTTGTTTACTCTCTCGGCATGGTCTGGCTGACGAAACTAACAACGCCTTTCAGGAGCGGAGCAAAGGATAACGAGATCTCGAATAACGTTAGCAGTATCAAATGGCATTCGGATATGAGTTACGAGGTGTATGTTTTCTTTCGCCCTCTCTCCTGTATCCTCTGCCACCGTCAATTAACACCAACTTTCTAGCAATGGAATGGGAACAACAATCTTCTACCCCCTTGAAGTCCCCGAATCCGGCGGCGATACGCTCTACCTTTCTACCACAGCCGCCTACGAGCACCTCTCGGAGGATTTCCGGGATCGTCTCGCGGGTCTCAAAGCAACGCATTCTGGCTTCTCGCAAGCTGCGGTGCACGACCACCGAGACCGGTATATCCGTGACCCAATTGAGACTGAGCATCCTATTATCCGGACCCATCCGGTACCTAACCTTTTCCCTTCTTTCTGGATTGAGACGAAGTGTGGAGCTAATGCCGAAACAGGCAACAGGCAAGAAAAGCCTCTACGTGAACCGCCTGTACACGCGGAAGATAGTAGGCTGGAAAGAAGAGGAGAGTCGTATGTTCTTACTCGCCTCTCTTGGCTTTGCCTTCACTATACCATGTCCTGGCAATCTCGTCTTCCTACTCTAAGTATTGCAACTACTAACCCACTGCCTTGCACAGAAACAATCCTCAACTTCCTTTACGACCACATCGAAAAAGGCCAGGACTGGCATATCCGCATCCACTGGACACCGGGAACAGTGGTTGTATATGATAATCGGGTCACACAGCAGTACGCCCTCCTTACCACGTCTTAGTTGATAGATCCCGCTTTCGCCTCTCAAGGCATTCAGAGAAAATTGCGTTGTGTCAACTCAGCTAACTGCCAATCCCAGCTCCGCATTACGCGATTTCCGCGTCCACGAAGCAAAGACGAGACGGCATATGATTCGGATTACCCCGCAGGCTGAGCGGCCGTATTGAGGATTACTGGACGATAAGCTTGAAGGACTAGCCTGGAACGGAGGAGTGCTGTCGAGTGATTGATCCTACGGGTGGCGTCATTGCTTGGTGCAGAGAAGCAACAGGGGTGAGGGTCGGCGATAGGATTCTGCATGCTATTTCGGTGTTTATGTTATAAGCTAATGTATGGCTGTAAAGCCGAATCCCGACCGGTGGAATGCCAATATCAGTACGGGCTCACGCTTCGTATATCCAAGGTTATGCGCGATGGTACTGCTATCCTTAGTATGTATCTTCGCTCAACCTACCCATCTGTTTAGGCTGTAACAAGCAAATAATAAACAATCAAAACCATGTGGGAGACATAGGACATTATCTCGAGTTTGATATTGTGAGTGGAAACGGTTTTATGGCTCGGACTTTTGAATGCGCTGTTAACGTGCAGGGAATTACTAGCAACTAGAGACGAAGAAGTCCTTCAGTGGTGCTACCCAGTTATCTATAAGCATAGCATGTACATTCTGAGCTTGCAAACGAAAGCGAAATGCTTTCCAGCGTTTGGATACATATCAATTCCTTAAGAACGTTCAAGCCTCCCACCACTGCTCATGATACCCCCTCAAATCGACCCCTCCTTCCTCCGTCGCTTCCTGCTTCAAATAGTACGCAAAGTCAATCTCACCCACCCTGTCCCCAGTCCCCTTCGCCTCAACATCCCGTCTAGTCCATCCATTCCCAAAATACCCAAACCGGTTCCCCTGGGGATTATGATGCGTGTACTCAAAATCCTCCCACCGCACCTCCTTCCGGATATAATGCACATGCGCGCCACTCCCCGGCCAAACAGCGACAATCCGCCCGTTCTTCGTGTGGTTGTTATACCAGCTGCTACATGTCTCAGACAACACAGTGGTTGGGAAAAACGACTCGCAGTAAGCGCGGAAGTCCCTCACCGCAGCTTGCGAAGGCGTGATTGTGCGTATCCGCTGACTCGAGACCTTCCTCAGCACTTTCGCAATATACGTGACCTGCGTCTCGATCGTATGCGGGACAGTCCCTGCAAATCCAGAGCCGGAGTTCGGACCAAGCACGAAAAGCAGGTTTGGGAAGTTCGGCGCGGCCATGCCGAGGTATGTATCTGGGAATCCTGGGTCGCCGCCGACAGACCAGGATGATTGGAGGTTTTCTCCTTTGCCGTTGTAGATTGGGATTGCGGGGGAGGTGTTCGTTGCTGCGCCGGTGGCGCAGATCACTGCGTCGACGTCTCTCTCCTTTCCGTCATCTGTTCGAAGCCCTGATTCTGTGAATGTTGAGATGGGAGTGCGGATGTATTCGACGTTCGGTTTGCCGATAGCCTCGAGGTACCCCGGCCCGGGGGTGAGTCTCCGACAATTCGGCGCGAAGTCCGGTAGAACAAGGGGAAGCAGATCTTGACGATCGCCGAGCCGTTGCGCCATGAGCTTTTTGAACTCCTCTCTTGCAGTCTTATTTACCTCGCCGCCCTTCTCGACGATCGCAAACCGGCTCCAGGCCTGCGACTCGAGTTCCTTGCGGTATTTGTGGTACTCTTCACTATTACTGCTCCACGTGGATTTCAGGTCTTCGGAGATAGGTATGTCGCGGGAGAGTTTCTCTTTCCCTAGTGAGCCGGCGACCCAGGTTGGGTTGCGTGTGTAGTGGTCAACACGGGTGGCAACCTTTTGTAGCTCAGGAAGGATCTGTAGACCAGATGCCCCGTTGCCGATGAGAGCTACAGTCTTTCCGGCTGGATCGAAACTTGTATCCCAAGCACCTGTATGGATAACTCGTCCCCTGTACCCTTCAATACCCGGGATGTTAGGGAGAGTCGGCCGACTGAACCGACCGCTTGAAAGGATCACGAAGTCACTCTCGTCTGTTTTGGTTATGACCTCTCCTGTTTCGGGATTGGTGGTTCGAATGCTGACAGTCCATTTGGCAGTTGAGTCTGACCACCGCGCGTCTAGGACTTCGGTATTGGTGGTGATGTACTTCCACACGTCGTATTTTGTTGCGAGGGATTTCCAGTAATGTTTGATTTCAGCCCCTCGAGAGTAGTTTTCACTCCAGGTTGTACTAGGAGAGAAGGTTGATTGGTAGACCTGGTTAAATCAGAACAAGCACTTAAACCAGCATCAAAAACATACATGAGAAGGAACATCACAGCGCACGCCAGGATAGGTATTTGCGTGCCAGACGCCGCCCTATATCATCAGAACGATATATTGACCTCTTGCAATCGGAGTAACATACGATATCAGTGTAGCGCTCATAAATCGTCAAACTTAGACCCGGGACCTTGGCGGGAAGCAAAATGCCCGCTGTGATTCCTGTAATGCCAGCTCCGATAACGATCGCCTTGAGCGGGATTTTCTCGTCCACGGGGTGACTCTCCAAGACAAATGGAGGATTGATAGTTCGAGGAAGACTGTCTTGGCTCTCATCCAGGAGTGAAACTGACTCGGCGGTGATAAGCGGGCCTTTCAGGTCATTGAGGATTTCCTCGTCCGTGTGTTGTGGTGGCGCGACTGCCGAGGGGGCCATGATAATTTTCAAATTGTGGTATAGTTATCTGTATAGAGTGGGATCAGAAGGATTGCTATACTCCTTGGTACAACTCCCCTACTGCGACTCATTGCGCTCGTCAATATATATCCAGAGCTGGAAGTCTGCATTGCGACATGGCACGACTCGTGAGAATCACGATATATAGACGATTCGCACGCGAGAGTTGGAGTAGGTTGAAGACCCTCGAATTCAGCCGTGTCCAAAAGGTGCAGGTGTTCTATCAGTGCAGGGCCCACCGAAATGAGCAGTACCCCAATGGCGTGCCAAAAGCAGGGATTGACGTCGAAGCCTCCATTGTGGAGTCGGTCCAGACTCGTTGAATTTTTCTCCGGACGACCGGCTGGTGGCAGACTTTATAGATAACGACCTTGGGGTTTGTTCATCCACTCCGTATAGCTTTTGGTCTCTGTTTCTGAGACTGATATCTTCATAACTCACAATGGCCGACAAGCAGGTCGCCCAGACGCAGGTAGCCTCTCTTGATGGCCCCGACCCCCCACCCAAAACCCGATGGCAGCGCATCGAAGCCGTAATCTGGGACGCAGGCTATCGCAACGAGGAGGAAAGAAAGCTCGTTCGGACACTCGACATCTTCATCCTGTACGTTCCCCTCTCGCTTTTTACTGTCTCAGCGCTCACAAATCCAGATCGTGGGCGACATACGGCTATTTCATCCGCCTCCTCGACAGCGGCAACATTACAAACGCCTACGTCTCCGGCATGAAAGAAGACCTCAACTTCCAGGGGAATCAATACAACCTGCTGCAAACATTCTTCACGTGCGGGTATCTGATCGGGCAGATCCCGTCGCAATTTTTGCTTACCCGGGTGCGCCCGTCGTATTATATCCCGACGGTGGAATTATTATGGTCGATCATCACCTTCTGCTTTGCGGCTGTGAAGAACGTCAAGGCTGTCTTTGCCCTGCGGTTTTTGATCGGCATGCTCGAGAGCCCGTTTGCTGTGGGTGTGTTGACGATTATGGGGAGTTGGTATACGCCGAAAGGTATTCTCCTTCGCCATTGTATCCATCGCAGAATAAAAAACTAATGGGTAAAGAACTGTCAAAGCGAATCGCAATCTTCTACTCCGCCTCATACGCTGCAAGCATGTTCAGCGGCTACCTCCAAGCCGGAATCTACAAAGGCATGGACGGACACTTAGGTCTTCCTGGATGGCGGTGGCTGTTTATCTTCTGCGGTGTAATTTCTGTTCCTGCCGCGCTATACGGTTTCTTTGCAGTTCCCGATAACCCGTATAATTGCAAAGCGCGGTGGTTGAGGCCTGAGAAGTTACAGCAGGCTAAGGCGCGCATGGAGGAGATTGATCGCCGGGCGCCGGTGAGGTTGACGGTGAAAAAGGTAAAGAGGATCTTTTCGCGGTGGCCAATGTATGCGTTTATTGCGACGCTGATGTGAGTTCTCTTAGCTGATCTGGAAGAATGTAAGAGGGGATGCTAATGCTGGTATGACAGTTTCCATTGCGTCGTGACACAACCGCTGAACTATTTCGCTGTTTGGTTGAAATCTCTCGACCGTTTCTCAGTGTATCAGATCAATCTCTTCCCGACAGCTGCGCAGGCCTGTGGGCTTGTTACAACGCTGCTGTACAGTTGGCTCTCCGACGGCCTGGGCGGGAAGAGATGGGAGATCCTGATTATTCCCGCTGTACGCTTCTTCGCACCCACTGCCCTCAATGTGCTGACAGTACGGTTTAGGTGATCAACTTTATCGGCATGGTTATTGTCGCAGTGGGCCCAAATTACGGGGCGACATTCTTTGGGTACATGCTCAACGGCGCAAGTTGGGGCTTCTGGCCTGTCCTATACGCCTGGGCAAATGAAATCTGTCATAAAGATGCAGAGGAGCGCGCGATTGTTATTGGTGTTGCGCAGACGTTTGGCCAGGCTTTCGTTGCCTGGGTTCCTGGTATGTATTCCCATAGTTTGCTCCTGAAATGGGGTGGTATATAGGAAGCTATGGCTGACAGGGTTACAGTGGTGATTTTGGACACATCGAAATACGCCCCCAAGTTTACGATGGGATATAGTATTATGTCGGGAATCAGTGTGCTGCAATTTGCGATGATCTTTGTGCTGAGGTACTTTGCGAACCGGGAGAAGAGACTTGAGGTGGAGGAGGAGGAGCGACTTGCTGCTAGTGGAACCGAGTCGCCATCATCGCCAATAGGACCAGCAACACCTGTTGATGGATCGAAGATTTGACAGCACAGGCAGTCGCGATCTCCACGTGTTGTTGCACCAGTTGGGGTAGAGATGGTGTGCGCATCCTGCCGGGAGGATAGAGAGCCTTGATACGAGGCGGAAGACGACATTCAGGCTATAATTGTGTTTGCATACAAAGCATAGAAATAAGATGGCCTATTGAATACCTGTCTCCAACTCTGATCTCTAAACGATTAGGCTCGAGGTGAACCCTGCGAGTCATTCATTGTCAGCCAGCTCCTCATCTAAAAACCCTTGATGCTTGTTGCACCATCGCGTCATTGCGAGGGGCATGAACGCAAGCAAAACTTCTCCAACTGAGCCTTGTCAATGGACATGCTGCGGTCCTCAAACCTCACCTTAGCAAAACATCTTTCGGTACACACCTGCTCTGAGTAGTTAACGCATCCCGTGGGTCAATTACATCCAAGGCAGATCAACATGACCGACACCGCTCCTCAAGCCGGTGGTACCCCGGCAAAGAAGCGCATTCTCCTCAACGGCTTCGACATGTTCACTGTCGGACATCTCTCCTTCGGACAATGGAAGCATCCAAATGACCGGGCGGCAACGAAACGCAGGGACCTGTCATACTGGACAAATCTGGCGAAGATTCTGGAGAAGGGCGACTTCAATGCGCTATTCCTGGCCGACTCTTATGGACTGTACGATACGTATCAGGGCAAAGGCGATACGGCGATAAGAGAGGCGACGCAGTTTCCGATGGGGGATCCGAGTATCGTACGTCTTCTTTCTTCGAGTTTTTGACATTGCATGCTGGGAGGTGGGTTCTGGAAGCACAGCTAACGGCGCAACTGGCAGCCGATAACAGCGATGGCCACAGTAACAAAGAACCTAGGATTCGCAATCACAACCTCAACATCCTACGAAGCGCCATATGTCGTGGCAAAACGCTTCTCCACACTCGACCACCTAACAGGCGGTCGCTTCGGGTGGAATATCGTCACATCGTGGAAAGCGTCTGCGTCAAAAGCCGTTGGCCTTCCACTGGTCGAGCACGACAAGCGGTATGAGATTGCGGACGAGTATCTTCGGGTTCTGTACAAGTAAGGCCTCCACCCAACTTTAAACTCCGGATATTGAAACCGCCTCAGACTCTGGGAAGGCTCCTGGTCCGACTCGGCCCTGCAAGAGAACCCGCAAAGCGGAATCTACACCGACCCCAGCCAGATCAAGTTCGTCCACCACCACGGCGAGCACTTCAACATTGACGGTCCACATATCCTCGATCCCTCGCCTCAGCGAACACCATTCCTTTTCCAGGCTGGAACTTCACCTGCTGGCATTGCTTTCGGGGTGAAACATGCAGAGGGGATCTTTGTCTCTGCGCCGAGCCCACATATCCTGGCTCCTAGGATCAAAATCATTCGTGAAGAAGCGAAGAATACAGGGCGTGATCCGCAAAGTGTGAAGGTGTTCGCGATCTTTACTCCAATCCTAGGAAAGACGGAAGAGGAGGCGCAAGGTAAGTATCAGGAGGCTCTGGACTTGGCGAGTGCAGAGGGTGGGCTGGCGTTTTATAGTTCGAATATCGGTATGCTCTCTCTACTCGGTTTAAAAACAAAGTGCTAACAGGTGCAGGCATTGATTTGAGCAAATTCGATCTCGATACAGAGATCAAGCCTGAAGACGTGCATGTTGACGCGCGGGTGCACTCTTCCATCAACACACTCTCCTACCACGGTGCAGACGTACCAAAGTGGACGCCACGCAACATTGGCAAAATTATCTCGATCGGCGGTAATGGGCCTGTCGCGGTGGGTACTCCGGAGAAGGTAGCCGATATTATGGAAGACTGGATCAGGGTTGCAGATCTGGATGGGTTCAATATCGGGTATGTGTGGACGCCCGGGACGTTCGAGGACGTCGTTGAGCTGTTAGTGCCGGAGCTTAGAAGGAGGGGAGTTTATGCTCCGAAAGGGGAGACTGGGACTATGCGGGAGCGCGTCTATGGCCCTGGGCAGAGTAGAGTAAGAGACGACCATACGGCAGCGCAGTACCGGTATGAGGTGTATAATGAGGACTAGATTCCAGTACTGAGACTATGAGCATAAAGCCTTAGTCGGAGGCGCAGATCAACCTTCAAGGCACCAAGCCAAATTCACGCCGCATTCTCCTTTGCAATAGCCTCGTTGAATATTCTCTCCACCTGATCGAGAATACCTAGTACCCGAGCTAGGTGATTCGAGCCACTCTTCTCAAGCCAATGCGGACGACGGGTGAGGGAATAATATGCCGGTCCGAAGCGATTCCAATCCAAATTGACCAAATCATCCCTAGCGCCCCCATTGCCTATAAGTAGCATGCTTTGAGCTTCCATAGTCCTGGCAATCCAAAACTCATCCGGCAGTTTCCACTGGAACGCTGCCAAGGTGTTCCTGGCGTCCCGGATGCTTTGTTCCTGGACGTATCCTGGACGACTGTCGCCAAGGACCATGTCCATAATATTCATCGCAATATCCACGGGTATATTGGTGTACGAGCTTGCGAGGGAAGGTGTGGGCTGGCGATGAGGCTGGTTCGTGACGATGTAACGGGTAGCTACTGCCTCCAGGTCACGGATCCGTAGCAACCCCTCGGGTTCATTTACCATTGCAGGGCCATGAAATCTTGCAGTACCCCATTCGTGCTTCTGGACCCGCCGACGGCGTGGTCTCTGGTCGTGTTTGAGAGCGCACGTCCCCGGTCTAAACTTCCAGTTGGCAAAGTTGTTTTGCCAAAAGCTTTCGATCGATTGCACCAATACGGCCAGATTCGGTTTCACCATTCCCGGACCGATAATCTGGTTCGCTAGCTTCCAGCAATGAGCATGCACGGGGTAGCCGATTCTCTGTCCAGCCTCACGGTTCTCATCATGGCCCATAATGTTCGCCATGTAGTAGTGGACGTTCCAGCAGTCGGTCTTCAGGATGATCCCAGCGATCCGTGCTCTGTTTTCGTCGCCGGAACGGAGCGGTAGGGCTGGGAGTACGAGCCGGAGCCAATTCCGGAGAGGGAGTATTCGTTTGTCAGGGGGTCCAGGAGAACTAATGGTGGACCATCGGTCAGCGAGTAGCTCTAAGGAAGACAACGGGACTCACTGGCGCGATGAAACTGCATTCACTCCTGAGGATTGCTGGCGAAATCGTCCTCCTCAATCTCCTTCGCGGGGACGATGGTGCTTCTCCAGCGCCGCCTTCGCTTCAGACGCACCCAGTCCTTTCGACTCGAGATGAAACGTGGATTGTAGTCGGCGATGTCGGAGCCGCAGATCAAGCAAGTGAGGTAGCGGTCCCAATAGCCGGCTTCGTAGTAACGGATTGCCTGGAGTGCCATTGGGGCGACGACAAGAATATGTAGAAGATAGATGGTAGATTGAAAGAAGAATGATGAGCAAGCACAAGGGCGGGTACAGGGAAATTCAAGAGAAAGTTGATGTGGGAAGACAAGGTTCTCGCTTTGCAAAGTAACACACCATGGAGGGATTTTCCGTCGACGGGTTTACCATCCGCTTCGCTTGTTTGCGTCGTCATCAAAGAAACCAGGCAAATCTTCAATTTAGTACAATTCAGCGAATAGATACAAAGTCATTCGTCACCACCTTACGGAAGGGTGTATCCACCATCAATCACAATATCAGCGCCCGTCATATAGCTAGATGCGTCAGATGCGCAGAAGACATATGCCTAGAAAGGGGGTCAGCGTGGATCAGGAGAAAGCACGAAAGGCACTCACCCCCTTCAGCTCATGCGCCTGCGCCATTCGCTGCGCCGGAATCATGCTATACCACTTCTCCTGCCACTCCTTGGGGTGGATGTCCAGAATTTCCGTCGCGATAAATCCAGGGGAGATGCAGTTGACGCGGCAAAAGTCAACCCATTCTACTGATAGACATTTTGCCAGCTGCACGACTGCGGCCTTTGAGGCATTGTACTATTGCTGTCAGCACGACCTTCTAGCTCACATTCCAAGGTAACGTACCGCTGCCTGCTTCTGAGGCACATTGACCAGTCTCGCGCTCACCGACGCTGTGAAAATAACATTTCCACTTCCCTGTTCCTTGAAGATTCTTGCCGCCGCCTGAGCAGAGTAAAAGGCACCATCGAGGTTCACGTCCATGATTTTCCTCCACTCTGCAACACTGTAATCCTCCGCCGGGACATTGGTCGTGATTCCGGAATTGACGACGATGATATCAAGCCGTCCGAAATGTTCCCGGATGAGTTCGATGGTGGACTCAATTTCATTCTGGTCCGTCACATTGGCTTTGTAGGCACCTACAGTTACGTTGTTGGCTGTTCTGATCTCGGTGGCAATTTCATCGGCGTTTGGGGAGGAGTTGTAGATGATGGCAATCTACAAGGCGTCAGAGTACGGTAATGGTTCAGTGAGAAAGGGACAAACATCTGCTCCAGCCTCCGCGAGACCGCGGGCAACTTCGAGACCTATGCCCCGGGCTCCTCCTGTGATAGCAGCGACCTTGCCACGCAGGTCGAATGCCTTCATGACATGCTGGTTTGGGGGCTGGGAGAGGACCATTTTGCCAGGCTGAGTGAATGTCTGTGGCTTGAGGTCGGGGTGAGAAGAAAGGCAGGTTGAGTGAAGAAGCAGAAGCACCCCGCACTGAAGCCATTCTCCAACTCGGCGATCATCTCCGGACCCACAAACCTTCTCCCGAGGTTCGACCTTATACTTCTTGGTTGGTTGTGATTCGCCCTGGATCCTGGTCCTATTATTATGGGCACTACACGACCCTCCACACTAGTGACAACAGTTCTTGGGATACTGAGGTGTGGAAATATCTACACGCGCTTGACGCTACGCCTGCAGGGCACGTCGCAAGATTTTCACCATCCCATGTTTCCAAGCTTTCCAATTCAAAGCTACGTCGCCTCATTTCTCGGACTTCACCAATCATCCGCTTTGATCCCTTCGCCGGACCGTCATACAGACACGGCCATGGATTCTACCAAGTGCGTCCCCATAGTAGGTCGCTTCGGCCGTCTCCCTACCGAAGTACTTCGCCAGATCTTTCTATTCCTTGCTGAAGAGCGCGATGAAGAGCTTCGCACCAATCTGAGACCATGTGAACCGAGTCAAGCCGTTAACGCCCTTCACTCTCTTGCTGCTACTTGCCAACTATTCCACGCCATCGCACAGCCCCTTCTTTACGGCTCTATCACTGTGAAAAGCATCCCTCAGCTGCGACAGCTACTCATGACAGTCAGTAGAAATCCACGGATAGGCGCGCGTGTGAAAAAGTTGTCGTTCTATGAGCACCCAGATGTGTCAGCGTGGGACGACAGACCAAACGGATTTTGTCTAGGGCCGGGACATGAAGATAGGAGTGCACTATGGCGGTGCGTCAAACTCGCGACGTCACTGCCCGGGTTTGATGATGAGATACCAAAGGGCTGGGAAAGACGTGGAGAGCGCAGAAATGCCCGTGATGCAGTCTTGGACCTGTTTGAGCTCTTTCTCAACCTGCCCAATATGAGCGCATTTCACTACAATGGCTTCACCTGTCGTGACTTGACCTGGCCATGGAACACTGCATTCATAACCTTGCACTCTACAGACTTCCAATTCCTGTTTACCCGCGTGATGCATGGCTTCTTTACCCCGGGGGGATCGCTGCTTCGCCCGCGTTACTTCCCAAGCATGGTTGAATTTGGCGTCTCTGGCGTAGGCACAAGGGTCGCCTTTGGGTTCCACCGGGAATGCCTCAATATACCTTCGATCCAGACCCTGTCCATTTCCTACACCAACTGCTTCGATCGGTACACATCATGGGTGCCGTTCACGAAGTCCTACACCCTGCGTGAATTGCGCCTCAAGGTCCCCGGGATATCAGTATCTATGCTCACTAAACTTTTGGTCGCTATCAAGCGGTTGGAAATTTTCTACTGCGAGTATCAACCACCTAAAAATAAGCTTGTGCGTCTGGGGCCCATATTAGCGACACTCTACCTCCACCAGCTGTCATTGAAGGAGCTGAATGTCTCTCTGAGCAGGGCTGTGACTTCGAGAGATCTCGCCTCCAAATCGGAGCAGACCTTCCAGAGCTGGTCCCGGTATACTGAGCTCTCGATCCTTGCCATCCCTGATGTCGCTCTGTACGACAAAATGAGCTATACGAAGAGCCGGAGACACAGGCTGCCTCCCAATGTCGTCTCACTGTCCATATCCCAATGGCTAGATGCTTCGCTCATCCTTCCCACACTGGATAAACTGTCCTTGCACAAAGAATCCTTCACTAAGCTGAGCGAAATTACTATTGTTGGAAAGACCCAACCAGACCGGGACTTTCAAAAAAAGCTGGCTGAGCTTAGGTCTGCTTTCGTCAAACAGGGGGTGACTCTGCGGTACAAGGTACACTAGTTGGCAAGTCACAGGGGACTTCTCGAAGTTTTCTCTGCATAGTTACAAGGCGCTTCTGGATAATAGACGCAGGATGTGCGAGAGGTTTGAATGCATACGACCTTTCCAGGTCCATCTTTTTGTGGTTGCAGCTTATTTAGCTTCGTTCCTTAGCATAGCGTGGAGGTCACCGTCATTGATGAAAATGGATCTAGATAGAATTTTATCAGCGCAAATGAACTTCAAATGACCGCGGTCGGCTGCATTTCTCAGTGCAAGAAGCAGGATACAGAGGACAAGGCGGGGCTGGTACATACCCTCTCTCATCTGATTCTAGATGTGATTAATCCCCACAGCCCGTGTCCTTTTCTTCTGTTCTGGGTATCACACTGGGTTGAAGGTGCAGAGCCAAATTATTCGCTTCGATTTCGTACTTGCGCTAGAGCCTAATTATACAGATCAGCAGCCCTCTCTAGACACTTTGTTCCAATATCAAAGGAATCTCGTCCAGCACTAGTGAATCTAACGTCGACTTCTTTTTCGCCTCCCATCCCAATTTTCGTAGACAAGTCGCCCGACTTCTGGGGGTTGATCATAACGCAATCGGGGTATAAATTCCGTAGATATCGTTGAACTTAGCTTCTGCAATGCTCCGGGGCGTAGGGTCCTCAATCTTTCCCGCTTGGTAGAGAGCCCGTCCAATCTCACAGACGCAATCATTCCAAGACAGCTCCTGGCCATCCTCGCAGAACCAGTAGGGGTCCGCTCGTACATCATTCACTAGAGCTTGTCCTACCCAGCTTAGCACTGTAATGTACCCACGGGCCAAGTCCTTGACGTGTATCTGGCTCCAGACAGAGGGGCCTCCCCCAACTTGGCCAGCGTATCCCGTTTTCAGGGTGTATCGAGCCAGCGTGGGCAGCTGGATGGAAATTCTCTTGTCGGGCTGGCTGACGCCATAAATTAGAGGTGGCATCAGAAGTGCGATCTTCGCCCGACCACCAAAGTTCTCACGGATAATAGACAAGTCCACATTCCGATGAGGGGCGTCGTCAGGAAGGGCGTTGATAGAGTCAGGTGTTTCGTCGTTGAATATCTTGACGCATATTAAAGCGCCGCTCCAGTCGTCTGACACCCTGCCTGCTCCGCTCGTCTGGATGTAAATAGTTGATTGAGTGTTTTCAGCGTGTTGCTGATGCCGTCGAGGATGGCTCGCACGGACGGCAGATGGTCGGCGTTCGCAGTATGAATAACAAGATCACTGCCTGACACCTGTTGCCGGATGATTAATTCATCGCCTCGAGTTTCTATAACAGCTTTGATTCGTCGTTGGTGGAAGACTGCTGCAGTGGAATCGCGACGGATAAGGCTTGAGATGTCGTATTTCTTAGACTCGACGAGAGGATTCAAAACTTCCCGCTGATGAACCCGGGGCCTAGTAGGGAAAAAGCCTGTTTAGACATAATGTCATTGTCACGGTTTGTCCAACTAGAGAAAACCCGAAGCTGTAGCATGGATCGTTGGGATTTGTGCAGATAGGGAGTAAACAAGGAGTGCCCAGCTCGGTAGTAGTTCGCCGAGTCCTGATACTGATTTCTAAGCTCCTGTCAATATTAATAATTGTCCTATGATTTCAAACCCCCATTTAAGCCCAGTGACTTGGTCCTAGTCAAAGTTGTTCAGGGTAATTTGGCGTGGATCTCTTTTCCATTCTTTGTGCTCGCCCCGACTCATTCAGGGCACTCCTAGACTGTTTGATTCCGAATCCCGCTTCTTAACATTTAAGTACAGCCACTGAGAGTGCCTCAATCTCACTTTCAGCTTGGCTCCCCACATCAGTATGGATAGATGTTCTCCGGCACAGCTCCAGACCACAGTGAAGACGTCTGGATTCCCGGAGAACATCAAGAATGTCACAAGAGTAAGCTAGTGTGTGTGATAAAATAGCTCCCGATGTGGTATGGATACCAGTGGATGGATCTCCAATGGATCGTGGATCCGGGCCAGTGTGAGGGCTAGGTACGGTACCCTACTGTGCATAGATATATGCTGTCATGACAGCTCAACTTCCAAACAGTTCCGTATCGGATGCTCAGATGCACTTTGAACACCAAGTCAACTCTGTCTGCAATTCGTCAGTGCCATAAGCTGGAGTCAGAACTGTAATGCTCCATTGGATTTGCTTTTCTCCAGCCCGTTTTTCAATCTGTTTTCACAGCATTTGATCAGGGGTATACTATAACGAGAGTTGTAGTATGTGTAAAGGGCAGTGAAAGATATTTAGCCAGTCCTATCATTGTGCACGATCAATTTTTAGTTGGGTAGCAAGTATTTGCCTACAATATATATATCAGCACTGAGCACATCAACCTAGTCGGATACAGCAGAGAGGGAGGCTCTCGTCTGAGTGTGCTTTGGCTAGATAATTTAACAGATTATCATTTCCAAGGCGGACTACAGATCCTGCGGCATTTCTCAGTTCAAGAAGGGTGGTGGAGATTGGCTGACATGTTAAATTTGGAGGCGCAGTCAAACGGCGAGCTGCTAACTTTCTTTGTTTACACCACACCAATCAGCGACTCTGGTTTTATTGCATTTCAGCCGCTCCGGCTTTTATCTCCTCCTCCGCGCTCTTTGTTGTGTCTTGACATCTCCATCTGTCCAACTTCCTCGCCAGGGGGAACGAGCAGCAGCCATGGCCTTCAGCACCTTCTCAATCCTCACTACCCTATCTCTAGCATTTACAATATACAAACTCATCTCCTTCATCCGTTTCTACAACCACGCCCGCCAAACCGGCTTCCCCGTCTATGTCACCCCGATCCTGTCAAAGTCGATTCCCTGGATGATCCTCGGCCCAACCCTCCAGCCGCAATTTCAGAAATATCTCCCCAACTTCATTTACGAGCGCCTCGAAATCGTCACCCACGGCTGGGAGTTCCGCAACAAGCGCAAATACCACGATAAACTCGGCGACACTTTCGTCGTGGTTTCGCCCGACGAAGTCAGCATATGGTGTGCGGAACCCGAACTCGCCAATGGTATTCTGTCGAGAAGGATCGATTTCCCACCGGCGCCCATTGTCGCGAAGATTCTGGGGTTTTTCGGCCCCAATGTTTTTTGCGTGCGTCCTTTTATCTTCTCCTTTCCAGGAGAACTCACTAATCATGATATAGGCTAATGGCGATGAATGGAAACGCCACCGTCGCATGTTCGCCATGAACCTCGACGAACGCATTAGTCGCACCGTCTGGACTGAGAGTATCGAGCAAGCGCGCGCGATGCGCGAATACATCCTCACTCACCCTGGCAACGAGACTCTCAACTGCCTCAAGTCCGTCGCGATCAACGTCATTAGCCGTGCTGGATTCAGCCAGAAGGAGCCTTGGGCACCCAACCTCCGCCGTCACAGTGGGAGCACCAAGCAGGGCAAGGCGGCCTACTTTGAGGCGTTGTTGTTGACGACACAGTTCTTCATGGAGGCTGCGATGTTGCCGCCGCGGGTTTTGCAGATGCCGTTCATGCCGCCGGGAGTCAGGAAACTTGGATTTCACATGGGGAGAGTCTCTGGGTATGTGAAGGAGTTATTGGATGAGGAGAGACAGGCGGCGAAGCAAGGCGGCGTGGCGGAGACGAGGAGGAGTAACTTCTTGACCCTGATGCTGCAGCTAAGCGATGAGGATCGACGGTCTGGACAAGAGGGGTTCTCTCTGAGTGATGAGGAGATCAGTGGCAGTTTGTTCATCTTTAGCACGGCAGGGTTTGAGACAACGGCGAATACGATGGCTATGCGGTTACGTTTTTGGCTGCATATCCGGAGTGGCAGGATTGGTTTCGGGAGGAGCTGCAGGGTCTTGATCTCGAGTCTGCGGGTTGGAAGTACGAGGACGTTTATTCGAAATGTCGGAGGACATTGGCTTTGATGGTATGTCAATCATTCTCTTGAGAACTTGCAGGCGCTGACAGCAACAGCTTGAAACCCTCCGCCTTCTCCCTCCAGTCCTGCACACCACACGAGCATGTCTCGAGCCCCAGATCCTGACGGGACCGCGAGGTGACCACCTTCTCAC
Organism: Aspergillus karnatakaensis; assembly: GCF_047715665.1. Taxonomy (NCBI): domain Eukaryota; kingdom Fungi; phylum Ascomycota; class Eurotiomycetes; order Eurotiales; family Aspergillaceae; genus Aspergillus; species Aspergillus karnatakaensis. The sequence goes on along the minus strand of NW_027395731.1, from coordinate 417,435 downwards.
ACCTCCGATGGAGGTGTACGCCTGCCAACTCAGTATACATCTGAACCCTAAGTACTGGGGGCCTGACGCGAGCGAGTTCCGCCCGTCGCGCTGGATCGACGAGTCGGGAGATATCATCACCCCTCCAAAAGGCACCTATTTACCTTGGTCAGGCGGCCCGAGAATTTGTCCTGGTTTGAAGATGTCCGAAGTCGAGTTTGTCGCGACAATGGCAACGCTGTTCCGATCGGCGCGCGTTGATGCCTTGGCGACTGGCGGTATCGAACGCCCTGAAGACGTCCGACGGAGACTATTGGAGCTTGTGAATGACTCGGTCAGCAAACTGGCGTTGCAGATAAGGAACCCAGAGGGTGTACAGTTGAAGTGGACTGCAGTGTGATGGATAATCACCAGAGCTGTATTTCTAGTTTCATGTCCACACATATATTGACGGATATCTAATTGTTTCTGGACCGAGGACTGCCCTGAACGTGGTATCCATACCCTTAATGCCCCTAATGCGATCTAACTTGCTTCAGGGTTGATTGATGCAAGGAAACGTGTTTCCTGGTGTAGCGGTGAGTGGGAGGCAATTGAACAGCTGAAAATCGTACAATTTGGCCTGGATAATGATATCATTTAGCACATGACTACCCGCAAACGGAGCCCTACGTGTATGAGCAATTCCAAAGCGGCCTCTAGCTGTTGTGATGTCAATGTATTTCCGAGGGATGATGCAAGCTTGCAGACGAAGCCTTGTTGTTTGGTATAACCTTTGATATTTAGCTACATCAAACCCCTCTAGGCAGATCTAGGTTCCTCTGTATTACCATAATACAGCTTTCTTTTGTAACTCATTCTTTAGACAGAACGATGTCTCAATCAGGCTTGTTATCGTTCTATGTGTTCGCAGTACTTCTCGCGGCGTCGAGCACCTACCGCTATATCCTGCATCCAATACTCATATCGCCCCTGTCAAAAATCCCAAATGCACACTGGACAGCTCCATTCTGCCCTATCTGGATTCTCTGGATCCGATTAACTTATCAGGAGTTGGCAGTATTGCCAGAACTACATAAACGCCTAGGTCCGCTTATCCGTCTAGGCCCGACCGATTTGAGTGTTAGTGAATATGAGAATGGAATTCAGAAGGTACTAGGGAGTTCCGAGTTTGAGAAGCATCCGCAGTACAGTGTCTACGACCATTATGGGTCAGTACCCTCATGATCAGTAACCGGTAGTTTCGGCCTCCTGACCTCCACCAGAAAGCAGAACTCTTTTAGCAGTCTAGCAAACTCAGCACACTCGAAGCTTCGACGCCGAATGACCGGGATCTTTTCCAAGTCCTCGCTGCATCAATCCGGTCACCTCACCGCGCTCATTGATCTCACTTTACAGGATGAGCTACTTCCCTTATTACAGCGCTATGCTGAGCAGATGGCAACCGTGGATCTATTAAACCTGACATACGGCTTATCTCTTGACTTCGTCACCGGCTTTGTGTTTGGTCGATCCAGTGGCTCGAGGCTTCTCTCTACAGAGCGGGAGCTACTACCTGAGTGGCTGCACCACTTTGAGAACCGGTATGCGAAGGAATCCGTTTGGCTGGAGGAGGCACCGTGGTTGACCACGGTGCTTCAAAAGTGTGGGTTGAGTCCATTACCGGGACAATACTATACTTCTAAAACATGGCTTGAGTCGTGGCTGTTGACGCTTTGCGATCGTGCTGATGGCGCTCTTCCTCGCTTGTCAGGTGGTGAGGAAGTGCAACCAGCTGATGTCCCTGTTTTGTATCAGACACTCAGACAGTCGACAAAGCTTGATGGTTCTTATAATAAGGAAGAGGAAGAGCGACTCGAGATCGCCAGTGAGCTGATCGATCAAGTCTGTAAGTACTCCTGCACCCGAGTTCATGGGCCTCACTGACTCTGATCAGATGGAGCTAGAGAGGTTCTTGGTAGGACTGCAACACCTTTGAACGATAGGATATACACTAAGCATAATTGCATCAGGACTGGTCACCGGATATGCTCTCTACTTCATATCAAATTCCTTCCACGCCCAGAAACGTCTCCGCAAAGAGCTGGCCGAGAACGGAATATCGATCAAGATAGCAGCTGAAGAAGCAACCTCTTCACTAACTCGAGAGCTCGAGACGCTACCATATCTATCAGCCGTAATCCAGGAATCCTATCGGCTACGGCCGAACAGCGTGAGGCTACCGCGCGTGGCCACAGCCCCAGATGGCGTTAGCATTGCAAGGTTCGACACAATCCCACCCGGGACCCGAGTCAATACTTTCCAGTGGTTTGTGCATCGCGACCCGTCTATTTGGACTGATGTCAACCAGTGGATTCCTGAGCGGTGGCTGGATAGTTTGACTGGGGCTTTTATATCCAAGCCGACGCCACAACAGATCGTTTGGCCATTTGGTGGAGGTTCGCGTATGTGTATAGGGAATAATCTGGCGGACTGCTGTGAATACGACCTGTTCATCTCAGAACTGGCAATAGGAAGTACTCTGCTGATTATATTAGTTTTACGGTATGTTATTGCAACGTTCGTGTGCAATGTTCGCCTCTCAGCGCCTAAAGCAGGCCCCTTGGCCGCGAGCCCAGGGATCGTGGCAGACAGCCTACCTGTAAATATGAATCGTGTCTAGCGCAGTTGCAGCTCCAGGCAGACTCTGGTAAGTCGATCTTTTGGCGAGCCGTTCGGCACATTATAGACTGGAGGGCGCAGCATAAAACCGGGTCGGGTTGTGCTGGCATTAGCATTATAAAGTGGATGCCTCAATGTTAGGAATCTATGTAATGAATGTATTCAGCGTCTAGCTTGTGAATTCGTACTGGAGGAATGCAACGCGTCCTTAGGTGTGATATACTTTACCTGCGCATTATAATACTGCCTTGCTACCGGGAGGATCCCAAAGTTATAGCAACGCGATAAGGAGTCTATTGAAAGAATTGATCAGCGGAAGGCGCTATTTATCACCCGTTGTTAAACAGGCGTATCACGCGCCATACAAAATCATAATACATGCGGTCTTGATGTGCGAGGAAGAAAGGCTAACCCGATATATGCATTAATTATTGTGGCAGGAAAGTCTGATTCGGCCATATTCTAGTTTATCCTGATCAGCTGGGCCGCTTCGCCAGACTGCAGGCTTTGACCCTGCATACGATGCCGTGGTGTAGCAAGTGCTAATGATCGCAACATCCGGAGCGGCGTTTTGTTCCGATTTACAGATCGATATTGCTCTGCACTAATTGGTCATTCCCAGCTAACATACATACTCCGGAGATCTGAACTTTTGGGTCCTCGAATGCCTTCTGAACTCTACAGCTCCTCCGGCACTATTGGGGCAGACCTTCGATTGTATCACCCAATGACCGACGCCACTTAGTTCATAAGAGCCAAAAGTCCTCCACCTCAGCTTGGTGGCAGAATCTAGTCAATCGCTCACCTCGTACAGGCTGTCGGTTTGTTCTTGCTAGCGTCGAACAGCGATTCCATTCCAAGCGGGAGCCTCAAGTGGGATACGACACGCATGACTCTGAGCTCCCGATATTAGTCTATCTCAGCCCGCTTTGCAATATCACCTCGTGGCAAGGGTCTGGTGCAGAATCAGCTGAGCGTATTCGGGGAACAACGCAGGGCCTGTCTTCGCTGGGAATAGTTCGAAACCTGATGCACCCACTCCCTGAGATGCAGTAGACTTTGAGTCTGGAGAGCTTAAATGACTGTCTGAGTCGGTGACCTCTTCGGGGGTCTGTATGCCATTGGTATATTGCTGCAACCAGGCCATTTCCGGGTTTCTGAAGCGAATCTTCAATTTTGAAGAAGCAGGAAGAAACACGAGCATAATGCTCCCTACGGTCTAGATATAGCCTTACCTTGTAAAGATTATATTTGCGCGTGGCTATTAAAACGAGAAGTTTTTAAACTTCTTTATAGTAACTCTGGAAAGACACGCGAACATCCTACTGGTGCTGACTTGTTGAAATATTACAATCATGTCCGCTGGGAAATCAATAAGGTAGCCCCCGAGGAAACGTCTCTCGCAGCAATAGAACGCTGATACTTTGACCTCCCACATACATGGTAATCCACACCTGATAAAGCGGTCTCGATCCTTTATTACGCTCGGACGGGTGAAGCGTTCAGCCTAGGCTGTTCAAGACTATCGCTAAATAAAAGACGGAAGACTGCTCGACGACAATGTATCTCAAGATCCAATCATTCTGACGGCAATTCCCTATCTAGCTACGGATCTGGTCAATAGTGCTAAGCATATACGGGATACCTCGTAAAAAGGCTGGCTAACGTCATCTTCCCCTATTTACTCACTGACTTCCCCGGCACTGCGTGCCCAAACACCAACAGCACACTCCATCGCAAATCCAAAACACCTAGCATACCAGCCTCCAGCCCAATAGCTCAACTCCATACAATGCGGTGGCCCTCTCACAAAACTCCCATCCACCCGCTCACTCCGCCCAAAGGCCTCAACACAAAGTCTCACCTCAGCCTCCGACGCCTCACAGAACACATCATTTTCCACCAGCGCAAACATCACCGGAACCGCCACCTTGCCCGCCCACCCCTTCCAATCCCGCAACCACGCTTTGACCTGGTGGAACTCCACAACCGGGGAAGCTGCGTTAAGCCGCTCACTCTGCTCAAGAACACTGGCATCTACGGTCCCAGGACGGAACATGAGACTGTCCTTTCCCGGGAGTTGAAACAGGACATGCTCTGGGCCGGCGTTCGGTTGCATTGGCGGAGCGTTCTCTATACCTACTGTCTGCTTATCGCCCATACCGGAGAGGATAAGGCCTGCGAGTGGGTAGGCGGGGTTCCTGTCTTGGGCGTGTAGAGCGGCGGTAATAATTCCGCTCATTGAGCCGAAACTGTGGCAGAGAAGAACGAGGGAGTTGCAGTTGTTTGGTAGGCCGAATTCAGTCCATAGAGCTGGGAGGATGGACTGGTGGAGATGGCGGGCGATTTCTTCGTTGAAGGGTGATCCTGGGTCTAGGGGGAGGAAGGAGGTTGTACCGCCATAGCAGGGGCGGTCAATTGCGATGAATGGGATGTTCAGGGCGTGGCTGGTGGTTGCGGCTGTGTATGTGGGTGTAGCGTCGAAGTAGTGGCAGTTGTAGGTTCCGCCGTGGAGGGCGACAATCAGGGGGCGAGTTTGCAGAGGTATTGATGGTGGTGGGATTGAGTGTATGCCGGCGACTGTGGCATTGTTTGGGAGGGGTAGTATAAAGGGATGCATTGCAGGTTGGTTAGGGTTGCTAAACAGGATATATACAGAATAGAATAAACAAGAAGATGTGCAATCACTGTGATATTTTTATCCTTGACAGCTACTGTGGTTTCTAGTGCTTATCATGATGGTAGTGGGACCTCAGCTGAGCTGTCTGTTGCTTGTAAATGGTTACTTCGTGTTCTGCAATCCATACACCAGATCCCCACTATTTTTAGCGTGCTTTCTGCGAGTTCGAGCCTATAATATAGGTTGAGGTGATTACAGTAAATTCAATCAATCCAATACACTCAGCACATTAGAAGAATCAAACAGATTAAATGTATGAATACAGGATATCATAGTAGTTCTGGACCACTAATATTCCTTAACAAAATGGTTTTAACTAGTGTTACCTTTCAACAATCCAGTAGATATAGAAAGAATATTTTCAGCTAGCTCAAAAGACAAAATATATTATTCCATGTCGGGTTGAGCCGCCACAAAGTCCGGGATCCGGAGTAACTATTTACAAGGTTGAAGGAACAGGTGGTGGATTTCTACTCGGTTCTACTGCCCTGACAGAGTCCCGAAGTTCGCTTGTTCTAGAATAATATCTCTTGTCTTTAAGGGCGCTGAAGAGGGAAGAGCAAAGCATTACGTGAACCCAACCCTGATTTTGACACTATATAGGTGACCACTCAAACACGTAAGCTCGAACTGCCCGTGTTGGAGCATGTCTAGTAATCTCGAGTAAATCCAACTGACTTTTGAATTGCAGAGAGGGATGCTTACTACACTTGAATGCTGTCCTGCTGTTATAAGGGGGCAGGGTGGCTCGGGTGATTTAGAAGAAAGTTACTGTTGGACCACCACGGTTATTACAGCGCCTTAGCCACGTAAGAGTAGTAGCCTAAGACCGCCGCTTGCCTTATTAGGAGGTTATATAACTATATTACCATATATAAGAGCGCTAAGATCCCCTTACATTCTGCCCCAACCAGCAGCTGCCGGTTCTAATGTATATTGTTGTTAGAAGATAATCGGTGATTGACCTGGTGATCTTAACTACACATTGCACCGTTTTACAGCTGCCAATTCATTATATATATTGGCGATAATGGTAAGCCGCTAACTTTCGACCAATAGTCACCTCTTTACTCCACGCTCTTGTCTGTCGTCTTTACCTACCTACCTTTGATGTGTGCAAAATACATAGCAGGCATAACAGTTCCTTCAGTCGTTACTGACACAATGGATCCGGTAGGTAACCCATAAAGCAACCTTCCCTCGATAGTAGGGCTCTAGGTAGAGTTAACGGAAGGCAGGGAATGTCTGAGCACACACGTAATGCAAAGGCCCTACTTTCATGAACAATCAATCAAAAGGGATATCTCTCCCACTCCGCTGGTAGTTTTGGAAGCAGGTGTGAAAAACTTTATAATACAACGCGAGCGTAGTCTCTGCCAAGTAGACCGAGAGAATCTTGTTATGACTTGGCTATTTGGCGACATACTCCTAGATCCGCTAAACAGACCAATCCCAAACGAACTGTTTGCAGGCTTGCACTTGTTGCCTTGTCGCCAACTCGGAGCTGGACAATGGACAGTGATGGTCTCGCGCGGAGACCATTTATATGCCATCACGTCGGCCATTCATGGCTACTACCTCTCTCCGTCCTCTATCATTCCCCGCTCCATTCGAAGAGAATGACTTCATCAATTATCCGGGTGGTGTGGGGTGGTGACCTGGCCAAACCCCCGTTCCGTGGGGGTTGCCACTCGTCCGCGTGGGGGATATCAAGATTTGCCCCGGATCGGCATCTGCCACCAGCAATGAACAGGTTTTGTTCTCAGGATCGGCCCACAATGGCCGGTTGTTGTCGGCAATTCTGCGTGGGGGTTATCTCCAAGGTCCGGGGTAGAAAGCTTGGACATAAATCCCACCTCTTGCTCCCCGGTCTGTATCATTTCATACCATCCATCTAAGCCCATAGCCACAGCGCAACTATGCCTTCACAAACCCAGACTGTTGATGATGAAGGCACTGATGTTATCAAGCCGGTGGCACAGTATATTCAAAATGTGCGTGTACCTCTTACAGAGGAGGACAGCAAGCGTATCCGGCACAAGACCGACCGGACAATCCTGATCGTCCTGTGCTGGGTCTATTTCCTTCAAATCCTCGATAAGACCGTGCTGGGCTACGGTGCGACATTCGGGCTGAAAGAAGACACCAATCTAACAGGCAACCAATACTCCCTCGTCGGGTCGATTGCACCTATTGCTCAGCTTGCCTGGCAGCCTTTCTCGACGTGGCTGATTGTGCGTGTCCCACACCGGATTCTTGCTCCTGTACTGGTACTAGGATGGGGAATCGCTCAGGCCTGTATGGCAGCGTGCCATAGTTTCGGTGGTCTCATGGCGACCCGATTCCTGCTAGGTCTGTTTGAAGCCGGATGTCTTCCACTGTTCAGTATCATCACCGCACAGTGGTACCGACGCGCAGAGCAGCCCCTCCGTGTCGCAGCATGGTACAGCACAAACGGTCTCGCAACCATCATCGCCGCAGCTCTCAGCTACGGCCTCGCGCACATCGAATCAGACATCCTGAAGGAGTGGCAGATGTAAGTATCATGCCACCCTACTCAAGCCCCACTCTAACCAGCCAACAAACAGCATCTTCCTCTTCGTCGGCCTCCTAACCATCATCTCCGCCCCCTTCGTCTACTGGCGTCTCGACAACGACATCCCCTCCGCGCGATTCCTAACTGAGCAAGAAAAACTCCAAGCGATGGAACGCCTCCGCGCAAACCAAACAGGCACCGGAACCCGCGAGTTCAAACTAAGCCAAGTCTACGAAGCCTTCCTCGAACCAAAGACCTTTCTCTGGTTTGCCATGACATTCCTCCTCAACGTTGGCGCATCTGTCACAAATGTCTTCGGCCCCCTCATTCTCTCCGGTCTAGGCTTTGACAAATACAAAACAACCTTGCTGAACATGCCCTTCGGCGCTCTGCAATTCATCATGATCCTCCTCTCAAGCTACCTCACCCAGAAAGCCAAGATGAAGGGCATCGTGCTTGCAATCTTTATGGCTCCTGTGGTCGCTGGTTTAGCAGTTCTATACGCCCTTCCGCGTGATGACTCCGTGCAAGGCCCGCTGATGGCAGGGTACTACCTCCTCGCGTTCCTATTCGGAGGCAACCCGCTCGTCGTCTCGTGGATCGTGGCGAACACAGCAGGGCAAACGAAGAAATCGGTTGTGATGGCGCTGTATAACGCTGCTAGCTCTGTGGGGAATATTGTTGGTCCGCTGCTGTTTGATGACAAAGATGCGCCTGCGTATCAGCCCGGGTTGAAGGCTTGTTTGGGGATCTTTGTTGCGATGGTGGTGGTTGTGCTGATGCAGTGGGGGAACTTGGTTTTGCTGAATCGGATGCAGGGCGATAAGAGGGTTGCTAATGGCAAGGCGAGAGAGATTGTCGATCGGTCGATGGTGGGACGGTGGGAGGTTGATGGGGATGCAGAGGGGGTTGAAGAGGGGGAGGAGGTCAACGGCAATGGGTTCTTGGATCTGACCGATCGCGAAAATGATGAGTTTGTGTATATCTATTAGCCCTGTGGGATATTCTGGGGGGGAGGGTTACTGCGGCTTTAGATATATACCCACCCAGCCTGGAATAGCATATACCCCAGGTCCAATAGCTTGACTCAAATCAACTACTTTGAATCAAGGCGTATCAGCTATGTTCCTCATCTGTAGCCGTCTTCTGCCGAAGCCAATCGCTTCAGTAGATGGTGTTTTGATAGCCAAGGCAGCCACAGCCTTCTCCTTACCGTGTTCGGGGTCATGCTTTGCCCCCGAGCAGGCTGATTCGCTCACATATCAGAAATCTCGGTTTATTCTACCTAAGAAAGCATGACTCCTGTCACTTGTCCTTCAATTCGACAGCCCCTCGCGTAAAGCTGCTGTCACTGCTTGCAGCCTCGGCACTACCCACCTGACCAGGTGTTCCAGGCTATATAAGGGTTACCAGCCCCACGAACCTCAAAGGTAGAGGCTACGGTCGCTGTCGCTGACTCCTCGTCCACATTGTCTCTGTCCTCGTAAAAGACAGGCCATAATCTGTCGAAGCACACTGAGAAATATCGAAAATGGGAGCAGCTTCGTCCTCGGAAGTCAAGTGCGCAAACTGTGGCTCCACAGTGTCTAGCGCTGAGTCGGAATGCCCGAGTTGTCGCAAGGATCGTAGTGTCAAAGGTGAGTTTCAGATTCCTAGGTGCATCTCGAACCTGGTTAATATTACTGTACCTGTCGGGCTAATCCATCGTGCTGGTGTGTAATAGATTCGTCTTCCGATGATGATGACTACGATGAAAACGATCCTGTGACGGAGGAGGATGAGGATAATGATGATGATGATGACTAGAACTTTTGAAGATGAAGAAAGATGCGGCAGCTTCCACAGTGGCTCGAGATGACAGGTTGCATTGTCCACCAGGGGCAATAGTTTTAAATACCAATAGTGGAGGGCTCTTTCTTACACTTCTACAGCATATTCATTTACCCTGTTCGCCATTCCAATCCAATGCATATGCTCTATGTAACAAACGAATATCTCAAGGGAATAGCATGATGAGATCAAGACTAGGGCTTGTTCTCATATCTTCCGACCTCTTGAACATAAACATTGACTCGGGCAATCAAATCGTCAATTCTCAGCTTCTCGGCGACCACCTGGACATGCCGAAAATGCGCCAGTGCCTCCTCGACCGGCATGTTCAGTCCAAACCACAGACATTCAAACTCAGCACTATACATATACCGAAGAATATCCTCCATCGCCCGGTGCGACACCGCATTCCCAAAGTCCATCCTGTAGCGGTCCTGCAGACCACCACTCTGGTCGATCTCTCGGAATGCAGGCGAGTGGAAACACAGCACATCCCTGGCGACTCTGAACTGCTGCCCATCGGCTTCCAGCGTGACTTCCGGCACAGCCACGTTCTCATTCTCGTATTTCAGCCGGCGTAGAATGGCGTTGTGTACACGCGCTGGGAGCTTCCCCTTCAGACAGCTAAGGCAGTTCTCCCGGCTGAGCATGTGGTACATCGCATCTGTAGCTGGCTCAAGTATATGCGCAGCTTGGCAGGTTGGACTCCTGGGATAGCAAGCGGCAAATTTCACATACATGGGAAATAGGATCCTCACCACATTCTCCCACCGTTTCCTCAGCGACTCGCGTAGCGGCGGCCCAATAATCTCAGCGCGCTCCTGGAACAAGCGCGCAAGAACTCGCTCATCATTTGGCTGCAGCCCTAACTCCGCCCCAATCCGCGCCTGATCTTCCGCTTTCGGGCTAATGAGATTGTCAATCAGCAACTGCAACCAGTGTGCCTTGTTCTTCTCGACCGCCATCTGTATCGGCGCCCGCAGATGCTCAATCGGCATATGTCGCCTCGCTAACACCCCCGAGGTCTCAACCTCACTATGCAAGACAGCTTGGAGAAGCATTCTCGCTCCGAAGTCCTTCCTCGTACTGCCAAGCGGCCGGTCTATGGCTCTATCAGTAACCTGTGCAAAATTCGGGTCAATCACCTCTCTCGCAAGCAAGTTCGCAAGCTCATTATGCCCCGCTCTCGCTGCCCTTCTAAACCCCTCTAGAAACGCATGTGGGAATCTATAAGAATGGTTATCCTGGAAATGCCACGCCGCCAGCGTCTCCCTTGCCTGCGTCAGTGCCCGCTCCCAGTTCTGCCACTGGTCCGCAAATAACGGTAGGAAGGCCTGGTAGGAGTGCAAGAACCCGAAGTCGCAGATTTGCACAAAGGTGCTGCACATGACGATGCTGGCGGGGTCGGGCTGGTAGTCGCGGTGCATGAGGCGGATGGTCACAGCGCGGAGGGCTTCGGGACTGATGAGGGCTTCGTCGATATCGTCTTCCCAGTCGAAGAATTCGTCGTGCATGGGGGCTGGCTCTTCTTCTTCTTCTTCGTCGGAGGAGTGCACGGGGCTGTATTCGGTCATTTCTTCGTCTGCGGGTGGGGAGTTTGGTGCTGGGTTATCGTTCATTTCGTCCATGTCTTCCATGATGGGCTAGAGGCTTGTTGGAGACTTTGACAATGTACCGGTGGTCTCGAGTCTGGTGGTGTTTTTTTAATTTTAGCATCAAGTAATCAACCTGCGTAAGGTCTGGAGAAGAATGCTAAAAGAGGTAGTAGTATATATAATAGAAGCGAAACCTCTTCATAGACTACAAAGCCATTGTTAAGGCTTGGGCTCGCCTTTATCTGACGAAACATGACTGAACGGACTATGAAACGGTGTAGAGCCCTGACATAGCACAAAGCTATCCGAGACGGAGCGACAAAGAGATCAAACCGATTGTACAGATAACAAGCTTTATAGCACCTGGCTGTACACGGTAAAACTTGATCACCTATTGCTGATGGGGATTTCCCAGCCTGTTCGCGATACAGCATACAGCATACGGAGTACAGCATACCAGCTAGACTAAAGGTTTGATAGAGCTCCACATAAATCAAGAGACTTAATAGGCTGGATAGATCGGCTCTAACTTACTAAGGGATGAAGTGGAGAGCGGATCAATTTTTGCCGGATTTTGGAATACGACATCGGACCAGCCCTCCACCTCCCTCTTTTCATCCATCTAGAATCCGCCATACACTCGGTACTTAAACATGGCCAAGTCCAAGTCTAACAAGCGCAAGCGTAATGCTCAACCTCTACTGCCGCAGAAAATTCCCAAGGCGTCTGCCCTTCCACCTACGCCCCCGCCCGATGTGGCGAATGTCGACCCGCACTTGAACACCATTGTATCAGACGAGGAGCTCGAAACCACCATCGAAACCCTAAGTGCCCTGGCGGAGTACCCTGGCCTGACTAAGTCAAAGGCTTGTAAGGATCTTCGAGTTGCAGTTTACGAGTTTCGCAAAGCCTGCACGACGGGACTCGATAATGCTGGTACGTCCCCTATTTTCTCTATAAAAGACTATACTGACGATTTCACAGAGGGCGCAAATTTGACTGCCCGAATCACCGGGGCTCTGGCGGACGAGAAGTACACCGATGCCAAAGTCCTACTAGCAGAGATGAGAATCAAGGGCGAGCAACCGAAAATCGGAGCCTTGTGTCGCTGGGTGCGAGATCTAGATGTCGTCAGTGGCCTGTCAACGCAGCCAGGGGCACTCGAAAGTCTTCCCAAGCGAAGCGCAAAAGATCTTGACCTCCTCAACGTCCTTGATGCAGTTCTACGGGTCAGCACCCCAGTAGACACCAACCCGGCAGCGGCTCGCTCAGCCTCCTCCCGCATCGCCTTCCAGTCCATCTGGGACTTGCGCCCCTCCACCCCCTCTGAGGAAGTTTACGCTTCGGTCCTCGACAAGTCCATCCTGAGTCTAGCCCCGACTTCCTCCACTGCCATCCAAATCCTCGAAACAACCCCCGGCCCCCTCCGCAAACCCCCTAATCACCACCCCGCAATCCTCTACACCACAACCCCAGGCGCCGTCCCCTTATCACCAACCCCCCCTACAATAACCTACTATCCCCACCCCCACGTCCCAGGCCTAGGCATGGCAATGAACGTCCTCACCCCCACAGAATGCAAATCGATCATCGCCGCCGGCGAATCCGTCACCTTCCTCCCGGACGCACCCCTCCGCGAAGACGGCGACACCAGCATCCTCGCCCACAACTTCTACTGGATAATCGACACCCTCTTCCACGACACCCTCTGGGCGCGAATCTCCCCTTACGTCCCTGCAGCCGTCAACGGGCGCGCCGTCCGCGGCATCAACCGCCGCTTCCGCGTCTACCGGTACGTCCCCGGCGCGGAATACCGCTGCCACATTGACGGCGCGTGGCCGCCCTCTGGTATATCCGACGAGGGCAAATACATCTATGATTCCTCGCCCGAGGATAATCGGCAGAGCTCGATGTATACCTTTTTGCTGTATCTGAATGATGAGTTTGAGGGTGGGGAGACGACGTTCTTTATGCCTGCTGAGCGGGAGGGGGTATTGAATGCCTATCCTGTCAGACCGGTTATGGGGTCTGTGGCGATTTTCCCGCATGGAGAGAGTAACGGGGCGCTTTTGCATGAGGGGACAGGGGTTCGGAAGGGGGCGAAGTACATTATTCGGACGGATGTGGAGTATGATGTTAAGGCTGGTGGGAAGGAGTGAGTCTGGAGATGTTTGGTTATGAGTGTCATTGGTGATGATGAAGTGCCCTATATGCGGCACGGCAGTTGGCTACCTGGATTGGCGTATAAAAGTAGCGTCCTTCGTTAGACTGTCACTGAATGGAATGGTTCCAAGTTCAACTTACTACCCCATGTTTAGCGACTGTAGGAATGGGTCGTTCCTCGCACCTTTATCCATACACTGATACCCTGCGTGTGTTTTCCAATCATTCAGCTGCTCGGTACAAACCCGGTTGCTCTCACCTCCATCAATATAACCGCGGCATTATCGCCGGGCTGGAATCACCAAGACCTGCTCGGTCAGCTAACGGTCCAATAACCCGTCTTCAGAAGACGCATGGACCACATCATGATCAGGAATCGAACCCACCATATCCCCTGCACCCATCTCCAGGGTAAATAAAGGCGACAAGATGAGTAAGACGAACCGCATTCCAGCGTGAAGAGAGAAGACAGCTGAACTGAGGGGCAGTGGATATCGCTAAGCCGGACATCACCGCGTAGGCATCTATAGCCGACGGCGCTACCTCTCACTACCCTACCTATTTAAAATGATGTACTCCTAAGTACCAAAGTGTAGACGCATCACAAGCCGGTATTATCATTAAGAAACCTCCATTATCAATTTTCAATATGGTTGTCGAAAAGAACGACGTGATCACACTCCCCTTGGGAACAGACTGGGCGCTCCAGCCTGTCGAATGGAGCCAGAAACTCAAACACTGTCGCGACGATTACTATACTGTTGAGTATACAAACACTACCCGTGAGATACTAGATACCTATTCAGGTGGCGGTTCACCAGGATGCTAATATCTACCAGGATCGGACCCAGACAGCTCAGGTGTCATCTTCATCTCCAGAGACAAGCTGGAGGCTTTCAAAGCGCTTAGCCTCGACCAAAGCAACCATGATACCCTTACGGTAACTGTAACCGAAGACTTCGTATACGGTGAGAGGAAACCAGGCGCGAAGCGTTTCCTCGTCTATCATGATAAGCAGAGGCGGATCTTCCAGGTTTGTCGATCTACGTCCCACGTAATGACATGTAGGAGGCTAATAGATCGGCACTTTAGTACCGCTTTGTCAAGGCTGCATTTATGAATGTTGTCATGGCTGGGGAGGATTTTGTCGAGAAGCTCGGGTTCCAGGACGTCAGGTCGATAACGGATGTTGCCAAGTGGACGTTTGGTGATGATTTGCAGGTTTTTCGGTGAATTGGGTAAATGATACGAGATGCCAGTCTCCCTTGGTGCTGTGATGATTACAAGTCGATTTGCTTATGTTACCTGAGTATATACGAGAAACAAACAACAAGTCAATGCTCATAAGTACCCGTGGTCATCATCCTAGTTTTGATTTGACCATGACCATGGCTTGTACGGGGTAGGAAGTTAGCCCTGGCGTACAAACCCAGCCACGAGAGTTAGGTGAACTACTCTAGGTAACCGTCCATAAGGGCCTAGGCTTTAAGTACTGTTGTGGAGTATCCTCCGCAGGCTTTAACATAGGGTGTGAGTCATCCTACTCTCTCTATCACGTCAAAAGCCACGTGGGAAAAGAAAGGCGTGAGCTAGGGCCACGGATTTGCTGCCCGATGCACTGTTGGTAGAAACTCCGTATTTGGCCTTCTGGCACATGGTATGATGCGCCGACACGACTTTCTGGATCAGCGTCCTTTTGCCGGCTGGACAACAAATGCATTACCCCCTTCCGACTCGGGTTTGAGAGCACCATGTGATATGGATATGATAGGTAAATCTCTGCAGGTGCTGTGCGGCTATCGGTAATTACGTCTGGTTAGTGAGGTAAGTTGTGCCAGTTGGGTAACTTTCCACCGCTCTTGTCTTCGCCTCTTGATCGCTTCCTATACATCCTGCTTGTCCACTCATACTTGGGGACAGTGAGATATACGTCCATGCGTTCGACTGCCTATAGTTCAAGGGAACCAAGCTAGGCTCCGGCGGGATGATCGTTATACGAGGTACAGCTCTGCTCCCTTTCAGGCTCACTCTAACGAGCGACCTTAGTGGCCAGTCGGAGAATGTCAAACAGTATCGGGAAGCGAGCTTCAGAGCTTTGTCCGAAAGAATAGTCACCACTTGCACTTATAATCGAGCTATCTGGCTTCTGAGACGCTGCGGTCTGTCCACATACCATCCATCCTCCAAATCATCGACCGCAAGCATCTACAGACCAGTATGAGTTCATCAAACCGCAGCGACCAGGCGATCAATAAGGACAGCCCCGCAGATGAGGACAGATCAACCAACTCTGATGTTTTCGAAACTCTTTCGGCAGCACTATCCTTCTCAACAGAAGAGCAGTCCAAGTGGTGGTTTGACTCCGGGTCAGTTCTCGCTCGCCTGTTAGAGGTAGCCCAATATTCAGTCCACCACCAATACCGCGTTCTCCTCTTCTTCCACCGCTACACCCTGCCCTTCCTCGGCCCATACCCTCCTGTCTTCAAAACAGTCCTTACGAAGCCTGGCATACCCATCTGCTTCAGCTTGAACTTTCAGGAACCAGGCAGCCCCGTAATCCGACAAAACCTCGAAGTTCTCAACACTGAGTCTGGGACTGCTGTAGATCCATTCAATCGCAAGCCAACCGAGCAGCTCCTCGTTCAACTCTCACCAGGGCTCCCAGATTTCGACAGCGCACTCCTCGACTATTTCACCAAAGAGCTATTCCTGTCCGACGAGGAGGTATCCAAAATTTCGAACCCCGAAAACTTCCCCATCAGAACCCACGGCGGCATCGGCATCGACTACAAAGGCGACAAGGTCATCATCAAACACTACGTCCACCCACGCTGGAAGAGCCTCGCAACCGGCATTCCCGTCCGCCATCTCTTGCGCCACTCCATCGAGCCGAAAGTCGACGAAATGAAATGCGACGAAGCCTTCAACACCGTGCATGAGTTTCTGGAGGAACGAGTCCTCTACGACCTCCACACTTTCCTCTCCTGGGACGCTCGACCAATTCACGACTCCCGCCTGAAGCTCTACGGCCTCACCAACGACGTCGACTTCGACGAAATCACAGATCTCTGGACGATGGGCGGGCGCTTAAACGACGAGACTGCGAAGGAGGGTCTAAACCACCTGAAACATCTCTGGGATTTGCTCAAGCTCAGCCAGAAACAGAGACACTACACAGGAGCGACAGAGCACGAACCCCTGAATTTCGGGGCCCAGGATGAGCTCCTGCCGATGTTCTGGAACTACCAGATTAACTCTGGCAAGGAGCGGCCGTCGCCGAAGATTTATATTCCGCTCTTTGGGGAGAATGATTTGCGGATTGCGAGTGCGATTGCGGAGTTCTTTGCGTATTTGGGATGGGAGGAGAAGGCAAAAACATACATCGATACTGTGAAGGCCATTCAGTAAGTCTATCCACAATCCACTAAATGGGTAACACACCAGGTAGGATTGGCTGACCGGTGATATAATCCAGTCCGAAGCAGGATATTAGCCAGACGACCGGTCTGCAGAGTATTTTGTCGTTTGCATATTCGAAGGAGAAGGGGGTTTATATGAGCATTTACTACCACTCGACCATTTCTTACCCTGCTATTAGTGGTCAAACCTAGGGGCCTGGGTAGTGATTGTTATGGTTTCGCTGCTGAGTTTGAGAACCCGATAAGGAGGGTTCCCGTATTGTAGCAATGTATTCAGTCTTTCCAACTGTGCGTCATATCTGAATCTAGAAGTCCCACCTCGCACCAATTGTGCTTGATTCACAGATATGCCACAGTGCATAGAAAAGATAGTTGATCCCTGTAGGCTGCGAGTCAGGTCACGAGCATCCACTATGATAACACCGTGGCCTTAGAGCGTACAACGTGCAAAACAGAGTAGATTTGAATAGCTCACGACGTTGTAACCCAAGGTCTTTTGTGGTGCCTGGTTTTCAGACATACCTGCTCGACCAACAGCCGTATGCGCTCCCGAGTCATGCTATCCTTCCATGACGGAATCAACCACCAGCAACACCAATAATTAACAACACCTTTCTTTCATGGATCAACGCAGCCAAGTTTGATTCCAATCAGTCTCCTGCCTGAATGAAACTATCGGGGCGCAACATCCCCAGTTTTTGGCCCCAGCCAAGTCGGCCCTACCAAAACGCACAAGCGCAGCCTTTCGCGCGTGGCACAGCATAGACTGTTTTCAGTATGATCGTCTCTAAAGGCACCGACACCAAGCCACGCCCGTCCGGCATCCTGTCGATCTTCAGCCTTTGGCAGGACTTGGGGTTGTGATCGTCAGGCCAAGAGTGGGTTGTTACATCACGGCTCCGCGGGCTCTATCGTCTGCCCTGGAAGCATGGTCGGGGAATGCCTTCGTTCGAGGGAAGTATATAAGGCAGTACATGTCTGGAAATTCGGTATTCACTCAGAGACCAACAGACTGATTCAAAAGCAAGACCTGGTACAAAACTCACAAAATGCTCTCGCTCAAAGCCGCCACAGCCATCCTCTCCGCCCTCTCCCTGACGGTGGCACTAGCTACACCCCTCCCTGACCCAAATGAGTAAATCCTCCTAGCCCTCATGATCTGCTTCCCACTGACAGATTTCCTTTCAAGACCTATAACAAACACAACCCTCGCCGCCCGCCAAGGAAACCCCAACCAAGGCGATATCTGGGCTGTAAACTTCTACTCCGACCTTGCCTGCCAGGAGTTCGTGTCCTATTACCTCTCCGACGAAGCAGGCACGCCAATGCCATGTACGACCCAGGGGCTAGAAGGGAAAGATGCGATTGCCGTCGAGTGGGTGCCTGGTGATAATCGGGTGTTCAAGGTATCGGGTGAGGAGTGCGGGTTTGTCACGCAGCAGTGGAGTGACTTTTATCGTGGGTGTGTGCCGGTTAGCCAGCATATTGGAGTTGTGAGGTCTTGGGAGGTTGCAGTGGCTTGATCTCTGATTTAAGATAAGGTGACTCCGTGGGGGTGAGGTTGTGGAGTCTTGGACAGTTTGATAATGTGGTTATTGTTGTTAGAGTCTAGACGGGTGAAATTGATATGGACTTTCTCTTCTTCATTTTCTGTCGTTTTACCAGTTTAACTCACAGTAGTGGTGAATTCTGGCGTTCATTCAGTGTCGATGGAGACCAGCATGTTGTCAAGCGGTGTTTGTCCTGGGAGTCGCATGGTCGATTGTTATTTTTCTCGATTTAGTCGACCATGTTCGATTCAGACTTAGCATGCTAGTTATACAGTATCAACTACTATGGCGGGCTTCCTCTTCACTCGAGCATTTTCGCCCTGAACACCTACTGGCGCTGGTTGCCCATCTATAACAGTCACCTCGGCCCGGCAAACTAAGCTGCAAATGAGTGGGATTTTCAAATATCGTTTGCGAATACTCACTTTGACTTGGATGGTTAAGCTTACTCTCTTGAACGGGCAACACACCATACAAAGTCAACGCAAGGTGAACTGCTAATACTATGGGTAATGGGCAACACAACAAGCCAGCAGCACAGCAGCATGGAGTCGTTTCCCGCGCTCTGTCCGCATAGAAAGAATCTGAATGACCTCACAATGAGCTTCTTTGAGCACCCTGCACTTCACAACTTAGTTGACTAGATAACAAAGATCCCCGGGACACAAAGGACACTCCCTCTTCTGAAATATCATCTCTCCCCTGCGCCCTGCGCCCACGACCACCTCCGAAACACATTTCGGAACTGTCATCATCCAGTATACAGGCCACTCTCATCCCGTCAGATATCTTCTCGCATCTAGCCGCACCGAAGCAAAATGGATGACCCGACTCCAGCAGAGGAATTTTTAGCAGAGCTACAACAACACCCTTCAAAGCTTCTAGACGTGGTGGCTCAAGTAAAGGAACTCGGCGTGACCGGTCTCCCCAAGCCTCCAAAGATTGTTGTATGCGGCGCCCGAGCCAGCGGCAAGAGCTCAGTCATTGAGGCGATCTCGGGCATAGAAGTTCCGTATGGTGAAACCGACAGTGATCGCACCACATTCGCGACGGAATATATCATTCAGCGTCGAAGTGAGCCTTCTATGAAGGTCTGGATCGAAGCAGCACCTTTCAATGGTAATCATGGCGAGATGAAGCAGGTTTTGGCCGTTCCTACAGTGGGGCGCTCCCCTAGCGATGACCTGCCGGAGATACTGCAGAAAGCGAAGGAGTTGATGGGAGCGCCTACCATTACCGAAGATATTTTGAAGGTGGAGATTGCCGGCCCTAAGAGGCCGGATGTAATACTGGTGGATTTGCCTGGACTCTACAACGACCAAGGCCAAGCAGACCAAGAAGCGGAGCTTGTACGCAAGATCACGAAGCGCTACATGCAAAGCCTCAAAAACGTTATCCTTGCCATCATCAGTGCCGACGCCCCCTTCAATACCCAAGATGTTCCGGTCCTCGCAGTTAGATACGACCTCGCTCGCGAACGTACGATGGGAATCATCACCCACCCCGATACTGTTGAGCCGGATTCAGATGTGGAAAACAACTGCCTCGGTCTTCTGGCTAACGAGAAATTCCACCTGGATCTCGGCTGGCATGTCCTGCGAAATCGATCACCTATCAATCATAATACACACTATGCTGTT
Source organism: Aspergillus karnatakaensis (assembly GCF_047715665.1). NCBI lineage: Eukaryota > Fungi > Ascomycota > Eurotiomycetes > Eurotiales > Aspergillaceae > Aspergillus > Aspergillus karnatakaensis. The sequence continues at coordinate 397,382 of NW_027395731.1, read as the reverse complement.
CGTGATGCTTTGGAGCGACACTTTCTTTCTGAGGGAGCATGGGCAGACGTGCCGCGGCAGATGGTGGGAATCAACAGTCTTCGAAGGCGTCTGGGTGAAGTGTTGTTCAATTATTATATCCACCATCTCCCCAGTCTCATCGCAGGGATCCAAACGCAGGTATTCAAGCGAGAGCTGCAACTCTCAAATTTAAGTCCCCCTTTCTCAAAGCTTCAAGACCCGCGAGAACATCTTCTAAATATGAGTTATAACTTCGACCGTATTCTCAAAGAGTCCCTCATCGGTCACCACTCAGACAAGTTCTTCCCTCCACCAGATGTTGAGATAGGCCAGCTTCGAGTAGAGATTCGTCGCTTGAGTGACCTTTTCAAGGAAGCCATGAATTCACGGGGCGCTACGCGGAGGATACATGGACAGGAGACCGGGTTTCCCTCCTACCCTACTGCCTCGCAACTCACAGACAATCCGTACATGGCAGGGTACCAACCGACTTATATACATCGACATGTTCTAGAAGCCCAAATTACCGAGCGATTTCAGGACATGTCAGATAGCGAGCCTTTGGAAACAAGAAAGCAAAACCTCGTCGATCAGTTGTTTCATGTCCAGTCGGAACCCTGGAAGGAACTTGCCAAAGCACATATCCTGAAGGTTTTCGACATTGTCCACAAATTCACCACTCAACTACTTCAACATCTGGCCGGCGAGCAAACCGCGTCCTTGCTCAAGTCTACATTTTTCAAGCCTGCCCTTAGCGAGTTCAAGACAGACGTCCTTGACAAACTCGGTGAGCTGGTTGGTGATGCACGGAAGGGTCACCGTCTGTCCGGGTCGGTCTGGGAATTCAGTTCCAGAGAGGAGTCATTATTTGCTGAGCCACCAGTGCCTACTCCCCCGACCCCTGTCATGAACCCTGCTGCCCGACGAAAGAGTAGCATCGGGGCCCACAGGAGAAAGTTCCGGCCTGCTGAGATTGTCGACCACATGCAATCTCGATATGATGTAAGTGACTTCCTTTCTACTGCGTACTCAAAGATTCTTGTAGCTAACAGTAGGCGTTAATAAGATTGCCATCGGAACATTTGTAAACAACGTCTTGATCTCCGGAATCGAAGAATGTCTCATCGAGCCCCTGAAACGACTATTCACCTATCAATCCGTCAGCGAGATGGACGACACGCAGATCCAACAACTTACAGCAGAGAAACCAGAAACCAGCGAAACGCGAAAACGGCTAGCTACGGAGTTGCAGACTCTAGAAGAGGCCCTACGCACTTTAACCAGATACAACGACGTTCCACAGACCTCACCCAAACCATCAACAACCAGTACGCTTGCTCTTTTTAACGAGCGACGTCACTCACAGTTCTAACACTGTTTTGTAGGCAAGAAGTGGCGTTCTCGAAACTCAGCCCCTGGTCCTAAATGTGTGCGCTTTAAAGTGGATGGGTTGGAGAGTATGTTCAGTCCATTGGATATATATAGAGCTGATCTTGATCAATATTCACCCATCAGTTCCTGCACACTTATTTGCGTCCTCGCCGGACGATATCCCCACCCCGGAGATAGCGGCTTTCACAATAACGGCGAGTCATACGCCTCAGAGTACAGATCCAAATTCCCCACAACCCAGCTCTAGTACGCCGCAACTAGATACAGGTCCCAGTAGCATCGAGATAGTAAACGAGGGTGTTCAATGGAGCCCAAGGAATCTCCCTCGCACGATCAATGCGCATCGGTAAGCTGCAATTGTTTATTGTTTATTGAATTCATACCCACGTAACAATCTTTCAATTCAAGAGCCCTTGCCTTCTCCCAGTCCTCAACACCTAATAGTCTAGCTAATCACGCGATTCAGTCGCAGCCGAGTATTCGTCAAGAGAGCCAAAGTACGACAACGGCGACGTCAGCCGGCTCGCAAGGTGTCTCTACAGTACCAGCACATGTGTGCTCAGCTGCGACTTAGATAGTTTTCTCCGGAGGTATGTAGTGGTTTCCAATTTCCAACTTTTCATGGTGGAGTGACTGTCAACTAAACTTCGGGCTGTTGCAGGAGCTTCGAGTTGCGGACTATGTCAGGGGTGATAGGCGGCCTCAGAAAAGGCGATTTGAGTTTTGTTCATAGCGTTAGAAGGATGGTACTACTCGCCGAACCACCATTAGTCAGTATAGCAATTGAAAAGGGTCCTTATATTCCCCACTAATTGGCCAGGTCACTTGCTTTCTTGTACGCTGCACCTTACTGCAGTTAGCCAGGTTCATCGCGAAGACTATAATAATTAAAATGGCCATTGCTCATATCAATCCATTGCCTTCACTTACAGAAGTTAAGAGCATACGGTCGTAGGAAAGAGCAAGTCAAGCGCCCACTCTCTGGGTTCTATGGCGCTAAACCCTCCCAATAGATCGGGGCAAGGGCAGTGGTGGATCTATTGCGGCTCGTCTACTCTTTTGCGCATACCGTTCATTGTGTAGGTGGTAATGAGCTGGCACGGGATGATTCGTCTTCTTTGTATCCGATGTCTAGATAGATACGAAGCTAGTTCTATCTGCCGTATTTTCCGCTTTACATTATGGGGGCCTTGAGTATTAGTGTGACATGATTAAATTCTGCAGGGTGCTAAGATATATATCGGTCATTGTTAAGGGTTGGGGCTGTTATATACCACCTTAGTCTATCGTAGACACCTTAGCAAGGTACATAGAGCCCTATAGTGGAATGATGATAGAATGATGGACCCTGAGCTCGCGTTTTTTTACATCGCTGGCCCACGGTGCCACCTCAGCGAACTTCAACCTTGGACCTCAAGCCTTGTACCCTTCCCGACATACCCGCAGCTTGACCGGGCCGACATTGTCCCGACCTTCCAGCTAGCCAAGACTGGAATCTTTCGCGTATTCGTTTATAATAAGGCTTACGATTGGCCAAAACTGTTGATGGCTCCACCGTTATCCATGGAGGCGGGGCCAATCGACCGTGGCGCTGGGAGTTCTATAAATGGACCAGGCAGGCAACCAGATATCAGAAATGCAGAATAAAACAATAGCTGCTCGTCTCATCAGGAGATTCTATCTCATAACATTTACACTCCGGCAAAATGCCCTTAACAATCCATCTCGACAACCACCGCCCCGAATACCATGGCAACGAAGATATCATCGGCCTGGTATCACTCACAACAACAACCCCATTCCCACTAAAGCAAGTCCTCATCACATTCAGCGGACACGCAAAGACAAAGATCCAAAAAGTTAAAGGCGTCGGCGCCCCAGCCTCAACCTACAGAAGCAACGTGACGCTCTTCGAGAAACAGAAGGTGCTTCTCCAGCTAGGAGGCGACGTCCTCGCACCCGGCTCATACGAATGGCCATTCCAATTCACATTTCCTACACATGAGCAAGGGGCGACGACGTGGGCGAAGCTAGAGCCTTATCGTGTCGACGACAACCATCCCCTTCCACCGACTTTTGCAATTGAGACCGGCGACGCGGCGAGGAAGTTGCATTGCGGAATTGAGTATAAACTCGAAGCGCAGGTCCAGAAACCGCAGGGCGGGCTCTTTGCGAGTAAAGTCCCACTGTATACAGAGGTCGTGAAACTGGATTTCCTCAACGCGTTGACGATCTCAAACACAATCGACCTTGACCCATATGCGACCGTCTACCGGCAAAACAAAGAGCAGCTCTGCAAAGTGCGCAGTAAACTGCTCTTACCGAATAACCGGGGCCGCAGCCTGAGCATGTCGGAGAAGCTGTCGTCGTGGTTCTCGAGCAGTCAGTTGCCGAGGTTTACGTACAAGGTCTCGTTCTCGTATCCGACGAGTTTGGTTCAGTTCGCGCCGTATCCGTGCCATCTCACCGTGGAGGCATTTATGGAGGACTCGAATGTTACAGAGATGCCGGAGGTCGTGATGCGGTCGGTCGCTGTCTCGATGACGAGTCGAACGAGTGCACGGGCTGTGCCGACACTGGTGGGTGCCATGTCGGCGGAAATAGATGACAAGATTGAGATTTTGAATCAGACGGCGTTGAGTATACCCGTGTCAGGGAAGATGGATCTGGGACAGGTGTTTGGACCGCTGGTTATGCGGAAGACGGATGTGTCGTTCAGCACATTTAATATTTGCCGATCATACCGGTTGAACGTGGCGGCGGTGTTTGAGTGCGCGGGGAAGCAAAATGAGTTTAAGATGGAGGATGTTCCGATTGAGGTTGTCGCTCGTGGAGTAGCTGGTGAGAGTGACCAGAAAGATGCGGTCTTCATGGAGAATGGCGTGGAAGATGAGTTACCACCAGTGTATACTCCTTCGGAGTCGACGTCTCCTGTCGAGGTTCCCGAGAAAGCATAGACTGTTCCCTGATTATCAGATAAACGATCACTAATCGATACCCCTGGAACGATTTTAATTCCGATAATGTTGCCCTCAAAGCCAATGAAAGACGAGTTGTGTATATCCCAAGATGTCAAGATCGCCGGTATATCTCGTGCAGAGTGGAGCTCGAGCGTTTCATGTTTTCACTCTCACACAGGCGCCCCACCGAGATCAAGATCTGATACAAATTAAGGGACCGTGGGCGTCTAGACGATCAGATATTCCGGGGTATCATTGGCGCGGTTTCAGAAATAACCGTCTTAGTGAGCTTCCAGCAAATGTGATTAATACGATTGCCAGTGCAATCGAACGGCGCCAGGGGTTGTCATTTCCACATTGCACGATATAATCTACGCGCTCCGCCATGGCTCTGCTGCTCTTGAACCTCCATCCCAAAGTAGTTGACCTACAGTCTTTCTTTTCATTTCCATTTACTGTCTTTACTGTTTCCACTGGGCGATAGCCGGTCTATTGCTTCCTTCTTTACACTCATTATTAACCCAAAATGCGCAGCACCCTCCTCCTCCTCGGCACCGCCGCCCTCTCCCACGCGCACACAGTCGCCTGGACAAAAGGCATGTACTGTTTCGGCGGCTCCGACCCCACAAGCGAGAACCTCAACACCAACGACGCAGTCAACCCCCTCTACGACCTCGAAAAAGAGGACTGGTGGTTCCAGCACGAGCGCGGCTGCGACGCCGCACCCCCAGCCGACGGCGACATCCTCTCCCTCCCCGCCGGTGGCTCCTTCACCGTCGAGCTCGCTCATAATCGCGCCATGACCAGTTTCTCGTACGAGGGCAAGTTCGCTTCTGACTGGCCGGATGGAGAGGACCACCCGGAGGATTGGGCGGGCCCGAACGGAGGTTGTATTGAGGATGATGGGGCGCTGCATACGCAGAATCAGAGTATGGCGGCGGGGACGGCGTGGGCGATTAGTTATGAGAGTGAGATGGCGGACGTGACGATGGAGAATCTGGTTGTCTTTTCAGTTTTGGAGCAGTATGTTGCCTCTTATTTCACCTTCGTCAATGCCGTATATGGGTATTTCGAACTGACTGTGGCTAGTACACCCTGGAAACGCTTCGCGACGTATGAGGTCCCGGCGGATCTGCCGGCTTGTCCTGAGGATGGCTGTACCTGTGCCTGGTTATGGGTGAGCGATGTTAATCCTCGAATACGGTGGGGTCCATATACTAACAAGAACATATAGGTCCCCAATGGCTGCGGACAGCCAAATATGTATGCTTCCTCTTTCGCTACACAATAATCAGGATGTTCGCTGACAATGCGATCTTAGTTATATGGCCGGATACAAGTGTAATGTCACCGATGCAACCTCAACAAAGCAGCTTGCTCCCGCCCAACCTCCAGTTCACTGTGAGGACGACGAGACCAAGTGCGTCTCCGGCGCGAAGCAAATGATTGCGTGGAACCGTAAGGCCCCCTCATCGATCTCGTTCATCTGGTTCAAAGGATCTGACCTTGTTTAGAGCGAACCGGTAACAACGTTGAGCCACCTACCGGAAAAACACCCATGTATAACGACGCCTGGGGTTACAAGAACGGTATGTATTTTGTCCTAGTCAGAGTCTCGGCCGAGCTGTACTGATTGTGGTTGAACAGGACCGCAGAATGATATCTTCGTCGAGACAGCCGAGGCGGAGACAACGTCCGTCCCCAGCAGTGCCCCGGTGCCCTCGTCTACAGAGCTTACCTCTACTTCTACTTCCTTCTCCGCGACCGAAACCACCTCTGCACCCACACCCTCATCGACAAAGAAGCCAGTCAAGTGCCGGGCCAAGAGACACTCCAGGCACTAGTTCAGCTCTCTTCACCATCAGCACCCATCAAAGTCAAAGCTAGAACATCATTCCATTCTCAAAGCCCTGTATTTATCCAAACATACAACCTGTTTTCCAAATTCTCTAATCCATCCTCCTCTGCACAATAACAACCGGCCCCGTATACTCCCTCCTCCCCTTCACCACATACATCGCCACACTAACAACCGCCACGCCCCCAAAAATCACCACACTCCAATTGAAGTTATCCGCTGTAACATGCCGATCACCAGGCCACAGCGACCAAAACAGCGCGAAACAACAGTAAGCCAGTCCAGCAATGTTAACCGGAAGTCCCCAAGACCCCATATCCCACCGCCGCGGCGGGAGGGTTTCCGGATGCCATATCTTGCGGTAGATCACGCATGAGATGGATATGATGTAGGTGTACATCAGCGCCGCGACGTTCAGGGAGATGATTGCGTGGAAGGCAGTTGAGGAGCCAATGTTGATTAGTGAGAGGAGGCAGCTAATCACGCAGGACAACGCGATGGCGTTAACGGGAATGCGTCGGCTCGGATCAACACGCGCAATCCAGTCGGCAAAGGGGAGCCCTCTGTCTCTTGCGAATGCGAATGTCTGCCTGCTCGTCGATGCGTTGAAGAATATATTGCTGAAGATCACTGGGATGAGGATTATGGATGTAAGACCGTTCACGCCGGCCGTAGAGACGGCGTTCTTGAAGACGTAGAGGAAGGGGAAGCCAGTTGGGTCGGAGAGGGCGTCTTCGACGGAAGGGATCGAGAAGAGGTATGCAATTAGCAGGATTATCGCCATTATGCCGTTGGTGAAGTAGCCCCAGGCGATGGCGAGGGGGACGTTGCGGCCGGCGTTGCTGACTTCTTCGGACATGTGTGCTGTTGCGTCAGAGCCTGTTGCGCTGTTAGTATTGGGATTCGATAGCTGTGAAAGGGTATGTACTCAAAGACCCATAAATCGCTGAAATCTGTCCGATCATCACACTCAGCGCCATATTGTTCCACCCGCCCTGATTTGACCATTCGGTGAACACGGCTTTGGCGGTTCGATGTGGTGCCATTGCCCAGAGGACAATGAGGATGACAGACCATGAGAGGACGTGGAATATCATGAGGAGGTTGTTGAGGACGGGCATTGCGTCTGCGGCGTATACGTTGAAGATGTAGATTATTAAAATCATTGCGAAGACGAAGAGCGTGCCGTGCCAGTCTTTCGGCTCGTAGTCGGGATCTCGTATGGTTATGAGGCCTTGGATGATGGTTCCGGTGAGAAAAGAGCCTGATGCGGAGCCGGCTTGCCAGGCGAGGACGGACATCCAACCTAGGAGAGAGAGAATGTTAGTGAGGGGACTATTCACACAAGAAGAGATTGGCGAACCTGTGATGTAGCTCAGGAACTTCTGGTACTTGGGTGATGAGAACTCTGATACCCAGTGATATTGTCCGCCTGATGTTGGTGCCCTAAGATAACCATCAGTTTTGCTTGCAACAACGTCGTGAGGGAGATTTACATTGAGGCCATCTCCGACAGCGAGGCAATGATGAACCCGAAGCCGACAAAAGTCCACACCATCGACCAGCACATCCCAGCAAGACCCCCATTTTCCAGTCCTTCAGTGTTCGATCTAGCGCATCACCACTGGGTCAGTGTTGGCGGGGTATTGGAATGTTCTAGGTGGTGACACACATCAAAACAAACTCCCAGGTCGCCTGCAAAACCGACGCGAAGCTCAACGCGGCAACAGGCCGTAGATTCCGCTGCCGAACGAAGAATTGTAAGCGCTGGATCAAAGCAGATAACATTTCCAAGAGAACACACCTTAAGCTCCTGAACCTTCCCCATACGATGCATGTCGCCGTCATCGAGTACAGTACCTGCCTGCGGAACGCCATCGTAATCCGTTGGACTCGGACGCCCATCCACATCCAGCGCACCAAAACGTGGTGCCTTGAGATTGACCTGCATGGCCGTCGGACGATAAAAACAACTCAATCGTGCAAAGGCAACGCGACCGAGCAGGCAAAAGAGAATAAAAGCAACTGGGCTCGTCAGCTGAGATTGGGACGCAAGGGGTGGAGATGGAGAGTTATGGAAGGGAATCTTCCGGAATACGACCCGATTCTTTGTCTCTGGGGTAGGGATCCATCATTGCAAACGCTCGATAGCTTGCTACAGGCTTCTAGGCTAGGCAAGTCTCTCCCAAATGGGGAGAGGAGTGATGCGTTGGATTGGGCAGATCAAGGATCAGATCTGCGCCAAGTAGGCTTGTGTTGCACAGCGCCCTCGTAGCTGCATTAGTCTGATTGCTCCGTCGCTCGAGCGTTTGAACGGTGAAAGACAAGACTGGTCGGAGATTTAGGATGGGTGGCAGTGCTTCCCCCCGAAGCTAGGGCTGGCGAGTGATTCACCATCAGACGGCTGATACCAAGAAACACGTTCTCGAGAAGCGGAGTACGAAGGGATGAGATCGAGATCAGGCCAATAGCACGAGCCTTTTCAGCACCGAGTACACCCTTGCGCCTGTGCAACCGTAAGCACAACTTTGCCATGTTACTGGCCCCTTGATAGGCGCAAGCCGGCGAGTATCCTGCGAGGCTGGAATGTGCGTCACACCTCCGGTTATTTTGCGACCGTCGACACATCTTCTGCTGAAGATTCACTCAGTGGCGGCATGATCCGCCAATATAAGAGACAACACGATCTCCTTGTTCCTTCAAAAGCCTCCTGTCAAGCCGGCTTATACGGATTGTGCTCGACATAGCCCCCTGTCCGGCATGGAGACACAAACAAAAGCAAGACGCAAGCACCTGCACTTATCCCCCGCTCAATAGACTTTAAATCCTGCGGCGACCCCAATGAAACCCGTCTGCCGGCTTATTAACTCTCCATCTTATGTCGACCTTGACCCCATTACCCGCGGGGGTAAGAGCCCCGCTGGCGACGGATAATGACGATGACCATAGTGGGTTGATTGTGGTGATTACTTCGTTTTATGTCGTCTTGATCTTGGCTTCGCTCTCGGCACGGGTGTTTTCCCTGTCCAGGAAACATTTCGTGCAGAAGGATGATTATGTATTCGCCGTGCTTGTGGTATGTGCCTGGCTAGAGTACCTTGCTCATAAACTCATAAGGAGTAGGTTATATCGATCGTCCAAGCGTCGGTCGTCCTCGCACAGGTTGACTTTGGTTGGGGAACACGATATGGACCGAGTACATCGCAGGCTGAAGATCGAATGCTCAAGGTATGTGGTCAGCAGAAATACTTTTGCTTCTTGGTTAAAAAGTCCTAGCTCGGATATGCAGCCGATATCCTGTCCGTCGTCGCCTTGGGGCTATCAAAAATCAGCACTTGCCTATTCTACCAAGCTCTATTCTCTCAGGTCCGCCGTCGATTGATACAAGGGATACTCGTCGCCTCGACAGTCTGGACACTGGTCTCCCTCTTCCTGCTAGCCGTCAGGTGTAATGACCATCCATGGTACGACATCAGCGATCGGTGTAGCGGCCTGGTATACATCAATGACCTCTTCATACTCAACCCTCACTAACAGGATCCAGCTCCCCCGATGGCAAGCAATCACAGCCTTTGACATCGTGACCGAAGTACTCCTCATCGTCTTCTCCGGCTACGCAATCCACAAAGTCCACATACCCGCTCGAAAGAAAGCCCTAGTCTTCCTGGCCCTAGGCTGTCGCGCTGCGTAAGTTCCCACCATTGACCGCCATTGTATGGCTAACAGGTACTCCTTCAGGTTAATCCCCCTCTCCGCCCTGCGCATCCACTACACCCACGCCCAACTGACCTCCCGCTACCCGATCCTCGACGGCGCATACGCAACAACCACAACAGAGATATACCTCTCCCTCAGCATCGTCTGCCAAGTAACCTCGTCCCTGAAGTTTATTATCGCCGTCTACGAAGACAAAGACGGGGTTTCGTATACGGATGGTTCGGCAAAGGGGACATTCAAGTCGAAGATACCTGTCTCGACGGATTCATCCAGTCACAAGCATCGCTCCGTGAGTGTTAGTGCTGGGGATCGGGTTCGGCTTGTAGATGCTGAGCGGGGAGAGGGCGTTGAGACTGGCACTGCGAGTGGAGGGTTGCAGATTCTGAGGTCGGTGTCTGTGCAGTGGAGTGTGAGGGATGAGGGCATTGAGCTTGATGAGCGTGATGTAGCGGGTACTAGGGTGTTTGAGTAGATATAACTCGCTAGGATATGATTTTATCCTTGTATACTGTCCAGTTATTGTATTAATGAAGCTGCAAACGATGATCTCATACCTACTGGCTGAGTCCACTCTCTGATCTGCACCATACGGAAAGATGTTGTCAAAGGCCGTTTAGTAAGCCGAACCTACGAAGATGGATCAAACTGACTGGTGTTTGCATAGAGTCCTCTGAGAGTGCTTGTTGCGAACACAGGTTCATTATGATTCCTGCGAAGTTATGGCATTCACGTTCTTTGAGCCCTTTGTCCTATCGTATCGAGATCCTCTTTGTCCTCGGTAGGGCTTGACATGGCATTGTATGCAGTTTACGAGGATGCTCGGAAATCAAGATTCCGTAAAGAGCCAAAGAGAGCGTCAGGGGCTGTAGATGGAGATATAAGACACACCGGGTGCATCTTAAGAGACATCTTATTACTTTCCATCTTGCCAAACAGATCCGAATACTGTAAGTAACGAGCAAGAAAAAGACTACTTACATTATGTCGGACTACCCACCTTACTCGATGGCGTCGAGCGACGAGAATGGTGATCAAGAAATGGACTCCGAGGCTCATCAGGGACAACCTGCCTCTGACCCGGCGTCATATGATGACTTCAACGACCAGCTCGTTCCAATGCAAGTACGTGAGAACGCGTATTCAACGCAGGAACGACTTGACGACGAAGATCCCTCAGTCATCAACCCCGAGCTCGCCGAACAACTAGAGATGGTTGTCGCAAATCCCCACGCTCTAAGAGACTTCGTTCGACGCGAGATCATGCATAAAAACAACCAGCCTGAGCGCGCAAGCATCATCATGAGCATCATAATGAGGGAGCTAGGCAGGCGCGGGCTATTCGACAGCTTCCAACTCTTCTACCCGCTCTGGTGCACGCAGGGCTTTCTCTGGGACCACCATCTAAAGACCCGACGCAGGCAATACCCACATGTCGAATTGACACGATTGGAAATGTACCGGTTTCCGGAATCGCTCCGCAAGGCCTTTAATCACTCATTCAGAAATGGCCATCTGGCGATTGCTGAACGCGTGGTCCAATGCTTTTTAAACCCCAGCTTTGGGCGCAACACCGACAGCATCGACCAGCAACCCAAGGGCTCGACTCGCGAGGTGTACTTGAAGACCGCCCTCAAGGCCGCTGTAAGGAAAGACTCATCGGAACTACCGGCGCTTATGGACGAAAGCCTTCCGATCGACACCCTTAAACAAGCGTTTGAAGTGGCTATGGAAAAACAGCATTGGGGATGGATGAAGCTCCTGGTTGATAACCTGGCGAGAGAGAAGCCCGAAGACGAGGAACGAACTGCTGAGAGACTGAATGTCCCCCAGAGCGACCCAAGGGTGAGGGAAGGCGTCTCCCGCTTGAGAGGATTGGCCCTGAAGGATTCCCTCGGTGATGCCCTAAAGACGCCGAGGGAGGAGGCAATCCCGATTCTGCTGCCCCCATTCATGAGATTCATTGCTGGTGATTCTAGATCGAGGCAGAATGACCTGGATGAGTTCCTGGATCCGGTCACCGACAATATGTACCATTTGATCCCGCGCGGAGAGTGCCTCGATCTTGTCAAAACCGGCAACATCCCGCCTGTCACAAAGGCCCGAATCCTCAGCCGTCTTCGCTATGACTACACCAGGCCTGCCGAGTACATACTCAAAACTGCCAATTGCCAGTTCCCGGTTGCGCGTGACATCCTGTGTCTGTGGTCAGAATACTTTGCTGACAAGGACCGCACGGGCTGGGGGAACGACCACGAGTCGTACCAACTGGACCCGGAGTTTAGCGCGGCGGTAGTTAGTGATGCTGTACGATTCATGTACCGTGGAGGTTGGCTCTCACTTGCTCTGGAACAGTCCAGCTATGATATATTGCGGGAGCATGTCGCGCAATCCATCAGGTTTGGTTCGAGATACAGGATGCAAGAACTGGTCGCGGATCTATACGGGATACAGGCCGAGCTTAACAGTATTGACCCTGATGCCCCGGATAGTGAGGAGGAGATTGATTTACTCGAAGACGAGCAGGAGACGGAGGGGTTAGTTTACGATGAACAAGGTGACTTGGATATGGAACAGCCAGAGTCGTTGATATGATTTGGGGTCTGACTGAATGCTCTACATATGTATTTGAGGTGTGATGGAGACTTGGCATGGTCTGTGGATATGATGAAAATTTCTTCTCTTCCTTGTAGTTTATGATAGGTGTATGTGTAGCCTTGCATTGCTACCTCCACTACAATATGTGTAGGGCATTAACATATCCATGAAGTAGGAGAGACCTGGAACTGATCATTGATTGCGAATCTATTCGCTATGCTATGTATTTGAGATTGGTAGCCTGCCTTAGTGGATTTGAGATAGGAACTGAACGCTTGATAAATTTCTTTTACACTGTTATTGCAGGCAGAGATGCCATACTACTAGGCTGGCTTCCTTTGGCTCATTTACAGTACAGTTGATCTACAGCCTAGACTCTCTCCTGTCTCTGTCCGGGGTAGATTGGCGTGTTGATCGTCGAATGTGTCTGATCATGTATGAAGCCTCAGTAGTAGTTGTTCCTTCATCATCATTCCGGTTACATGCACTGGCTCAACCATTTAACACAAATAGTCAGTTTCGGAGCCGAATCCTTTCATCAAATGCTATAGTCTCCATCTCGAGTCCTGTGTCAATGGTTTCAGGCGTGGGCCCAATCATTGACAAGGACTGAAAAGGGATTGTACTCTTGGTCGTGAAAGCCTTTGTGCTGTTAAAAGGACTCGATAACTGAAGGAACCTTCCATTTAGACATTAAATATATAAGATTGGATGCCAACGCCTCAATATCTAACAATTCAGCTTGATCCCAACATCCTATTCCACCATATTCTCCAATCCCAAGAGAACTTCCAGTCACTACAAGATATTACCACCATGCCGTCCCCTATACCGCGAAACCAATGGGGAAATGTGGACACTCGTGCAATGCGCAGCCGCGATTCTGACACGGAGCACTCTGACCCACCATCGAACGACTCCTACAACGACCAGCTCATCCCGATGCCGGAGTTTGAGGGAGCATATCCGTCAGGTAACGCAAGCAACGTCCTAGACTACATAGATTCCGAAGGCGAGGATGAGCCCAGTCCGGATGTCATTCCGCCTGGATTCCAGGAGAGACTGGAGGACGCGATTGCAGAACCAGATAGACTCGAAGTCCTTGCCAGAGACGCCACCCAGCTACGACACCAGCCCTACCGGTCCACAATCCTCATGTGCCACATTCTCGAAGAGATCATCAAGTACAACCTAGAAGATAGCTTCGAGATCTTCTTCCCCCTGTTTGTTCGTCAATGGTTCAAGTACGAAATGGTCCTTCAACGCCGTAGGAGGAACAGCAGCGAGGAGGAACCACTAACTGGCGCCGACATTTATAAATGCTCCAGAACGATTGCCAGAGGCTGCGAGAACGCCCTCCGCGATGAATACTATACTATTCTCAAAGCTCTACTTAGTGTGTGCATGGCGGATGGGTATGGATCATTCACTGACACAGGTGCGGCACTCTCGCGAGGCGAAACACAGAGAGACCTCATCGAGTTATTACTCCCGCAAGCAGTCAAGCACGACCCTTCGGTGGTCGAAAAGATGCTAGAGAGGAGCATCCATATTAAAGCTCTCAAGAAGGCGACACTCAGGGCAGTTGCCCTAAACAAACCCGAGTGGGTCAGACTGCTAGTAGACAACCTCAAGCGAGACAAGCCCGATGATGAGAAGAGAAAGGCAACCGAATTGAGCCTCGAGGTCCAGCACCCAAAGGTCAAAGAAGCGATCAACAAAGAAAAGGCGCAAGTGCTCCAGAACCCCTTCTTTATTGCATTCCGTGCCAACTGGAGTGAGATCGCTAACACGCTGTTCCCTGCCTATCTGAAGCTAGTGACGTCTTTCCGCTGGTCGCTGAGAGACCGTTTTGATGGCTACATCATGAACGTCCCGTGGGAAATGTATCTCAACGTTCCCCGAGCGGACTGCTTCGAGGCCCTGAAGACGGACAACCTCCCACGGACCATGATTCGTAGGATTCTCCGACGCCTGCGGCAGAAGGAGCCGGGGGTCTTTGTTGTCTGGCTCGAGCTTAAGACCGAGAAGAGGAAGTACAAGATTTCGCGCGATGTTCTGTGCTATCACTCTCGGTTCTTTGCCTCCTTGGGCGAGGCTGACTGGGGGGAAGACCCCCTGTTGTTCAAGATTCCTGAGGTATCCGAGCTGGTTATGGAAGACGTCATCCGTTTCCTCCACAGCGGCACCTTTGTACCATCGCCGCAGGCTATGATCCCTCTTGCTTCGCTGGAGGCCCAGCAGCAGCACATAGAGTCTGCGAGAAGGGTTGCTGTCCGTTACCAGATGCAGGAGCTGATCGACCAGATCAGCGAGGGTAATCTGGTGCAATGGCGTTGAGGGTTTCTTCTCGGGTCTCTGTTCAAAGTCAATAGCTAGGGCGTGTTAACCTTCTTCTCTCGCTTTTTTCTTTCTTTCTTTCTTTCGCGTTTGGTGGACAGGTTTCAATAGAGTGACTCAGGGCGAATCTATACTGCTTTCCAGAACTCCCTGCAAGGCGCCGACAATGATCTACTTAGGACAAGATGAAATACTTGATTCTATTTCTTTGCTTATGAGACATATAGAATAAAACAAGCCGTATGGTATAAGACTACGGCCTGCTGCGACCAACCTACTAAACCAATTGCCATGCCACTCCGACCAGCATTTTTCTACATGATAGTTATTCCATCAAGGAACTGGCGGCCGCTTCTACCTTGCACGATAGTTTGTTTCTATAGCCACAGGACATGTATATTTCATCATTCCAGGGGCCACTACATGGGCTTACTGACCTGGCCACATTCCCAGGAATGCTGGGTCGCTCTACTCAAACTAAATGATGAGGTCGTTGGAATACAACTAAACACCTTCGAGACTGCCTAAGGGAATATTGCCCTATAACACACTCTTCCAGTACTACTCAGAGGATACAGATTTGAAAGTGGGTGGTATACCACAATATACCAGTCATACCATTCAAAGCTCACGTAACTGTAGAGTGCCGCACCGAATACTCTGCGGGTACCAATAGGCTGCGTAGCGTCGCAAGCTCGCCATCGAAGTTGTGACGGCCCAGCTCGACCCGCTGCAATCAGGATATCTGTTGAAATGGAATGTCAGATAAGTTCTCTCTCCAAGGCTGCATGTGGGAGTCTGCGTACTTGAAAAGCTGGCACGAGACGGACCTATCGTCGTTCTGGATGATGCTAATGGATCTAAGATAACTGATGTGTTTTATTGTGAGCTTTACCGATTGCAGTGACAAGGAGGTAGGGTGCAGCTGGCAAGGACGTACCTGTCCAGAGGGCCGTTCATGCAGGTGGAGTCTAAAGGGACGTTGGCGGAGGCTCCATCCTGAGATGTCTCTTCGAATGTTGTTACCTGGGTGAAAGATTTTATTAGCTCCCAGAGATCATTCTGATGTGAGTTTGGCCCTTGAGCAGGGTTGGTGATGGCAATACCCGAGCATGGCGTAAAATGTGCGGCATAGCAACAGGATGAAGTGCGAGGCTGATCCCTGATAGAACTATAAAAAGAAAACGCATCTTTCGGAACATTGCTGGAGTTTGCTTGAGGAATGTCTGCAAAATTTTAAGAGTATCACAGGGGGCAAACGGGCTAGGTAGGCTGCTGAGGGCATTTAATAATGCGTTCGTCACGAGGCTGAACGATGCAGGGGTGGCCTTCCACGATGTCGGGACTGATTTGATTCGAAGCCTTGGTCCTTCTTCTCTTCTTTACATCCTTCGCACGAAGGGAGACAAGGCTAAGTAAGACGACGAGTTTCAAGGCAAGTTGAATTCTGTCATCCAGGGATGAGCCTATATACATATTCCTCGGGCTCTAATATGGAGTTTAGAGTACATCAAACCTACGGCACTCGTCTACTCGAATGCTTGGTCATGCTTTGGCTCATCCTTTGGATGGAAGAATGGGGTCTGAATCTCTATTAAACCACCGAGTGGGCTGACATTCAACCTGGTAGGAATGATATTGACCCACTGGGAAGGTGTAAGCATCATTGAGAATGGTTACACAAGGCTGCGTCCGGTATTTAACTATACAAGGTCACTAGTAGTTCTGTCTATAGGCGAGGGTAACCAATCGCAGGATGATACAGGGCCTTTCTTCAGAGGTGGTGCTAAACGTAAATAGATGATCCCTTATCAAGAGCAGAATCAGATTGAAGGCGATATCCTTACTAACAGGCTAGCAGCCGGATATGTCAATGCGTGCAAGGTCGTAAGGCCTCGCAGCGCTGCTATATTGCGCTCTGACGCGAACCCTGAGATCAGACTCGTCACACATTGACCCTGATGGTTCGCCGTCTCCTTAGAGTGGTTTAGCTAAGCTTACGTTTCTCTGTTTGCCTTTCTTCCTGTATTTCTTGCCTCTCTTAATAGTTGAGTTGGCGCACCTCTATATGTATCTTTCGCAAGTGAGAGTGAAAGCCTCGGAGTCGCTTTCAGGCTCCGGCACGTTTGAGGACACAGTACAATAGAGAAGCTTTCCCAGCGGGCCCCAGGCCGATCACAGTCGTTGGTCTGTTGCCGAGGCTGCGGATATAAGTGTTACTCGCCCAGTGCAATTACTGACAGGGACATGAAAATATCCAGATGTTGGCATCTCGAACGGTGCAGCTTGAGCGCTAGACATTCTCAACCAGACACCACTTTTAAAGTAAAGCTAACTACAGATTACCTATTAAGCCATATTCCCACAGTCAACACCTACAAGTCCAAATGATTCAGTCAATCTCAGCCACCCCTTGTATCAGCCACCCTGCAAACCTCCAAACCTCCCACGAATGCCCTCCCAACGACCCATACCAACCAACGAGCCGAGGTCTCCACATACTCCCTCGCGTTCCATCACACGATCCACCCTAAGACCTTTCAATACACCTGGGCAAATGTGCTCATTGCCCTGAGCCTGGCCCCGAATGTCCAGAGAATGAGAATGCCGAAGAAGCAAGCAAAGGTTAAACCCGCAAAAATTGTGCATCCCTTGTCGACGCCGAGGTTGTTGAAAAGCGGCTGCGAGAAGTGGATTGCTGCAGCGGCTAGCGCGCTGCGGAGGAATGCTTTGAATGGTCAGTCCATGAAGAGGACTCGAAGAAGGCTAGGAAAACTGCAGAAGAAAGAAAGGGAAAAAGAAAAGTAACAGATAAGGGGGGAAACACTCACACAGCTTCGGGCAGCTGACAGCTTTTTGTGTCTCAGGAGTGCTATCATTACCCGATGCCCTGACACTCGTATGTGAGAGAGCAGCGATTATGACCAGGCATTGGGGACCCGAGCGAGGCTCAATGCTCTATCTGCAGACGGATGTCCAGACCGTCTCAAACCTCCTCCGAGCAGCTCCTGGCAATCTTGAAATCGTTTGTTACAATGGGCCCAACAAACACGTTGTTGTCGGTTCCAGAAAGGATGTGGATGCTCTGGAGAGGATCCTCGTGGAGAACCCGACATTCGATGAATCGGGACCCATTCGCAGCAAAAGACTCGAGGTAACGCACGGGTTTCATTCTCGTTGACGGAGCCCTTGTTGCCCCATCTCACAGTGATTTTGAGGTTACTGGAATGAGGCAAGCCCCGGGTTCACATTGAATTGTGCTCGGGGACCGCTGAGACTCCTGATGTTCGCTTGCCTGGGACTCACACTAGGGGGTCGGTTTCCTTCCAGAAGGCCATAGAGAGGATAGAGGACAGATTTCCCAAGAGCACGTTCCTTGAGGTCAAGCGGGGATCGTCTGTCATTCAGCTTGTTAAAGGCTATCTGAAAGAACCCCGAAGGCATCTGCTCTTGTCACCTCAACTTACAGCGGTCAATACTCTCGACTCACTGGTTGATACTACAGTATATCTGTGAAAGGCAGGCTATCCAACACAATTCTGTCCGTCTCCCACCGTACCAGTTCGAAAAGTCCCGACACTGGCTGGGCTTTGCTGGCAGCCGAGGTGGGAGCGAGATTGTACCCCCCTCACCCGCTGCCACCCCCGATGCTAGTCTCCAGCAGCTTATAACGTTCCTGCATTACAACGATGAGAAGAGGCTAAATGGCGTTTTCCGCATCCGGCATCAAAGCGATCGGTTCAAGACCATGCTTCGCGGCCACGTTATGGCTGGCCAGTCCTTGGCACCCGCCTCCCTATACTTCGAAGTCGTTGCTCGCGCTGCGCTGTTCATGCAAGGCGACACGACCGCTACCACCTTTGTAATGGTGGTCCAAGACCTGGCCATGAATTCTTTAATTGGCATCGATTCTGCAGAGGATATAATTCTCACTCTGACGCGCACGCATGACAGTCAGCCTTCGTGGTCGTTTTCCATCACCACTCAGCTCCCGCCAACCTCCGCTGGCCGCACCAGTGCTCCGTTGGAAATGTCCACTGGGAATTTGTCTCTGCAGGGGCGCAATGGCAGCAAAGCGGACCGGCTATTCTGGCGTTTCGATACACTGACCGGGAGCCGCCGCTGCGAAGAGATCTTAACTCACCCGGACTCCGGGACCATGGAAGGTAAACATATCTATCGAGCGTTCAACCACATCGTGCACTACGCGGAGAACTTCCGTGGAATTAAGAAAATCGCATGCCTGGGCCTGGAGGCTGCCGGTCGAGTATGCATCTCCGTACAGCCTGGTGATCCCATTGACCAACGGCTATGCGACACGCCCATGACGGATAGCTTTATGCAATTCGCTGGATCTTTAGTAAATTATTTCAACAACGACAATATCTCTAACAGTGTTTCCATAGATCACCAACTACGGAGTCGTGGGTGCCTGGGAGCCTCTATCTGACCCACGCATACGCACCGACCCCCGGTGTCGCATAGTCTTGCACATAAACTGGAAAGCCCAAACTCTCCCGATCATCCTAAGCGGTCTTCCAAGCAAGCGTCTAAGCGAAGGCTGGCATGTTCAAGATTGGCATGCCTTGCCCCAGCCGTCTTTGAACGAGATTATTCGAGTCAGCCCGCGCGCCCAGGTTGATCGAGGCAACTATCACACGCCGACATTCTTGATTCATGGAACCAACGATGATCTGATCCCTTGGAAGCAGTTGCAGAGAACCTATGAAGCCCTTCTGCGTTCGGGGGTCGAGGCGAAGATGGTGCTTGTCGAGGGTGCTCCTCACATTTGTGATCTTAGTGTGAACCCGGACTCTGAAGGATGGAAAGCTGCTGTTGAGGGGTATGGATTTCTCTTGCGATATGTCTGACAGATGTGGGAGCTGGTGTCCCGTCAGCAGTAGTGGTGGATATACGGGTGTTTGGTATAGCTTGATTCTAGAGGATCCAGTAAATCATACAGTCTTTCTTTCAGATACATTCCTGGACCTCCTTCACAAGTCCCATCAGCCTCTCCGCAACATCAATTGCGAACTGCTCATCATTAACATCCTCCCTCTTGGACACAATCCGAACCCTCGTGTCTTTCAACCCTTCCTTCAACGCCTCAAAAAGCGCCTTGTCCACCTCTCTATCTTCAAAAGCACCACCAGCTTTACTCATGATACTAATCCCTCCCTCAGGAAACCAAACCTCGACCATCCGTTCCTCCTTCGCAAACCTTTTGATCTTTTCGACAATAAACTCGGCAATCCTCACCCCCTCTGCCTTTTCCGTCCTCATCAGCGTCACGCTCGGGTTATGCACCTCCAACCGCCTCCCTTTGTATTTCTCTGGAACACTCTCTCTAGCCCCAAAATTGACCATATCCGTCGCACCCAGGGAGATGATGTTCGGAATTCCGCGTTTCAGCGTCGCTTCAAGCCTGTCCGCTGCACAAGCCATATTCCCTCCGGCAATGTAGTCCGCGATCTCGGTAGTCGTAATATCAAGGATCGCATCAAGATGATTCTCCGACACAAGACGCTCCATCGCTTTGCCGCCGTGACCTGTTGCGTGAAAGACATACACTTCCACACTATACTTCTCCTCTAGGTGCCGGCGAATAGCGTCGACGCAGGGTGTTGTAACGCCGAACATGGTTATCCCAACCCTCGTTTTCCTATTTTTTCCCTCTTCGTCACGCCCTGGAGAGCTTTGTCTTGCTGCAATCCGTCTCTCGTACACGTTCGCCATGCCCCAGATCGCCCCCGCGGCATTCCCCAACACCTCCTTCAGCAACTCATTCGTCCCCGCGATGTCAACAACAGAGTACATAAGCGTGATATCACACTCAGCAACCAGGGAGCTCGTGTCGCCCGAGGCAATCGTGCTGACAATCAACTTGGGCAATCCGATCGGGGCGGCATTCCGCATGACTGCAGAAATCAGACTCGTCCCTCCACTTCCTCCTGTGCCGATGATTCCGTGGATAGGGCTTGAGTCCGAGGTTGTACTTAGTCGATCGGTAACGCATCTTGTTACGCATGTCGTAAGGAACCCGATTACCTCGCCGCGGGAGGTGTTTGAGAGGTTCGGGAGTGGGCCGTCGGCAGGGGCGTATTTTGCGACGAGGTCTTTGTGGGAGATTGTGATTGCATCGTGTTGAGTGTTTTCTCGACCGCAGTCGATGAGGGTTATTTGGAGCGGGGTGGAGAATTGTTTTGCTTGCGCTTGGAGTTGTTCGTAAACGTAGAGGGTCTCGGCGAGTTTTGTGTCCAAAGTGCCGAGGAGGAGAATGTGCGGCATGATTTCGGGTCCAGGTAGAATGAGCTGAGCTGTGGGCTTTTGAGCTGCTGATGAGAGTTGGACGGTGTTTTTGTTGTGGTTGGAGTTCCCCGCAGCTGAAGCTGGATCGATATGCATGATGATTTCATTCTTCTTGCTGCTGGCGGGGTGCCGCTCTATGCTTCACCCTTGTTCTTGAAGTTGTCCCAATATATAGATATACCGGTAGGATCGAGTCACAGAGTATCTGGATGCTTCTAACGAGACGAACAAATGACTACATCTGCTCTAAGCAACAAACATCACGCCGGCGGTCGATCCCCTGGCTCGTAGCCCGAATTTTCGGTTCAAGGCTCTATCTCAAAGACTACAATTCTGGACATAGATAACCAGATCTACATGGATTCGGGGATCTGACTTTATAGTCGATCTCCCCATGAAGTAGAGAGCGTGTAAAGCCGGCCAAGCCACCCTGTCCAGCACTCCTCCCCACCTTAAAAGCGGCACCACACAATTACGTAGGTAGACCACAACACCAAAAGCCCCAGACTTTCTTTCCGTCGCGCCAAACGAGCCACCGTGCGCCTTTTACCTTGTCTGCAAGAAAGAAACACCTACCATGTCACCTCCAAGTTCCCGCCCGGAGATCCTCAAAAACCTCCGCGACCAAATCGCCAATGGCAAGCCCATCGTTGGTGCGGGCGCCGGTATGTACCCCTCACCACAACGACCAAAACGACCAAAATATCCCTCTCGTGGGGAACCACAATGGTAAATAATACTCTAACAGCAACCCAGGAACCGGTCTCTCTGCCAAATCCACCGAGTCAGGGGACGCAGACCTAATAATCATCTACAACAGCGGCCGCTTCCGCATGGCCGGTCGCGGCTCCCTAGCCGGGCTCATGCCCTACAGCAACGCCAACGACGTAGTCATCAGCATGGCCTCTGAGGTCCTGCCTATCGTCCAGAAAACGCCTGTCCTCGCGGGCGTCTGCGGGACGGATCCCTTCCGCGACATCCCGCGGTTCCTAGCACAGTTAAAGGACATGGGGTTCGCGGGGGTGCAGAATTTCCCGACCGTCGGGCTAATCGATGGTGTGTTTCGGGAGAATCTCGAGGAGACGGGGATGGGGTTTGGGCTTGAGGTTGAGATGGTGCGGGCTGCGAGTGGGTTGGGGTTGCTCACGGCGCCGTATGTTTTTGATGCAAGCCAGGCGCGGGATATGGCGGGGGCGGGGGCGGATATTCTGGTTGCGCATATGGGGCTTACGACGTCCGGGACGATTGGGGCGAAGACGGGGAAGAGTTTGGAGGAGTGTGTGAAGCTTATTCAGGAGATTCGGGATGCGGCTGTGGAGGTTCGTGAGGATGTGATTGTGCTGTGTCACGGGGGGCCGATTGCTGGGCCGGAGGATGCGAGGTTTGTGCTTGCGAGGGTGAGGGGGTTGCATGGCTTTTTTGGCGCAAGTTCGATGGAAAGGGTTCCTGTTGAGACGGCAATTAGGGATGTTACGAGGGAGTTCAAGGGGATTCCATTGGGGGAGCAGTAGAGGAGTGATTCTTGTCAGTGCTCAATGTCAGTCTGGATCCATTCATTGGAGCTGAGGCTTGGGGTCGGAGAATATGCCATGTGGCACAGAGTGTACAGAGTATTGAATCTGAGAATAGGCAGCAGAAATCCAAGGGCGCTGATCTGATCGCAGTGAAGGTAGAAATCTTCATGAAAGCGTATTCGGAATGCAATACGCCGACAATCGACAGTTCTTCAACAGCAAGGCCGCTAAGAATAAAGTGGCCCCAGGATGCCCAACCCAACCGAGCGGGCCATAAGGCGACTCCAGCAGAAAACAAGCGATTGGCGATTAGTGATCACTAGCGCACGATATAGCCTATTGGTCTATATTTTAAGTCTTCTTGGCCAGTGTAAGCGGCTTCCCAAGTTCCCCTACACTGGTTGAGCTGGGGCTGAGTCTGCCAGTCTGGCCGAGAGCTGAAGCTGACACCCCGCTTATTGCTTATGGGGGGTCATCGCATCGCATTGCGATCGAATCTGACTGAGATTTCTTTTCAGTCTTCATCTCTCACTACTACACTCAGCCACCACGATGCTGCGACGAAAAGAAACCTATACCGTCACCACGCCGATCCCCACCAACGTCCCCCGCGACCTCGCCCTCGACATCCTCCACAGTCACGGCGAAATCATCACCCTCAACCCCCTCGTCCTTTCACACAACCCGATAAAAGCCCCGCGCGACGCCCCAGCCGACGAATACTACTCAACATGGTACGAAATCAGCGAGCGCGTGCAGTACATCCCCGGAATGGGTCGCTTCGGCTCCGGCAAAATTAGCTTCAGGGGATGTTTCCACGACGAGCCGTGGGGGATCGTAACGCATACGTATGCGCCCATGGGCGTTGATGTGCGCGCGGTCTATCGCATCGTCGGAAGCCAATCGGGTGAACCACCCGATCCGAATGCGGGGATTCATCCGAGCGACGTGAGCGTTCCGCATCAGGGACTGTATCTATATCAGGAGGTGGTGATTGAGTGTAACAAGGCGATGATTTCGTTTGTCAAGGGCCAGATGAAGAGCTCGACAAAGGTGTTAGTTGATCGCTTTATCAAGAAGGCGGAGCTGTTGGATAAAGGCGTGCTACAAGGGGCTGTGGATGAGGATGGAAGGCTTAGAACGTTCAATCCTGCCGATCGAACCAGCACGTATGGGACTGAGGCCGTTGGTCCTGTTGGGCCGGGACCGGCTTCACCTGGGCTCAGGAGGTTTTCGTATCAGGTTCCCAGGTCGCCGTCGCAGATGTCCCGGTCGGAGTCGGTTTCTTCGTCGCAGTCGCAGTCGCAGCCGCAGAGCCAGCATCAGCATCAGCATCAGTTTCAGCCGTATCAGCCACAGCAGTATCAGCCTTACCATCGACAAGACCAGGCTGGTGGGAAGACGTTTGCTGCAGAGCTACCGGCGGATACCTACCATCCGTTGCGTGGTGCTGGTGATAACGTGCAGAAAGTATTCCCTGCTGAGTTGCCGGCGATGCAGGAGATTCCTGAGGAGAGTAATGAGCCACGGAAATATGCTTATGAGAAGATTTGATAGTGAAACTTATACCCTTTCCTTTCGTTGTACATATTGCAGTTCTGCGTTGACGATATCGAGTTAAATTGATAGGTAAATGATCGCCGATCTGAGCTATTTTAAGAGCTTTGCCTTTTGTGACTTAGTTAGTGCTCCTTGGTCAATGGTCTCGACTCCATCATCCATGCCACTCTCTTACTCCTCACTCCACCACAACCATGACTCCGACCTTGCTATGTCTCCCTCCTGAGATCCTCTTCGCCGTAGGCGACTACCTTGCGGCCGATCATCTACCCAGTCTGCATGCATTTGCTCTCGCAAGCAAGTATTGCTGCTCTCTCGTGAACCGACACCGCTTCAAAAACATCCACTTGCATAGCTACTCCAACGGGGTACTCCACCTCCTCCTCGACTACTGGGAGCAGATCCTCCAACGCAACAAAGCACATTCATACGTACAGCGCCTGAGTATTGCGGGGATACGACCGCCTTGGAAAACACCCGCACGACCTGACGGCAATTCTGAGCTCCCCATTTACCAACAACCAAGCTTCCAAGGCGAAGACGACTGGACCGACTTGTCAACACGGTACATAGGTTCGTTCTATGATCGGGACCAGCAGCCCATTTCCTTCGAGCCGACTGCTTGGGGAGCATTGCCCGACTTTCTTCGCAAGTTGCCAGCGCTCAGAGACTTATTCTGGGTCGCAGCCGGTGACTTTCCACCATCTTTACTGGTGACCCTTCACAGCGCGCTCCCCAAGTGTTCTCTTCATCTGAGATTCATCAGGGAGGGATACCGGTATTCATCGACGCCCCTACCCGAGGGATATGATGCGTATCAACGTACTCTAGCGACCTCGCCCTCTCTGTCAAGTATTCGTGTAGCAATGAGTGATACAGACAGTGGGAAGTTTTTTACTGAGCGTGCTGTGCTCTGTCTAGCGGCTGGACTCGCCCCGAGTCTCAGAGAAGTCTGCATCGACTATAGGTACCAGAATCGCTCAAATCACGACTCATCACACCCGAGCGAAGACTTGCTCTCCGAGCTTCCATCTCCATCGAATTCTCTTCGCTCCTTGGCCCTCTGCAACCCCTTGCTAGAAAACATACAGAAATGGAACGACCACGTCCCATTCACCAACCTAACGACATTCCAACTCCGCAGCAAACTCAGCTCCCACCTGCTCTCGAAAATCGGCACCTACAACTTAACCTCTCTCAAATCCCTCGTCCTGCACTTCGAACAAGGAATCATTCCCCGCCGGCGGCTCGGCGTCGTCGAGGGTCTAGATAAGCACCCCGATACCCTTCTCTGTCGACTCCCTCCCCTCGAGAGCCTCTTGATCACCGGCTACCTCGCCGAACAACCCATCTCCCTCCCGCTAGAGCACCACGGTCCGACACTCAAGAAACTCGGTCTTCTTTTCTCCCGTCCGACGGAGGAACGACCTCGACTCGGTCCGCATGTCGCCCCATACCTCATCAAAGATATCCGCGCTCATTGCCCGCGTTTGCGCCACTTGGCGATCCAAATCCCTCGCACACAAGGCAATAAAGCAGAAGTGGCCATCTACCGCTCCCTGAACATCCCCTCTCTCGCCCGCCTCGACCTCGACCTCGACTGCACACCTACCACAAAGGATACCAAAAGCCATCTCATCAATCTCGCCGTTGACGAGCCGCTCGTACGGTCAATCTTCTCGCTTGTCTCGGGGGATTGTTCGCCAGACTCCCTCCTGCAGAGTCTTAAGGTGAAGGTCGTGAAAAACTACACCCAGCCCAACGAGCTCACTGCATTCGAGCATGTGTTTATGGAACTCACCTGGGAGGTGTTTCGCTCGGTGGACGGGGTCTTTGTTCATCGGAGTGTTGACAAGAAACGAGATAGTTATCGGGATATGGTGAAGGATCCGGATAACTGGATGAGGAGCGTTCCTGCGATAGAGGTGTTTCGCTCGCTTTGGCCGAGTAAGGGGAGGGATTGGAGTGAGGACTGGTTTAGTTTTCCGTTGGAGATTGATTGATGGGCTGGAGTGAGAGGGCATTCGGTTCAGCTGTCTAATATCTTTTGAAGTCGCTCTGGGTGGGTGGTATACACCAGGCTGCCATATGAGCCAGTTAATTTCGGTTTCGGTCGGATATATATAATGGTATAGCGCGACTCGCACGCTGTTGGCTCCACAAATTTCCAGATTGGCCAATGTGCAGACAAAGAAAATCCAAGCTCCACGCAACAATATGTCGAGAGGAAGATCGATCGACCTCTACAAACCCTCTCGATGTCATCCTAGCTGTACCTCGGCTCGGCGTCAACCCGACACCTAAGGCACAAGCCACCAGGTAGTTAAGGCATCCCAAACTTATTGCTGCACGTGATACGGTCCCCCACCGATTAGCCGTCCAGCGATAAGAAAAAAAGTCGCAAAAGGTTGTTGACCTCCATTTCTCTCCGCACCACCACACCCCAACCCCAACCATAACCTCTCTCACACAATGGGCAAAGTCGACCGCAAAAAAGGCAACCGTGCCTCCTCCTCACCCTACCAGAAGCCCGCCGGAAAGGGCTCCTCCGGCGCCCTCTCAAAAGCTGGCTCCACAATCTTCAAATTCAATACGGACATTGGGCAGCATATTCTCAAGAATGGCGCCATTGCAGACAATATCGTGGACAAGGCGAACGTGAACCCGAGTCATACTGTTCTGGAAGTCGGTCCCGGTCCCGGTATACTGACGAGTCGCATTCTGGAGAAAGCGAAGCGGGTCGTGGCTGTTGAGTTGGATCCGCGCATGGCGGCGGAATTGACGAAGAAGGTGCAGGGCACACCGCAAGAGAAGAAGTTGCAGATAGTGCTGGGGGATTTCATCAAGACGGATCTGTCCAAGTTGCCGGAGTTTCAGGTTGTCATCAGTAACACGCCTTACCAGGTTGGTTTCCCTGGAGTTGGGAGAGGAGAGAGGCAGAGAGGAAGCTCCGATGTGATTGAATGCCTGCTAACAAATTCTCCTCTGATAGATTTCCTCCCCGCTGATCTTCAAACTCCTCGCCATGCCCAACCCCCCCAAAATGTGCGTCCTCATGGTCCAGCGCGAATTCGCCCTGCGCCTGATCGCCCGCCCCGGCGACGCTCTATATTCCCGGTTATCCGTAAACGTCCAATTCTTCTCGAAAGTGTCACACATCATGAAAGTCGGCCGCAACAACTTCCGCCCGCCCCCGCAAGTCGAGTCGTCGGTTGTGCGCATCGAGCCGAAACCAGGCAAGCCGGAGATAAGCTGGGACGAATGGGATGGGATGCTGCGTATCTGCTTTGTCCGGAAGAACAAGACGTTACGTGCGGGGTTTATGGCGACGAAGATTAGGCAGCTGATTGAGCGGAATTGGATTACTTGGGCTGCTATGCATCCGGAGAAGGTCTTACCGGGTGATGTGGATCTGCTTACGGGGAAGGTGAACTTTCCGGAGAAGATCGAGGCTGCGAAGGAGGAGGATGTTGAGATGGAGGGGATGGAGGAGAGCGGACCGATTCAGGACGAGGACGACGTGGATATCTTCATGGGAGAGGGGAGTGGTGCGAATACCAATGCGGCGGCTGTCGCGAGCGGACCGATTATCTCTGTTGCTGGAAACCAGGTGTCGAGAGCGTTGGTTACGAAGCTGATCCGTCTCAAGATTGAGCGCATACTTGAGGAAACGGGGTTGACGTCTGCGCGTGCGCAGAAGTGCGATGAGAATGACTTCTTGAGGTTGCTGCACCAGTGTAATACTGAGGGAATTCACTTCTCATGAGCAGACAGCTAGTCAGATATGTTCCGTTACGATGGACAAGACCACCTCAGTCCTTCTCGCCGGCAGCAGAGACATGCACTTGCCATCCTGCATTGGCTCTCGAGGCTCCCGCACGCGCCGGTCACTCATCCGGCCAGGCACCGTACGCTGCCACATACATACCTCGAAGCAATCCGCCACCTATAGACTCATGACGATTAAAAGTACACTTTTATATCCCTTCAGCGTTAGATAATGTTTGCAAGTTAATGACACAGTCTCGATACAATCTTCAGTTCTGTGTTCGTCTTTTCAAATCCCAAAGTCAGTATCCTGGCGCAACCGACAAGCCCCGAGGGTCAGTAGCCTTGATGTAGTAGTCCACGGTGCTTGTAGCGTAGATTATGTACCCTTCGCTTGTTTATGGCAGCGGAGAACGATCAAATGAAATAATGTCCGCTTAGAATGGGATTCTTTCGAGTCGTCGACTTGGGGTAGCTAGAGAACGCAATCAGCAGTAAATGAACCCAATGGCAAGTAGAGCTCATCATGTAGCCAAGGGAACGCCAACACATACCATTAGTAGTATACAGCGCTGCTTATACTGGAACAATCCCATTGTCGACTGGAGTTGATGCCGGCGACAAGGTTGAGGCGCAGTTATACCCGTTCAAGCGGTGCAGGTGCGGAGGCCCCATCAACTCGCCAAAGGACAACCCAACACCCACCCAGCATACTCTCCAAGTCTCCCACCAGATAAACAGCTCGACCGCTGTTCTGTTCGTTTCTAACAATAATATTGTTATTTGCATGACAGCCTATGTAGACGCGCAACAAAGAAAGTCAGCTGACATCCCAACTCGAAGTATATCGTTCTGTATACTCAATGCAGTCTGTGTGAATGTACCATCAACCACAGCGCCTGAGCTCCCACTATCAAGGCTCATAGCCATTGCTGCGACTGGGATGATTACTGGGAGGCATATAAGAGAAGATAAAATAACGATCCAGGTCAATTCAGCTTTGTCGTCTGCCTGCTGTCTCTGTGCTGCCATGCCTCCCTTGCACTGCACAACTCTACTATTCGCCTGATGAGCACAAGAGTCTCACTCTGGGACATTCCAAAGAATGGTTCACCGGTCATACAAAGCGAATTGATTCCAGGGGGTCTTTGCTATGGTTAGAGTCTGTTTTCGAAACCTGGCCTCTGTTCATCCCATTATATCTTCATCAAACATAGTCAGAGAGTATGTAGAGCCATTGTAAACTCAAAACTAGAGAAAGGGCCTTGGAGATGAAGAAACATGATTGATAATCAACCCAATCTTTTTGTTTGTAAAATTATATATACCCTCATTTCTACCCTAGTCATGACTTCAAACCCCATCTACAGGCCTCTCATCCTTCAAACCCCACGGTCATCAGCCTTACAATACTTGCCCAGCATAACACTTGAGAACTACGCTGCGTGGTCCCAGATACTGTCAAGCCCCTGAAGATCAGCCAAAACGTTAATCCAAGCCTGCCAGCCGATCTACCCGCACCAGTCAAGATGCTCGCTGCTAATTCGAAGATGTTACTCATTCTGACCTCAGACTACGCCTTTTGGAACCGTGTGGCGCTTGCATACTTACGCTTGTGTCAAGACGTGACGTGCCTTTCGCTGATCTAGCGTGATATAAGACATGTTTCCTCGGCTACCCAATCACGGACACGCTTAACCGACAGCCATCCATTCTGGCCATGACTGTCGAGCTTGACGAGATGCTACGCCGGGGGACTTAGTTTCCTATCTTTCTTTTGTTATGAGTTTTGATTTCAGGAAATTACGCATTTCCTTGGGAGGCTATATTCGGGTTTTGTTCAGCATTTGAGTTTGGTTTGGTTCAGATGGTCCGATATTTGCATTTATTGCAAGCTTACGCTCGTTTAGGACTTAGATTGTCATGGATCTATTATTTTGCGTGCCATGTGTACATAGGAATGTGCTTTCAACGCATGGGTTGTAGTTGTGATGTTTTTTATACTCTTTGGTAACTTAGGGCTCTGTTCGCGAACTCGGCCCGTCGTAGCAGATCGAGTCGGGATACCGTGTCATCACCTTCTGCCAAATCCATTTGTCTGGCCTTAGGACTGAGACAAATTTTATTCACCATCTGTAGATCCTATTATGGCGGATATATTAGTATAAGGCTGCAGACTTCGTGGAGACCCGAAGGTAGAAGAGCTTGTCAAATAGCACCCGAATAATTGTATAACCATCGGATTGCCTGCTTTGAGAGGCATATTCTTAGCATGCCGGTTGTTTCCAAGTAATTTTTCTAATTGAGCAATACAATCATTCCCTTCAGTGCTGCGCCATGAGTGCTCGTTTCTACGGCCGCCCAGCATGCCAGAGATAGGCCCAAGAAACAAACAAAATTAATGTCAGTGCTTCCGCCTGCGGATCGTCCGATCCTGCTAGATAGTGGTGAGATTACATCTCCGGTTCGATTACAGAGGGTGTGGCTGGCTTGCGCCTTGCAAGCGGTGCCTCCGCGGCTGTGGAACGAGAGACTCACCTCCCAACGTGGAGACATAGAACGCCGGTGTAAACACCATGCTTCTATAGAATGATTCCTTTCTCTTGAGCCAGATATGTGTCATCTAATAACGGTTAGGAACGCGCCTAGTCGCCTCACTACTCGATAGCTTCTTCTTCCCTCAAGACCTTGCATAAATAGACGACAGCCAAGGTACAAAGCTATAGGCACATTGTTCAAGACGCTGAGCCCGTTCCAAGGCTGCCGTTTACTGTGCATAATTGCCTGACCTTCCTGTCGCTAGGAGGCGACGGTTCGGATATTACAGAGTGCCAGAGCGCGCACAACGGGCTAGTAGGGACATAATATGATTCCAAAAATGCGTGGCAGCGGTTCTGGCATGTTGAAGGCTACAATGTCGTGCTTACTACACCCCAGAGACCTTCCAGCGAGGTATCTGGCCCCAAGGCTGCAAACATCCCCTAGGAGTATCCGCACTTGATGATAACAGCAGGGCCATGCATGTCTATGATTCTAGGAAATTAATTGGCGTATGATACTAGAAAATCCTCGTTGAATCAGAGTACGAACCACTCAGACAAAAGCAGTGTGGATCCAGGTCTGTCCCCTATCTACGGCCGTCGCGAGAAAGTTGATTTGTATCATGCGATGTGATTTACCCTGAACAAAGGCAAGATCGAGGACATCAAAGATACCCTTTCCATCAGTAATCCGTTGCTCGCAAGTATGGTGATCCCATTCTTTGGGGGTGAATAATGCCACGATTGTCTCCCATGTATATCTAGGGGAATTTGAATAGAGAGATGGCGCCAGGACATGAGATGATGAAGATAACAGACTCGAGTAAAAGGTTAAATGCACCCTAGTCTTCTGTATTACCTTGAACAGGCTTCAGAAGACAGACAGCCCGTATGAAAATGAGTCTTATCAAGATGGGGACATGGTGCCAAGTCAGGCCAGTCGGAGACTCCGGAAGCCCTAGATTACTTTCAACCACGTGGAAATTTCCTCAGATATGCCTGATTAATATTAAAGTGCATCTGCAGATATAAAGCTTAATTCACCTTTGGTCTCGAGGTCAATCCATGACTGTACCCCAGGAATTGGAGAGATAAGCCGACCGGATCTCCCGCCGCTATCATCGGAGCCTCCTATCAAGAATCAGCCCTTGGCTGGGGCCAAGATAACCAACGGCCTTGGGGTAGTTTACTAGTTCTGGAGATAGATAACCTGGTGGGTTTATATGAGACCCATTCCCCAGCCTGTGACCGGGGGTTGACTCCTGAGTCCCACTTCCAGCTTCCACCATGAACCAACCTACCCTCCGCTCCAGATTCGCTAAGGCGAAGAAATACATTCAAACAAAGGACGCTCCAGAGGAGGGTGCTGCCTACTTTAACGAGGATTTATTGCCAACACCACCAGGTGAGTCTGAATCTATCGAGTATGTGATGACGCTGACAAGATAGAACACCGAACATGGAACGTCCTCCACTTCTTCACCTACTACCTCACCACAACCTTCTCCCCCTCCAGCTATAATCTCGGCGCGACCCTCGTTAGTCTAGGCCTGGTACATACCCCTTTTCCTTTTCCTCGTTCCGTCGCCAGCTACACCCTCCCTTCTCCAGCATGCTAACAAACCACAGCGATGGTGGCACTGCATCCTCGCCGCCGTCATCGGCTCCTTCATCCTCTCCATCATCGTCATCCTCAACTCGCGCGGCGCAACCCGCTACCACGTCGGCTACCCGGTCTACGTGCGCGCTTCCAGCGGAATCGGCGGCTCCAAGCTCTTCGTCATCGTGCGCGCCTCCGTCGCAATCATCTACTTCGCCACGCAGTCCTACTACGGCGGCATGATCACCTCCGTGTGCCTCCGAGCGATCTTCGGCGATAGCTGGGTGAATCTCCCAAACACGCTACCCGCAAACGCGGGGATCGTGAGTCGGGATCTGCTGGCATTTTTCGTCTTCTGGATCGTCCAGTTCGGGGTGATGTTTGTGCATCCGACTGTCCTGCGGCATTTGTTTGTTGTCAAGGCTGTGTATACTACTGTCGCGCTGCTGGGCGTGCTAGGGTGGGCGGTTCACATGAATGGGGGGTCGCTTGGGGATTTCGCGTTCGACGGGCAGGTCGAGCTGCATGGGTCGGCGCTGGTGTGGCCGATGATCCAGGCGATCAACTCGGTGATGGGTGCGTTGTGTCCGATTTTAGTCAATCAGCCCGATGTCTCGCGGTACGCGACGAGGCCGTCGCAGGCGACGTGGTCGCAGTCGCTGGGTATTCTGATTTCCAAGGTTCTGGTGATGTTTGTGAGCTGTGCGACTACGAGCGCGACGACGCAGTTTCTAGGCAAGAGCTTTTGGAATGTGTGGGATTTGTACGATGAGATTTTGACGCAGTATTGGGGACCGCAGGCGAGGGCGGGGATGTTTTTTGCTAGTCTTGTGAGTGTTATCCCTGGACCTTCCTCTTCAGCACCGAATTCTCTATTCCCTGGTTTAGTAAGGCATATACTGACTGTTCAGGGCATGGTCCTCGCCATCATCGCAACTAACGCCGGAACAAACTCTCTCCCCGTGGGCGCCGACATCTCAGGCCTCCTCCCCCGCTACATTAATATTGTGCGAGGCCAGGTCTTCTGCGCGCTCATGGCCCCCCTCTGCGTTCCCTGGAAGATCATCTCCTCGGCGCAATCCTTCCTCACCTTCCTCGGCTCCTACACCGTCTTCCTCATGCCAACCTGCGGCATCATGGTGGTGGACTACTGGCTCATCCGCCGCGGAAACTTCCACATCCCCTCGCTGTACACCAAAGATCCCGGAACCCCATACTCCTACTACCACGGGTGGAATCTCCGCGCGATCGCCGCGTGGATTGGGGGCGTGGCGTTTACGATCCACGGGATCGCAGGCAGTCTTGATCCCGATGCGGTGAATCAGGCGAGTAAGAATATGTACAAGCTGGGCTTTTTGTTGAGTTTCTCGATGGGGTGTCTTTTGTATTATGTTCTTACGCTTGTTTTTCCTGTGCCGGTTTATCCGCCTGGGAGGGAGGAGGAGGGGGGCACTGGGTTTGAGAGTATGGCGGATCGAGAGGGGTTCTTTGAGGGGGAGACGGTGGAGGGGATTCGGAGGGGTTTCCAGGATGGTCCTGCGGAGGATGAGAAGAGCGTTGGGTTTGGGGTTCGGGAGGTTTGAGCTGTGATATTATGAAGATCTATGGGAGGATTTAATCAATTTGAGCGAATCAGTTTGAACTATGGTTCGACTACCAAGTACATTCTTCCACTACGTATACTATCGATTGAGTGATCCCCGTTCAGAAACCGGGAAATTCGGATAGACTGGCGAGGTTGATTACAGACAATACACCCATCTCAAACCTACCACATACACGAATCAAGATGCTGATCGTAGATGAGGCTTGAGATATTGATTCACTGCTAATAGCGTACCACCAGGTCGGGCCGAAATGCGCAACCAAAAACAGCCTAATGATTCATCTCGCAGACTAATCAAAAAGACAGGATTGGCTAACAGAGTGGAAATGTGATAACCCCAGAAACTGCGCCCCGGGTAATCTAAATCTACTCCAACTCCCAAGAGCTCGTCCGCATATCTTCTCCAACTCCCCACACCAAGAACGCCACTGGAGAGGAGATAAGACTCTCTAGCGGAGACTCCGTCGGAGAGGCCGGACGCCACTGCTGGTCGTGATAAGCGCGTTGATAAGATTTCAACAGATTGTCCTGTCTCGGTTGTGATTGTTGACAGTTTTTTGGTCCGGACATCGATCACTCAACTTCGTGTGCAAGTGAACAAGCAACAACGCAAATCATATTGGCGACATGAATCGCGCGAATGAGCACGTTAGCCATGCAACTCGAACAACCAGACCTAAGCTGGATTGAGCTGTCGATGCGTCCGAGTGGAAGGGTATATCTAGATCAATGTCCTATATGGAACGGCGAAGCTAGTCCAACATCCGATGTCGTATGAGAAGGATTGTCCACATCAAAGAGGTGGCAATGTCCAACTGGAGGGAGGGATAACAATGGTCGAGGCAGAGCAATACCAAGGAATAGATCGCAGGTCAATCTATGCAGCGCGCAGATCCATCACCAAGAAGATCTCGCCTGCGTCGATGTCGATATTATGTGCTCAAACCTCCACCACATTCCGAGGGCAGGAACGTGAATGAGATTGTATTTCCCTCCAAGGTGGTCGCGCTGAGTTGTCAAGACGCTCAATCGCATTTTCCAGAGTAATCGCGCGCGCGCAACCAAGACGGTACATTCCAGCGATAGTGGTATAGAAGCGACGTGGGGTCGTCGCCACGAGAAGCCCATCTCTGGTGCCTTTCCATTATATTCCGTCGGTAGAGTACAGTCACAATTAAACCCCTGCGACATCGGTATAGGCGGTTCAAAGCGACTCGGCTGGCCCTGTCCGTATTAAAAGGCCCGTCGGGTTGCACAAGACTGATTATGCTTGGTACTGTGTCATGAATCTTCGACGACTTTGAACGAGAGTGCTGAGGGGGCCGGTGGGTTCGCCGGCGTCCACGCAGTCGACGAGCGAAGGGTAGAAACGAGAGACGCCATCCGGTGTACCCCTGCGCGACGCGGTTTCAGAGAGGGGGATTGTAAACGGTCGGTAATTGAGCGATTGTGTACGGTGGTGATCGCATGCAATATCGGAACGAGGGCGCTTCGAACGAGAACAAACCAAAGATCGCCTGGAGCTCGCACTCACAAAGCAGGAAGCTCGGGCTCCGGCGCCGGCGACCTGAAAAGAGGCGACCGGCGCAGATCGCGACGGAGCTTGACGAGGAGGAAGCGGCGGTGGATGCGTTCGAAGACGAGATGGACGGGGTTTTGGCGAGGCATGGTGGTAGTATTCTGGGTAGAGTATAGCTTGCCTGTAGCTGTACTGTAGCAGTCTGCAGAATATGTCAAAGAGGAATTGGAGAGAGAGAAATGCGGAGGAGGGTCTGGGGTAGAAAAGGGAGGATTATGAGGTGGGCCAAGAAGTGATATGCAGCCAAGGTGAAGCTAAAGGTTGCACACGAGCCGATCATCTGTGCGCTCACCAGAGTGGCAAGGTCACCGCTACTTCTTTCTCGTGACTGTTGGGTGGTGACTGCGCTGGTCACAAGCCCAAGGGAGAGTTGGAACCCTATACTGATTCCCGCATTCCTGCCCGGCCGGAGATCGCATCCGTGGGCTGCCACGAGTTTGTCCCTCATTTAAGCTTTCTCCCGCACTGGGCGGATGGGAGGAGTCATCTTGGATGATATCATATCAAGTTGTTGTCTTATTGTCGAATGATTTCCTGGTGTGCGTGGTTAAGCTTTGCATGCCTCCAAATAGTTCCGGTACTGACGCGCAGACTTGAGCAAGATGCTGCTGCATAATCACTCTATGATTTGTTCTTTGGCTGCAGAGGTTCCCTATTCTACAGCAATCGGTAAGTGGACATGCCCTAGACACTCGAATAAACTCAGTTCTATCTCTATACGTCTACTGTATAGACCATGAAACTACTTACAAAACCAACCCAAATCTATACCAAGAAAGACCAGAAACGCCGAACAAAGCAAACTACACCGAAAGGAAACAAGACTTCAGGACCAAAGAGACGAAACAAAACAAAGAATAGAATCTTGACTCTCAAGGAATCCGACACCTCTCCCCGATCCCCTGGGCCAGACCCTCCTCAACCTCCTTTTGACTCCTCCCTCACTTCTTCTTCGGCCTCCCCCTCGGCTTCGCACCCCTCTTCCCAGGAGAAGCATACACATCCTCCTCAACACTCTGCAGCGGCGTCTCACTCCTCGGCCGCCCCCGCCCCCTCGGCTGCGGCGGCGACAGATTCCCACCCGGCGAATCCCAATCATCCCCGCGAATCCTACTCCTAGATCTCACCGCAGCCTTGGACCCAGATCCCGACGCGGACGCCTGACCCGGTGAAGAAGGATACTTGATCCCTAATCCCACATTCATGCCCATCCCCATCCCCATTCCACCAACAGACGACCATCCCGAGGGCTCGGGGTAGATCTTCCGCGTGTTCGGGTCTGTAGTCGTGATGAAGAATGTCAGGCCCGCGTAGATTTTTATCAGGCTGTGGATGTAGCCGAAGGCCAGCACGGCGGGAAGCATCAGGAGGTCCTGCGGGTGGGAGACGAAATAGGGAATTAGCTTCGCGAGTTTAGTGACGAGCATCCATCGGATTAGGTAGGAGAGGGCGTTAAGTTCGCGGGCCATCGGGGAGGTGGACAGGGTGTAGATCAGCACGCCGTCGTACAACAGGGCAAGGTTGAAGACGGATGAGAGGTGCAGTGCGTAGAAGGACCATGGGTGCGTCCAGAGACGAGGGCCAATGGAGAATAGGTATGCGAAGCTGGTTCTCCAGGATGTGCGGGATTGCTCGATGCAGCGGGCGATGTAGTTTGGTGGAAGGACGGTCTCGATGCATGCGTCGGAAGAGGACTGGATCTTGGCCGAGTACCCGCATGCGAGAGTCCAGCGGGTGATGAAGCTGTCTGCGTCTGTGGAGAGGGGCGCGAAGGTGCCGAAGAAGAAGCGCTTGTTTGTGAGGGCGTCAAGGAAGGAATCTTCGGTGACAATCCTCGTTCTGTGAGCGGAGGTGAGGTCCGAGACGATAAAGACGCCGCCGTCGATGGCGTTTGCGCCGCGCTCATCGAAGCACTGCCGCTCGAGCTCCATTGCACCGAGGGCGTTGAAGATGTAGTTTCCGTCTGTGCGGCGGGCGCGCTTGTTCGTGCCGACAATACCCACCCGGCGGTCTTCGAAGGGGGCGATGAGAGCTGGGAGAAAGCGTGCGGATGGCCAGGCAACGTGCTCGTCCATCAAGATGGTGATCTTGGTTTTGGCGTACTCGAGACCGTATGCGATTTGATTGCGGCGGCCGGTGTGGCTTGATGTTTTGACGGAGATCTTGGTGTGCGTGTATTGCTGCTGGTAGCGGGCGACAGCCTTTTTCATGGCGACGGTCACTTCTTCGCCGGTTGTGACGATCATGATGAGAGCCGGCTCGTTGGTGAGGCAGGACTGCAGGCATTCTGCGAAGACGGGGTTCTCCGGGTCCTCAATGGGGATGATCACTGTGCAGTCGTTTGGCTGGATATTTGGGGCTCGGGGCGTTGAAGTCGACGTGTAAAGGACGTCGAAGGAGACAATATGCACGACTAGAGCGAGATACTTGAACAGCGCAAGGTAGAAGAACCACGCGGACATGGTGTCATCGTACATGCCCGTCGAGGATGCATTGTCCCCTGCGATTTTCGCACGTGCAGGCAGCGCGGAGCCAGCAATTTGAGTCGAGATCCTGGTCAGGATTTGGACGAAGGTCAGGTGGCGCATTCCAAGAGCGAGGTCGACGCTGTGTCTGCCGAGGCCGATGATGCTGAAGACCAGGCGGACGAGCACTTCGACATGGCTCATCAAATGCTCGCCGGTTCGGCCCACCATGTACTCGATGGCAAGACCGAGGTGGGAGGACGTAAACGCCCAGGCCAGTAGGATGGCCAGCCCTATGATTCGAATCATGGTGTCGGTTCTGTTTGACTTGCTAGGTAAATTGTACGGTGATGTTGGGAAAATGGAATTTGGAGAGGTTCAAGCGGCGCTTGGGGTCTCTCGTTTTTTTATAAAAACCTGGGTTGCACGAGAAAATGCAGCAAAGGGTTTTGACACAAAGAAGACCCTTGCGAGCCTGGTGTCAAGAGTGCCCGGATTCGAGATTGCACAAAGCTTTAATCGATTTAGTGGGCTAGAACGCCTTTCAGAGTCTATTGTTCGCAACAAAGAAGGCTGTAACAGACGACTCTTTGACCAAACGACTTGAGCCCGGGGATGCCTTATTCGTCACCCATAGATGAGAGGAGAGAAATCAGACAGAGCCTCGACTGCTCTGTTTTCAGGCGGAATCTTGTGCTCTACAAGATACACGTTATGCTTTTTCGCCCTGGCGTTACGCTATATACTCACCCTAAGGAGCCCATATGTTTTGCAGCATGGGCGGATTCTGCATCATTTCAGTCCAGGTAGTGTTAGAGGGCTGCTACAATCAGTCCTGGGCTTTATCGGCGGGACTTGGTAACTACTGCATGATATTGTGATCTTTAAGATAAATAAATCGAGATTAGTCCTCTAGTTGTATATGCTTGCTTAAGTACTTGCGAAGGAGAGCCTTATATTTGACACATAGTTGACTACAAGTAGATAAACAATCTTCGTATGCGACAGGATCTTAAAGCATTACTTATGCGCCCTTGACTATCTTCACTAGTCACCAGCGTAACCCCCTGCCCTGGAGTAAGACAATTGTTAAAGTGTAGATAGATTCAACTCAGGGTCCGAGTACTCCGGGAAACCGTTCAAGACAAGTGGAAAAAAGAGAGACACATGACGAGGGTAATGAAGGAAGAAGAGACGGATCCAACCTTGGAGCAGGAGGATGGGGGGTTTTATGGACGTTCGCTAGGAGGTTCTTCACTCTTCTTGGGCTTGTGAAGGGAATTGTTACTGGAGGAGTGAAGGTGAGTTAGATGATCTGGTAGATTGGGGAAGGTTCGAAGGTCTGGAGAGAAGGTGGTGATGGTGCGAGATTGGCGTAGTGATGTAGGCTTCGTTGGAACGGCCCTGACACATGTATGCCCTCTTTCGTGGAGAATTTGAGACTATAATTTTTGATTTGTAGCTCTGCGGTTCAATCAGCGAGGACCAGGGAAGACCTAGGTTCAGAACTTGGAAGGATCGCATATAGCATTTGTGAGTGCCGCTGTCTATGGCGCAGAGAACATCCGTACCCGAATTTGCTACTGCTTACACTACGGTAGGTGAAGATTCTAGCGGCCAAAAATGTGAAGAAAGAAAAGTAAATTTTTCTGAATCTATATGCAGCCATCCCCTAATCACCAATGCAATATATACAAGATTCCCCGACACCAGGCCAAAGACATTCAAGCATGCACAAGAAAAATGAGGTATCAAAGAAAATAAAAAGACAATCACGCATTCTCCGCATGAACAGCCTTCTCACCCTCCTTCCTGCGTCCCTCATCCCAAGTATGAGAGTGGAAGTCCGGCATCTCAAAGTTGCTGCTCTGCCACGGCTTGACCTTGTTCACGTACATCCAGTCCAATTCTTCAAGTGTGCGTCCCTTACCCTCGATAACGAAGAAGTAGACAACAAGCACAGCGGCGAAAAGACATCCGGCGAAAACGTAGCCATACGCGAAATCAATCGCACCGGTGATGAAGGGAGTGAAGAATCCGATCAGGAAGTTCCACAGCCAGTTGGACGCAGTAGCAAGAGCCATGCCCTTTGCTCTGTACTTTGAAGGGAAGAGCTCGGCAACGATTGCCCAAATCATAGGGCCCCAGGTTGTGGCGTAGACTATAGTATGGATTAGTATTGATCACAAAGAGATTTAGACAAAAAAGGGAGGGCTTACAGAGAACGAAGAAGCAGGCGACAACCACCATGCCCTTGCCGGGGCCGGGGGTGTTCTGCGGGGTTTGGACATCGAGCATGAAGTGACCGATCGAAGCGAAGATCATGAACATGATGAACATGAGAATAGCACCGGTGATAAGAGACTTGCGGCGGCCGTAGTTCTCGACAATGTAGAGACCGCCAAAAGTGGTTCCGAAATTGACACCGCCAAGGATGACTTGGGTGATGAAGCTGTTGGAGATACCGGCACCTTGGAAAATGGTGGTTCCCTGTGGTTGTTAGCTTTTGCATTGAGTTTCGAGGTTGACGACTCACGTAGTAGAAGAAGTAGTTGGCACCGGTAAGCTGTTGCAGAGCCTGGAGGACAACACCAAGAAGAAGACGGTAGCCCATGCGAGGAGCAGTGAGGAATTCAGTCCAGCCTTGGTCGCCAGATTCGGCATCAAGCTGAGCCTGAATCTCACCAAGCTCGCGGATAATGACACGGTGGTTCTCGGGCACTCCATAAAGACGAGCCATGGTCTGACGAGCAGTGTCGATGCGGCCGTGGCGGTAGTCGTAACGAGGGCTCTCAGGGAACATGGCCATTCCGAGACCAAGGATAAGAGCGAAAAGGAAGGTCAGGCCAAGGGTGATTCGCCATTGAGCGGTACCATCCATAGTCTCGGTACCGAGGTTGATGCAGTACGCCAGGAAGATACCGAGTGTGACGAACAGCTGGTATGAACTGATCATGGCACCACGGACGTGCTTAGGGGCACTCTCTCCTTGGTACATAGGGACAAGCAGGGAGCAACCACCGACACCGAGACCAGTGGTCCAACGACCCATGGCGAATTGAACCCAGTTGCCATCAGGAGCAGAGATCTGGACGATCAAGCCGACGATGAGGATCATACACCAGACAGTGATGGACCACTTGCGGCCGAGTTTGTCGGCGAGAGGAGCACCGCAGAGAGCACCAATGAGTGTACCAATGGACAGCAAACTGACGATGAGACCGGAGCGGACGTGGCTGAAAGAGTAGGAGCCGTCGTCTTGAAGTTCGCCATAACGCTGAAGGAAGTTGTCCATTTCTTGGAATCCAGAGATCTGACCAGTATCGTATCCGAAAAGGAGACCACCCATCGAGACGAACAGACCCATGACGGTAGCACGGAGAGTGATCCGGGGAACCGGGGTGTCAACACCGATCTCAGCAGGCTTCTGGCTTGCCATTGTCTCCTGGCTGGAGTACTGGTTGGGGTATTGGTTGGGCTGGGGAGCCGGAGTAATGGACTCCCCATGATGAGCGGAACTTTCAACGCCCATGGTGTAGAAGATGAGTGGTAGTCAAGAAGAAAGAAGATGAGTAGAAAGGGACTGGGGAGCAAGAGATTCTGGGGATGTGCAGGATGCCTTCCCTTTTTATAAGCCAGTCGCGCGGGAAAATGACCCAACGTAAGCAGGTCCACAGGCCGGAACAGTGTTGCAGTCTGGCACAGTGGAGAATTCTGGAAAGCGATGGACGAGTGTCATCAGCCAGCGAGAGTGGTAGCGACTTCCACCCCGATCTCTCCATACGGAGACTCCGCGAGAAGACTCTTCCGTCACTGAAGACTCAAGAGTGGCAATCTGGCACCCCATGACAGGGATCTGGTCATGGGCGACCAGATCAGTAATCATGCTAATTGGTAGAAGAGCGTACAAAGAGCGGCCGGATGGCAAACCACAGAAGGGAACTAGGGTCCGGCCGAGGGAGCCGGGGAAGAGATACGTTGGTGGCGTAGACGCTAGGAATGATCAGGTCAGGATTCAGGAGCCAAGCCAAGCTGTGACGATGTTCTCCGAAGCCGAAGAAGCCGTCGAGTCGGCATGCCTATGAGTGAGTCGATGACGGCACTCGGCCTTGGCTGTGGCTTGGAGTTGAGCCGCAGGATCAAAAAGATTAGTACTATTGTCTACAACAGTCACCACTACCAGTCCCTTGAACACAACCATGTGGCATACCGGAATGACAAAGACTGACAGCCAGCCTGACATTCCATGACTGAAGCGGTGTCATCCATCCACGTTCGGGAGGGCCGGAAGGGACAGGGAGAGAAATGCGGGACCGTGGAGGACAGCCTGGAGAAAACACTGGAGAGCCGATTCTTGCCTGAAAAGCTGACCGGTGAGTCTCTCCCCGTAGAGATCCGGTTTTGCTTGAGGGGAAGAGGGGAAGAGGGGAAAACTGGGGTGCCATATCAGCATCATTGTCGAACTGTCGAACAAGCATCCTCAGCTTCCTTTGCTTCTTTCCTCTCTCGTCCGCTTGCATTGATCATTGATGATCAAGCAAACTCTGCAGCAGCTTCAGCCCGAAGATGAGCCGAGTCGGCAGAGAAATGAGGATTGCCACCCGACCGAGTCGGTGGTCGCCTGTACGGAGTGAGCGAACCCACCAGCGCAAGCTTTGTGGATTCCTTGGCTTCTCGTAGTGGCTGTGATCTTGTTTCCAGCCAGATGAAACGTCATTATTGGCTGATGCTC
Organism: Aspergillus karnatakaensis; assembly: GCF_047715665.1. Lineage (NCBI taxonomy): Eukaryota > Fungi > Ascomycota > Eurotiomycetes > Eurotiales > Aspergillaceae > Aspergillus > Aspergillus karnatakaensis. Next base: position 354,847 of record NW_027395731.1, on the reverse strand, counting down.
GTTTCTCAATACTGAACAGTGGACAGTGAACAGAAAAGAGCGAAATGGAGGAGTGACGTCATCACTCTCCCAGGCGTTCAGGCGCTTATGCGGTAAGGCAGCAGGGCATTAAGGCACCAAACAACCTGGTCTTCTGAACCGCGCACGACAATCAACTTTCTGATCTACGCGAATTCCATCAAAGATCCAGGTACAGATCAGTCTAAGCACCATGCAGGGAGTTCAGGGCAAAGTTCTGTCAGCCGCCGCCAGCCCGCCCCCCACCGAGTACCCGTACGCCTTCCCAGGTGTAGCTTCCCCTTCACTCCCTAGCCAGGGGCGTTGATCTTAACAAATGGTGTTGAACTAAAACCAATTCGCTGATGAACTATACTCGAAGCTCGAATGTAGACAACGAGCATATCCTCTTACAGTGGGTTCTAAACTAAGCTTAATTAACATAGTTCGAGGCTAAACCCAGCCATCGGCCAGCTACCTGCCACTCTGCCGCTATTCCTTGGGGAATACTAGCCGTTTGGTGATCACTATGCACCGCCGGGTAACAATGAACTCTCACAGGCGTTTGACTTGAGCAACTTCAGTCTCTGTGGTCGCAGATTTCAGGAACCATGTATCTTCATGGCCCATGATGAAGCCTGAGAGCATTTGCGTGCATTCCGTATTGTGCACCATGCTGTGGACACTGACAGGTCAACATTTACTTCGAAATGAACCCATCAATGAACTTGGTAATCTGCTCCGCCAAAGTCTCAGGCTGGCTCACAAACGGCATGTGTCCGGCCTTAAGGTCCACAACCTCCCATTCAACATTGGACTTCTCCAGCAACATATCCTGCAACGATGAAGGGTTGCAACAGTCGTCCAGTGTACGCACATACGCTCTCCTACCATCGAATGCACCCTCCGCCCAGGCAGGGGCAGTGGCGGGTGTTTCGAAAGCTCGGAGTGCGTGTGGCTGCATGAGCTTATCCAATTCCGGCTCAAGCGCGCGATCGCAGTCATTGTACAAGATCTCCATCGCCGGTTCAATCACGGCAACCCCCTGATATGGCTGGGAACAGAATGGTCAATACTCTATAGTCATATTCGCTGTTATCCAGGGCTGACCGTACCTTGTTAACTTTTATAAAAGGAGGGTAAGCACCGCCTACGGCAGTGAGGAGAGATTCTCCCTCAAGGGTGATATTGCCCGCCACGTAAATCAGGCCGATGATGCCAGTAGAGTGACCTTCGGCTGTTCTAATCTCCTTCGCGAGCCCTTTTGCTGCGCCGCCGGTAACAACACCCCCGTATGAGTGTGCGAGGATGACAATGTCTTTACCGTGTTCGTTCAAAAGAGGGAATAATACGTTGTCGCGCAAGAAAGCAATATCGTCAGAAGAGGATGCCTTCGCCGGATCAGAGGGATTGCAGCTAGGGTATGCTCCCGGGTATGTTGTGTATCCGGCTTCGGTCAGGTACGGTAGCAATTGGTCGAAGCCTTGAGGTGTGCCGAAGGCACCTGGAACGATAACGATCACCGGGGAATTTGCCGAAGACATAGTTGCTAGAATTCTCACTTGAGAACAGATTGGACTCTCGAATGTTGAGTACTATTGCGGGAGAGAAACAAAGCTGAGGGTGTCCGGGTCGGTAGCTAAATATTCATCAGAGTAAGCTAAGGGGGGCGGAGTGCTCCAAAATCAGCTGCATGTCAGATTAATACATTACCCCGTCACGATCAGCTGTGAGTTGTTAATGGTCCTGGCAGGCAGAAAAAGTGGACTCGGGAAGGTTCAATATAGATTCAGGCGCCTTTCCACTTCTGTAGACACCTGTCTTTGACCAAGGTATTGCTTATTAGCTCTGCCTAGCTCCGTTACCTTTCACTTTTCCAAAGCGTACAAATCGACCTCTCTCCGCTGAGGTAACGGGACGAGAGATCAATAAGGACCTATGGAATCAAGAAATCATCACTGGCCAGCACCCTTCACCTGCCCAACTAAGAAAACCCTGTGGTGGCCGCGGCCCCCTGTAAGGCCTTAAGGGAATGGTAACCGACAACAAGGGTGCAGTCATCACCAGTCTATGAGTAAGACTTCACCCATATCCCGGTCAGGATCGGTAACCACTTCTATAAAACCGTGGCCTGGCTGTCAATTATCGAGTATTTCTTGCTGACTCCGGACTTGAATTGCGAGAGGTCGAAACTTCCTTGAATATATCAATGTCCTTTAGCTCAGCTCGTCGTCACGCTATCCCACAAACGAAGATATATATATTTCCCGTGAAGTAGTTCTGCCCAGTTGCTTTGCACAACCACAATGCTCTGCATCGAGGAGTCAAAGATCTAGATAGCTTACTCTGCACTGGAGATTTATCATCAATCGTTGGGAGTAAACAAAGGCAGGGGATTCGTGCGTTGGTGTTTTGATGGTCACCTGACTTGACAAGGCTGCCCCTTCTCCTCACCATCACCATCACCATCAGCATCCCCTCCTTCTCTCCTTCCACCTTGGGATCTTCGCTTTAACTTTAGACATCATCTCAGTCCAGCTCATACAATGATTGAATGTATTATTTTCAGCTGACCTCCGGCTTCCTCATGCGCCGTGATGACCCGATCCCGAGCACGCCCCGCGTGTGCTTACTCCTCGGTTGTGCTCGATCAAACGCTAGGTAGTGACGAGCTGACTCGCTGAGATACCATGGAACGACAGTCACAAATTGCCTTATCATACCATGACTACACTGTTGCACCGATCTGTGCACTGCCGATCGAGCTGACGGCCACTACGGCAATCTTGGGGACAATCCATGAGCCTCTACCAAGACGCGGGGATGATACCAACGCGTACACCTTAGGGACGATAGCAGCGCACCATGTTGTCATTGCGTGTCTTCCCTCGGGGTATTACGGCACAAATACGGCAGCAACCGTGGCGAGTAACCTTCGTTGAACCTTTCCGTCCGTACACTCCTGCACGATGACCGGCATGGGTGGGGGTGTTCCTGGGCCGGTAGATATCCGACTGGGCGACGTCGTGGTCAGTCAAAAGGTTGCCCAATATGATCTTGGAAAGACCGTCGCGGGAGAGCATTTTATACGGACGAGTATTCCCACGAGACCATGCTGGGACTCTTGACAGCCGTTGCCAAAATCCGCGCCCGCCATGCTTTAGAATCGAGCCAAATCCCGAAAGTTCTTGCGGAAATGATAAGAAGATACCCCTCAATGGATATATTTGCGTATCCAGCACATTTGCACGATTGTGTCTTTGAAGCTACCTACGACCACGTCGACGCGTCGAAAGACTGCCATGAATGCGATGCATCCCGACTCGTTGTGAGAAAACGCGTGCGGGGCACCAACGACCCTGAAATTCATTATGGAATGATCGCGTCCGGTAATCAAGTCATGAAAAATGGCAAGACGAGGGATCGGGTGGCGCAGGAGCCTGCTACAATTTGTTTTATGGAGGCGGCGGGGTTAATGGACAGTTTTCCGTGTTTGGTCATCCGTGGAATCTGTGACTACTCCGATTCCCATAAAAATGACCATTGGCAAGAGTACGCAGCAGCCACAGCAGCTGCGTATGCTAAGGAGTTACTGTCCGTCCTGCCTGTCGCAGAGCTAGAAGTGCCACCGCCTCTTGTCACAGTCTCGGGTCAGTGAATTAATTCCCGGACGTCTTATTCTTTCTAACTTTCGCTAATGACGGCTCCAGAACGACGAGGGGTGCTGTTGGAGAACCTTAAGTTTCATCGTATGGTCTCTCACCGCACAGAACTCAGCCCACACCATCAAGAAACGTGCCAATGACTCCTGACCCATCCTGATTATGTTGCCTGGTATGATCCAGCTAAAGCGCATGAGCATCATGGGTTCCTGTGGGTCAAAGGTAAACCTGATGCCGGCAAATCGACGCTTTTGAATTTTGCGTACAATCGTGCAAAACGAGACAAACGCAGTATTGTGATTTCATTTTTTTTTCAACGCGCGGGGGAGTGCACTGGAGAAGTCTACGGAGGCGATGTATCGGTCTTTGCTCTTCCAGCTGCTCAGCCAAGTGCCAGGTCTAGAGAATGTGCTTCCTGTGCCAGATTGTGGCGGAGATCTCTCTATAACTCAAGAGGACTTGAAGAAAGAGACCGGAGAGTATCGGCTCCGGCCCGCCGTCATCTGAGAGCTGCTGCGGATCGCAATCGAGCAGCTCGACCAGAAGCGTTTAGTGATATTCATTGCCGCCCTGGATGAGTGCGACGAATACCAGGTTGAAGAGATGGTGGAAATGTTCGAGGACCTCGGGCAGCATGCGGCTCTGCAGGAGAGACGGCTCCTCACTTGTTTCTCTAGTCGCCATTATCCGTACATCGACATAGGACGTGGCCGAAGAATCACATTGGAGCTGGAGCCGGGTCATCAAGCAGACATCGCCACTTACATCAGAGCTCGGCTTGGAATTCGTGAGCGCCAATTAGCGATTGATGTCCGAAGACAACTGTGTATGAAGGCGAGCGGTATTTTCATGTGGGTGGTTTTCGTTGTCGGCCTTCTAAATGAAGAGTACAAAAGAGGCAGACTGTTTGCTGTGCAAGAACGGATCGAAACACTTCCAAGCGATCTTAGTGATCTATTCAGAGAAACGGTGATGAGAGACGAGAGTTACACACAAGATCTGCAAGTCTGCATTCAATGGATACTTGGTGCACAACGTCCCCTGAGCCTGGAAGAGTACTACTACGCGGCCATCTCTGCGCTGGACCCAGGGAAGCTTCAGAAGTGGGAGCCGTACGAGACAAACGAGGAAGACATGTCAAAGTTCCTTCTGAGTTCCTCGCGAGGCCTTGCAGAGATTACTCGGACGGCGTCGCCCATAGTTCAGTTCATTCATGAGTCCGCGCGAGAATTCTTTCTAACATACGGTCTTTCTGAGCTGTGGCCTGGTACCACACTTCAAGAGCTCGAAGCCGATATCCATAACCGACTCCGGGACTTCTGCTACACTTACCTGACATTCTATTTCACTTCCGGGTTCAAATCAATAGAAGAAATTTCAAGCAATCTCGAGCTCACTTTGACATTTCCGTTTCTCCAATATGCAGCAACTAGCGTCTTGTATCATGCTAATGAAGCGGCACAGGATACTAGGTACCCGCAATACGATTTTCTTCAGGCGTTTCCTCTGGTCAACTGGATTCAGCTACACAATGTGTTTGTCGACTCTAAGAAACTCACGTATACACCAAGTGCTAGCCTTTTATATATCGCCGCTGATAGCAATTTTGCGGCATTGATCAACACAATCCTCTCTCACAACCCCACGACTGATATCGAGGGTGAGCGACACGACTATCCCTTGTTCGCTGCGGTGGCGCGTGATAATTGGGATGCTGCCTTAGCCCTCTCATTGCACGGATCAAGCCCTCCGAAAGACAACACTGCTGTATTTTCACGCATGAACAGCAGGCGGCTGCGAAGGCATGAGAGAGGAGAGACGCCCCTTTGCTGGGCTTGTAAGAATCGGGAGGCTCGGCTAATCAATCTGCTGGCAGAGAAAGCAGCTGATATCGATGCAAAGGACAAGGACGGCCGGACACCGCTATTATAGGCATCTCGTAATGGTGACCAGGAAGCCGTGGAACTGCTGCTGAGAAAGGGAGCAGATGTCGATGCCAGAAACAATAATGGCTGGACGCCGCTCCTGTGGGCTGTTGATAAGAACTTTCTGGAAGTAGTACAAATACTTCTGGCAAATGGCGCTGATATCCATGCAGAAAACAAGGACGGAGTATCGCCGCTGGGACACGCTACTCAGCACGAGAATGACTGGCTGACGGACTTCTTGCTTGATGGCTCCCTAGCAAGAAAAAAGGCGTCAACAAACTGAGTGAGGAAGAATGGACGCGACGCATTTTGCGGGTCTGTACGGACGATATGTTGTTTGGTTTGATCTCGCAAACTCAGAACTAGGGCTTGCCAACGGCCATCCCTAGAGCAATCTCGAGCTGCTGTTGTCACTTGCAGTTTGGGGTCCTCCTATCCCAATCGCGCGCAGACAGGTGCTAGCCTTTTAGCAAGAATGAGCTGGAGATTATACCGAGACCTTGTCTGAAGGAACGCGCGTGGCAGCTCAGTAGGTTTAATTTTGCTACCCCGGATTCTCCACCACTCATCACGATTTCTAACAAGGATCGGCGGGTGGCTGCCGCATCTGACACGGATGAAACCCCTGCAGAACCGGATAGATTAATCCTCAACTTCACATAGACCAAGTACCATTGAATTGAAACTCCACACCGGTATTCCGATGACCCGCTAACGAAGATGCCGCGTCAGTTCTGGCATTCATACGGAGCTTCGTCCGGTTTCAAGATCCCAAAAGTCGCGAAACAAACGTTATAAACCATGAAGACACGCAGCTTCTATGCCCCCGACTCAAACATTCCTGTAGCACACTTTCGCAATGAGGCTCTTCAACACGGCATGCACCTTAGCCAGCCTGGCGCTGGCCCACGCTCTTCCCCAAGTCGCAACGTCATCATCAGTTCCTACACCCACAAGCTCCGCCGCATCCTCCTTTGCCACAACCTCCGGCCTCGACTTCATTATCGACGGCGAAGCAGGCTACTTCCCCGGCTCAAACTCCTACTGGATCGGCTTCCTAACCAACAACGACGACGTGGACCTGGTCTTTGACCACATGCGTGAGTCCGGCCTCCGCATCCTTCGCGTCTGGGGCTTCAACGATGTGAACGAGGTTCCGGGGGAAGGAACAGTGTACTTTCAGCTCCACCAAAACGGTGCCTCAACCATTAATACCGGAGAGAACGGCCTACAGCGTCTTGACTACGTCGTGCAATCTGCCGAAGAGCGCGGAATCAAGTTGATCATCAACTTCGTCAACTACTGGGATGACTACGGTGGTATGAACGCCTATGTACAGGCCTATGGCGGGTCAAGTAATGCGGACTTTTATGCCAGCGAGGAAATGCAAGCTGCGTATAGAGAGTATATTGCTGCTGTGGTGAGCCGCTATGTCGATTCGCCTGCGGTGTTTGCGTGGGAGTTGGCGAATGAGCCACGATGTCAGGGGTGCGAGACCAGTGTGTTGCATGAGTGGATTGAGCAGACTAGTCAGTATATCAAAGAGTTGGATCCGAGGCATTTGGTTTGTATTGGTGATGGTAAGTCGATCCCCGCCTCTCTTCTCGGCTCCTCCGAGAATGCAGGGAGTAGGACTAACAGGCAATAGAGGGCTTCGGCCTCGACACGGGCTCAGACGGAAGTTATCCATATGGATACAGTGAGGGCTCGGACTTTGCTGCCGCTTTGACGATCGACACAATTGACTTTGGAACATTCCACTTGTATCCTGATAGCTGTACGTTTCTTTACCTACTTTGCTGTGTCCCTACAACCGCATCTAACAAACCCCAGGGGGCACAACCTACGACTGGGGCAACGGCTGGGTAACCTCCCACGGCGAAGCCTGCGCCGCTGCCGGAAAACCTTGCCTATTTGAAGAGTACGGCGTGACCTCGAACCACTGCGCCGTCGAAAAGCCCTGGCAAACGACATCGTTGAATACTACCGGTGTCTCCGGAGATCTGTACTGGCAGTTCGGCGATACGCTGAGCTCAGGTCCGACGCATGATGACGGGAATACGATCTATTATGGCTCGGAAGAGTTTGAGTGTCTTGTCACGGAGCATGTAGCGGCTATTGAGGAGAGTGGAAGGTAGAAGGAGATGGGTATCGAATGGGTGATGAGGTTGAGTCATCTTAGAGTTTGTTAGCATGGATGAGGTAATAACACGAGCGGGCTTCTCGTGAGAATGGTGCGTTATCGTACTGCGAGCTTCTAGAGAAGTCTAGATGCTTGGCAGGGCGTCCGATGTCATCCCATTTGCATTGGCAACGCTCCTTATCTCCCTCTTGCCTCGCGTACCAAGCGAAGTACTGAGAGCCCTAGCGGTAGCTAGCTAGACAGGGGTGCTCCCCCGGACCGGGACCGGACCGGTCATGCAATTCTCGTTAAGCGATGCAAATAAGAGCCCATAATGAGCTTAAGATAAACCTTATCCAATAGCATCACTCCAGAAAAATCAGACGATAGGAAACCCCTGTCGGGCCAAACTCAAACTCCAAAGACTGCAGAGCGCAGAGACGGCACATCCGAACAGCCCAAGGCCGAGCTTATCAGTGGCGTAGCCAGGGCGGCCGTTGTTTGGCTGTATTTGCGGGGAAAGAGTGAGCTAGAGTTCTTGACGCCTTGGTCGATGCTACTCTGCGATACGAGCTTATCACCACCATAAAAAGAGCCTTTCGCCCAACTTGCATCTTTTTTTTCCCACAGTCATTTTTCTCACGCGACCATAGGTAGCTGAGTTGGTTTTCCATTACTTGAAGATCAACATGGGCGAGAAAATCACCCCCGCGTCTGCCTCTGGGCCCTACGGCCCCAGCGACCCCGAAATTGGCCACGGGGCTCCCCACTCCCACCCCCATGATCCCCCCACAAAGACCCCGAACGCAATGCAAGCCCTAATCGAGGCGGACTTACTCGACGAACGATACCAGAATACGCAGCGCGGGCTGAAGAACAGGCATGTGCAGCTTATGGCTCTGGGAGGAACAATTGGGACCGGTCTCTTCGTTGGGTCTGGGCAGGCATTGAATATCGGTGGGCCATTGTCGCTGCTCCTGGGTTATATTTTTATCTCGGTGGTGGTTTATTGCGTTGTTACGGGTATCGCGGAGGTTGGTGCCTACCTTCCTGTCCATGGCGGTACGATGAGTTATCACGGTTTCCGATATGTGAGTCGCAGCTTGGGGTTTGCGATGGGGTATCTTTATTGGTATTCCCTAGGTATTTTGGTGCCGTATGAGATCGTGGCCGCGAGTTTGGTGATATCATATTGGGATAATCCGGTCCCCCTGGCGGTTTGGATCACGATTATGCTTGTCGTTATTGTGATCCTGAACTATTTTCCTGTCGGGATATACGGCGAGACGGAATTCTGGTTTGCGGGGATCAAGATCATCACGCTTGTCGGCCTGCTCATTCTCTCTTTCATCTTGTTTTGGGGTGGAGGGCCGAATCGCGATCGCCTCGGCTTCAGGTACTGGAAGGATCCGGGTGCCATGAATGCATACCTGGTCACCTCGAATGAGGATGCAGGTCGGTTTGTCGGTTTGCTACAGTGCATCGTCAAGTCCGCAATCGCATTCATCTTCGCACCCGAACTCATTATCGTGACAGCCGGTGAGATGGAATCACCTCGGCGAAATGTCCCCAAGGCCGCAAGACGGTACATCTACCGTCTAGTCATATTCTACATCCTCGGCGCGTTGGCAATTGGCGTGATTTGCTCGTCGCAAGACAGCGCCATCCTGACCGGCGATACGAACAACGCCTCTGCGTCGCCCTTCGTCGCGGCAATCCAGAATTCCGGAATTCCCGTCCTTCGTCACATTGTTAACGCGGCGATCCTGACATCTGCATGGTCATCTGGCAACTCCTTCCTATACATGTCCTCCCGCTCGCTTTATGGCCTCGCCGTCTCCGGAAACGCACCTTCAATCTTCAAGACATGCAATCGCTGGGGTGTGCCGTATCTTGCCGTCACTGTCTCCGCTCTCTTCTCTCTTCTTTCTTATCTGGCCGTCTCCAGCGGCTCCTTCACGGTTTTTAACTGGCTTCTCAACTTCACCAACACATCCGGCTTCATCTCCTGGATCTGCTGCTGCATCGTATACTTCCGGTTCAGCGCAGCAATGAAGGCACAGGGAGTTGAAAAGCCCTACACGTCCAAGATCCAGCCCTACGCGATGTACATTGCATTCCCACTGGCGATCTTCCTCGTCTTGATCAACGGATTCACATCCTTCTGGCCGGAGAACTGGTCCGCGAGTAACTTTTTCACGGCGTACGTGGGGATTCCGGCGTTTGTGGTGCTTTATGTTGTTCATCGGATCGTCTTCTGGAGTGACCCCTGGGCTTGGGACTCGCATGAGGTAGATTTGCATACCGGCGTTGATGAGGTTATTGCGGCAGAGAAGCCCGAGAGGCCGAGGGATACGTGGCAGAGGAAGCTGGCTGTGCTTGTTGAATAGGCAGCACTGCTGGTGGGCAGCTTAGTGGACATACCGAGGAGCAGGCTGGGGGTTGTTAAAGGGCCATTGTGTGGTCATAATGTATGAAATCGTTATGTTGAAGATGATTGAAGCTTGTTTCCGATGTGGGATTGAGCGAAGTTGGACTTGTCAGGATGTCTTGTAATGATACCTCTCCTGGTATATTCATAAGTCGAGATCAGTTCAGTGTCTAGAGCAAACGCGCCCAGCGACCCTTCAAAGCCCTGCGGTCCCAGAGACAGAAGTTGTATGAGGTGAGAGGGGAAACTTCACCCATGGGGTCTGGTCTAACCATTAGTTGGGGAGGTTCCGTTTCTGCGGGAATGGGAATGACGACCTCTGTGTTGGAACGAGTACATGGATGATGAATGATTGATGAGACGAGCGGTAGTTGATGGGTGTTGGGGGAAGGAAAATGGGATCGGAGTGATCCTGGCAACAACCACCAATCTGCCGCATTAGGACGGCAAGAACGATGCAGCGTGGCCTTCCGGGTACATTCTCGGAGTCAGCGATATAATGATAACTATCATATCCATTAAAAGTAGGTATATGGCCAAAATATGCTACATGTCGAACTGAATTTCTGGTAGACCTCATGGCATCAGCCCCTCACAATGTAAAACCCACCCATATATTCCTGTTCGACACCACTTCTCACACCAATCCGCTCAACCATCTTCTGACCCCTAGTCTTGATGTTCTCAGCCCCTTCCTTGGCCTTGTCGAACCATCCTCTTTGGTCGATTGCCGCCTCAGGATCCCACATCGGATGGTCGAGAACCGCCTGTGTGTATTCTGTGTCGTAGTTATCGGCCATAAAAGCAGCTTCGGCGGCCGCTTGTCGCGCTGCTTGCAGGTCGTATTCTGTTCGTGGTGAGGGGGGCGGGACGTCAGGGCGAAGGAAGCCGAGGAGGCGTATGGAGACCGCAGATGGTGGAGGGTGTGGGAGGGAGTCGTTGAGAAGCCGGAGGACCGTAGATTTGCGGGTTGTGTGGGCGAGAGAGACCGGCCCGGTGGCGTGTGTCCCGTCCCAGAGTAACACGGAGAGGATGACCATTTGCCAGTCGTCGTCTGAGCTGAAGCGGGCCCAACCGAAAAAATGGCCGCGCAATTTGTCTTGGATGTCTGATGGAATTTTAACAGACACACGCGTCGGATCAACGGACTGGGACGGTTTTGCGGTAAAATTGAGGGGATATGGTGGTTGAGGCCCGTTCTCAACTAACGGTGGTGCATACACGCTCGGGCCTTCCTCCTGAGAACCATCGCCTTTTATGGCTCCATATGCAGTTGAGACCACAGTGTCCGTGAGCCACTTCGGTCTGTAGCGCGAGCTGGCCGCACCTGCTACTGCGGCAACCGGGGCCGTGACTCGTGAAGCCATCACCCGCGCGTACGTCCCGGCAACAAGTGCGCCAACCTCCAACGGCAACGTAGTCACACTTGCACCGCGCAGCGAGCTTGGGTCAAGCGAGGTTGAAAGGATGCGAAAGACAGGACTCCGGCACATGACCTTTTTCTCCCCCTGACAAAGAATTAATTGAAAATATCCATCCTCAGCCTCGGGTGGGATCCGCGCAACGACAGTCTCTCGCAGTTTATGAGTCTCCCGGATCCGCCTTGATGCCTTTTTTAGAAATTTTGCGATATCCCGCTGCCACGCGCGCTCTTTATTCGGATCGACTTGATCCGCGCGTAAGGCAACAGACGGCGAAACATTCACCCAGTCATCATGAACTCGAAAAAGTGCTTTCGCCCGCATCCCAGTCTTCCCTGACCATCCTTTGCATTGTAGCCATAGCGAGCGGTCTACGGGGAGGGGTGTGTCGGCGAAGATGGAGACGGTGACAGAGGTGGACGGGCCGCGGTAGAAGACGATTCCGTGAGAATGGCGGAGGATAGAGTAGTGTCGTGTAGATTCGGAAGGATGGTGGATTAGACCGCCGAGGAAGTGACGGGCATCCGCGTAGAGTGTGGGCTTTTCGGGGTCGGTGGTTGTTGGGAGCGTGGTGTCGGCGCGGGGGACGGGAGGGCGCGGTTGAAGTTGCGGTTCGGGGTTGCGGAGGTTTGGTGAGCTTCGATGGCGAGGCAGGGTATGCGGTGGTTGCAGAGTGTGTGAGTGGTAGGAAGGAGCTGGCGAGGGAGTCAAGCGTGGAGGGGGAGGAAATGGAGGTGGGGGGGGAAGATTTTGTGGGTGAGGAGAATGAGGAGAAGCTGGGGAATAAGGGGAATACGCGATATATCCTGACGGGGAGTACGGCGGCGGTGGGGGTGGATTAGGCGTCAGAGGACGATGCGCGACACCATACTCAACAGCTGAGAGCGGTGCAACAGGTTTACGCCTGATTTCCATTCTACCTCTGCAGCTGCACCCTCCGCGGCCCCAAGTTGTCCGTCTTGACCTCTTTTTCAAGGCCTGGCGAACAGGACAGTTCCTTGCTGCCTGAGGCCAAAACAAACCGGTCACATGATCATGGTCTCACAGTCTCGAAAGTGCATCAATGTTTCCGAATCATATTTTGATGTTTGTAAGTTTCAGCTTGATCAAAAAAAAAAAAAAAAAACTATCCATAGTAAATCTGAAAGTCACGTTGGTTCATAGTCCAACAGACCGTCGCCGTACACCTGTGTTGATTCGTCTCCTATCCGCCCGCAGCCTTCCATATGACCAGTAGGTGGAGACATTTTATATATCAGCTGGCAGGCAGGGATCCCCCTCAGCTGGATCCGAGATATCTCTAACATCTCTGCATACAAGCAACAGTATATCCGAGCATGCAGACCCCCATACGATTTAATTTCCTGATACCATACCGAACATGAATAAACAATTGAGTGGACAAGAGGTGCTCCGTGGAGAATATACTCAGGCAAGCCTTCTCAGCGCAACCAGAGAAAACACCGTCGGCTGTGAACATAACGAGACAATCAAAACGATGTGCGCGATAGGAGCGAATCTCATAAAGCTAGAAAGACTCGCAGCAGCAGAGAAAATGTTCGCAGAGGCTCATCATCGGGCGACGAAAGCATCCGGCGCGGGCGACGTACGAGTACTCTCCCTTTGTGTGGACATATGCTGGGGTTATCATATACAAAGTCGCCTCAATTCCCTTGAAAGAATCGTCAACTTTATATTTGACAATCATACAAGTCAGAAAGATATGGAGACTGACCGGGCGGCGGCCATTTTTGATGCATTTGCGGCGATCTATGACAGCCGAGGGAATGTTATTGATGGGGAGCGCTACTCGGACAGAGCATATAATATATATGCTCAAATCTCGGGAATCGGCAGTAAGGAGGCTATAACTTCTGGATTAAGGGTGGATAGACTTCGACGAGAACTTGGTCAGCTAATGGACCGGATGAAGAAGGAGCATCGACTGGAGACAAAGGAAGAGGCATTTACCAGGGAGTTGGAAGTTGACATTGCGCAGAAGATCGAGGAGCAGGGTAAACCCGATCCACAACTGCTCTGTAACCTTGCAGAACTGTATAGGAAGCGATTTGATGATTCTGGAAAATGGTCGTGCCTGGAAACAGCTATCAAGTGGCTTGGGACTGCAATTGAGCTGCTGGATTGTGATGCTCCAAATTCTGGAGCGTGGAAGAAGGCATTGTGCGATTACCAGCTACAGGCTTCGCCCAGGATTTAAATATAAAAATACATTGAAGAGGATTGCAATCCATGGATAGTGCTATATACCAGCACGAAGAAAGCCTCGCTCCCTCCAAGAACGGATGAACTGCCTCACTTTGACTTCCCCCACCTTTCCCCCTCCCTCCTTCTGCATCTCCTGCAACGTCTTGGAGTGTTTCATTGCCACGCGTGTGTCCAATGGTCCTTGGCAAGACATCTGAGAAAAATTACTTTCCAAAAGGTCTATCATGATTGCTGCAGGATTTTCCTCACTCCTAGCGTGTTGACGTACTCGCTGAATCCACGCGTCAAAGGGCACAATTGCCACACCCAGTTCCGTCGAAAACACACCGACTACATCCGCCCATTCTTGACCCTGATAGTTGTCAACATGATAGACACGTTCCGGAACTGTTTCATCGAGTAGCAGTTCTGTAATGATACGTGCCGCCGCATCCACAGGGGTCCAGCCCAATCGTCCTTTCAGTTGGGGAAAAACACCAAGCGTTGCCGAAGACTTGACCATCGCAGAAAAATGCTCTGCCGAGTTCCAGTACCCCGTTTCCCATGACCCAGCTATCTGCCCTGGTCGCACGATCATCGCTTGGAAGCTCGTCGGATACCGCTGCAAAGTCTCTTCAATCATTCGCTCACACACGAACTTTGCCTCGCAATACCCGTTGTTCATGACCTTTTCTACTTGTGTGTGTCCCTCGAGCGCGCCGCCACCGCCGACAGTCCCAATAGAAGAGATGAATTGGAAACGAACGGGCCGATCTTGAGCCCTGGTGATATCAGCTGCAAGATCTATCAGATTTCGCAAGACGCGAAACTGTCTTTCGAAGCTGGATAGCGGCTTAATGCCATGCATTGGCCAGGCATTATGGACGATATGCGTCACTTTCACTAAAAGGTTCGCTCGTTGGCTATCCGAGAGGCCAAGTTGATGGTCCGCAGTGTCGGTTTCCATGACTATCAGCTTTTCGTCCTCTTCTGCCGAAATGTTCAGATTGCGCTCTGCTAGTGCTTCACGCTGTCTCCGCTGCCCATCCTTATTACTAGCCCTGTTGAGGCATATCACAGACTGTACATTCGAAAGCCGTGCCAGACATTGGACAAGGTGAGACCCCAGACTTCCTGTTCCCCCCGTGACTAGTACGCACGAATCATTGTGTGCTTTCTGAGTCGGTGACATCACTGCTGTGAAACCAGTGATATACTTACTAGCGTACCTCTCTACAAGATCTTTCCTCGCCGTCTGGTTCTGAGAAGTGATCTTGAGTGGCTGGCTTTGCCTGCTACCAGCAGTTGCCAATATCACTCGTTGTATACTTGCCTCAGTTGACGCTCCATCCGACCAGTCCACATGTCCGTATCCGACAGCACGAAGATCCTGTTCCCATCGCTGCTCGCTTGTGATCGCATGTGTGCGGCCGTCATTGAATACCCACCAACCCTGGAATAGTCCGAATACTAGATCGATCGCAAACACAGGCTTGGTCATCTCGAGCAATAGCAGCACGCCGTCATCCCGGAGAGCCTGGCGAATACATTGTGCCGAGCTTTGTAAATTCGAGGTCGCATGCACTGCATTGCTGGCAATAATGATGTGAAACTGCCCTTGCAGCTCCTCCGCCGGTGGCTTCTCAATGTCGTGCACGCAATAGCGGACGAAATTATAATCACGAAATTTCCGTCGTGCTTGGGCTAGGAATGCAGGCGAAATATCGCTAAATGTATACTCGACAGGTATAGGCAGCGCAGCTAACAGTGGTAAGAACCACTTTGTGCCGCCACCGGTGCCTGCTCCCATCTCTAAGATCTTCAGGGTCGCACCTTCCTTCTCTGCAGATGGCAAGACGTTCGCAACAAGTCGTCGCATAAACTCCCCCATCAGCTTGTATCCTGCTATATTGTGTGGCTCATTTCCGTATATCCATGAAACCAGCCGTTGGCCTTCCGTGGTGCCAAAGATCAGTTGTAAACCATCCTGCTCGCCACTCAGTACGCTCGCCAGCTTACTTCCTGTGAAGAATGTAAGTTTACTGGCTTCCGCATACTCCTCATATTCGCTCTCGATTCGGTCAAGCAAAGCCCTGCTTGACTCGATCGGCCCCGGTTTCTCAGTGCGGATGATGTCCTTACCGTCGAGTCGAACAATATCCGCTTCAACAAGTCGGTCATATAGGTATCCTACTAGTGGCCTATGATGCACATCGAACCGAACTATTCCCAAGCGCTGCCCTGGAGGCGCGGATAGAATATCGCATCCCAGCTTTTGAAATGCCTCCAACGTCAATACCAAGCACAACTCTACCAGCAACGGTGTGAACTCGTGAAGACGCCCACTACATTTGCTTTCTAGCAGGAAATGATCCGTCAGTGCTTTGGTTTCCTCGAAAGCGATCAGTACGTCATCAAATTTCAGGTTCAGGTTCGCCCTATCTGATTTTCTGGTGACGGACTCAATATGTGCACTGGACTCAACCCTGACATTGCCAGTCGTGCTGCTGCCGTTGCAGTCTGCATTGCTTGATGTGTCTGGGGCAGGATCCATCCCTAGTGCGACCTGTACTGCATTTAACAAGTCTTTGAATGTCTCCGCCTCTAGAAGCATCTCGACAGGCAGTGTACAATTGAGGGTAGTTTCTAGCTCGCGGGCTAGCTCCATCGCCATCAGGGAGTCTACACCGGCATCAGCTAGACCACTATCATTTTGGATTTCGTCAAGCTCAGTAGCACAGAACTCTGCTACGACTGCTCGAACGCGGTTGAAAAGGTCTCCGGGTCGTAATTTACTCGTTTCAACGTTCTCCGTTCCTTTCGCGTTCTTCAGCGTCGATATCGAACCACCTATCAAGCGAATAAATAGGCTCTTTGCAACACGCGTATAGCGCAAACCTAGGAACACCTCCACAAGGACTCCTCCCGGGGTGAAGACGAACACATCGCTCGTATACCATCCCTCAGACCGCTGATGACGCGCGAAAACATGCCATATGTCTGGCCTTTTTGTCGCCATATCTGCATACAATGGCGTGCGCATCCATTGCTCTATTCCGCTGGCAATGTAAATTTCTCCCTCTTTTCTGTCTGTCATGCAGTTCACCCAGAACCCAGCGCATTGACTGAACGAATCACACAAAAATGCATCTGACCAGGATTCTCCAGAATACTGCTTGACAACTTTACCTGCACTCTCGAGCCCTTTACCAACAAGCCGCTCTACCCCCTGATATTGCTTCGAATAGTCGACGATCTCAGCAAATGAACGGTATACATTGCGTCCTTGAAGGATATCATCCACGTCCGGATCTTCGAGCAGCTCAATGCACCTCGCGTGACTGACCAATCGTCCGTATCTTATGAACTCGGCATGAAGCTTCATGTCCCCCGGATCGTGCATGGAGATCTGTGCAGTGCAGTGTATGAGTCGCGATCCAGTACCGGTTCCTTTCTTTTCACTCTGGAACCTCAAGTCCCATCTGCGTTTGTCGTCAGTCCTCGATAGCTCAATCCATACCTCCCTGGTTAGATCCATGAGTAATGGCGCATCGCTTCCGACATCACCCACCGTAGGTATCATGCCCTGGCCTTCTGGAAGAGATCTCAGCACCTCGACAGCGTAGTCGAGTAGTAAGGATGCGGGCGCTATTGGAGCTGTTCTTGCGGCGACGTGTCCGGATACTGCCGCCACGTATTGGGGGTGGTCAGTGTTTATACTATATTTGGCGACCTCGCGAGGCGAATATTCGTACCCCAAAAAAGAGAATCGGGGTGGATTTCCTTTCAAGGTTGGTATCTCGTCATGAAGGGAAGATATGCCTGGTAGCGGTTTGTTTTCCATCCAGTGGCGTGACTTTTCGAACTGGTATGGTGGTAGAAAGAGGCGGGCGTACTCTTTTGTCTGAACCGGGTGATGTCCCCAGTAAATGCAGGGAATGCCTTCCCTACAGAGCCCCAATGTGGTATCAGTAAGGCTACTCAGCGCCGAGCTGCTCATCATATTGGACGAAAGGAAAACATGACCGGGTGCCTCCGTATCAAGTGCTTTCCGAACCATGGAGGGAACGGTAGAGTTGGAGCCTGCCTCAAGCCAGATTGCCGGGCCGTGCTGTACAGCCAACCGCTGCACTGCATTTACGAAGTAAACAGGCTTTCGCAGGTGCTCCGCCACATAATATCGAGACGGAATATCTTTCATTACAAATTCAGTGGCGCGTTCAATAGGAATATTGGCGATGTTCATCGAAAGACCTTTTGTGATATTTTCAAAGGCCGGAAGCAACGACTCTACTAAGTTAGAGTGAAAAGCGTTCGTGACGTCGAGACGTCTGACACGAATTGATGGGTCGTCCTCTAAGACATGTTGAAGAGACTTGATAGCGAGCGTGGGACCTGCAAGCGTAAATGTTTGTGGGCCATTGAAGCATGCGATGCTTACTAACGACCCTTCGAGATGGTGCTCCAAACGTTCTTTCTCTCCCTCAACCGCCAGCATTGCGCCTGGATCGGAGCCCCAAGAGTCGCGAATCACAGTGGCACGTCGAACAACTAGTGTCAACGCATCTCGTAAGCACAGTGTTCCGGATATACATAAAGCAACCAGCTCTCCAAAGCTATGACCAACAACTGCGGCCGGATGCACCCCGCAATCCATCCACGAACGAGCGCAGGCATACTGCAAGGAGAATAGTTGTGTCTGCAGTGTGACAGTGTCCAGTACCGGCGATGTGGAAAAGATGCCCGGATAAATACTTTTTTGACCAATTTCGGCGAGAACATCATCACAAGCGTCTAGGTTGAGCCTTAGCAAAGGAAGCGCGTGATATGTGCTCTTCTCCAGTCCGACAAATCTTGACACCTGACCACCAAAGCACAATATGACCGGACGCGGATGCTTCTTTCTCCTCACGACATACTTATCGTCTCCTTTCTCCAGCGCAGCCAACATGGCGTTCAGTTCTATGATTGATTTCGCCCGGAAGATGTACTGATATTCCAGATTTGGATTCGACTGTCGGGCGGTGTTGAAGGAGACAGTCGGCAACCAAGTGCTGTGCACTGGGTCCTGTTTCGAAAGGAACTGGCGCAGACGGGAAGCATAAGCCTGCAGCCTCGACATATCCAAACCACAGAGCCTGAATGGTAGCGGAACTTCGCTTAAAAAGCTGGTCTTGGATGGCTCTAGCTTGTGCTGTGGTCCTTGCGTGATAATCATCGATGCATTCGAGCCGCAGGCGCCATAGTTGTTGATCAGAGCAGCACGAAACTCAGCTTGCCATGGTTCGAGCTCCATCGCTATTTCAATATGATCATCTGGTTGTGGCTTGATGTTGGGGTTTAGCAAACAAAATCCGGGCTGAGGAGGAATCTGGCCGTGGTAGATCATGAGAACTACCTTGCACAGCGCAACTATCCCAGACACGCCCTCAGTATGCCCAACAAGTCCTTTTACCGAACCCAAAGCAAGCTTTGAAGCACGTCTTGGGCCAGCAAGCGCACTTCGCACGCTGCTGTACTCCGCTGGATCTCCGACTTGAGTACCAGTCCCATGCGCTTCGACAACGGTGATGTCCCGTGGATGAAGATTCGAGCGATAAATCACCTTTTTGAAAAGCGACCCTAACGAGTCTGCATCGGGTACCACGATAGGAGTACAGTTACTATTCTGTTCAACAGCCGTACCGGGGATGGTGGCTAAAATCTGATCACTTTCCTCAATTGCATCCGACAGTTTCTTAATGTATATCGCAGCAAACCCCTCACCGCGACAGTATCCGTCAGCTTTTGCATCGAACGGCTTGCACGGTCCTGTAGGTGAAAGGAACGAGGCACCCGCAAGATTGTCGTACGCGAGTGGACTTGTAATCGAGTTCGCACCACCGACTAGTGCTGCTCTGCAATCGCCATTCAGGATTGCTCGACACGCGTGATGCAACGCGACGGCGGATCCCGAACAAGCTGTATCTACACAAACTGACGGCCCTCGCCAACCGAAGTAGTGCGACAGCTTTCCAGCTAGAAAGCTTCGCAGCAGGCCTGTCGCTGCGTATGCGGACGCCGGATAGCAATTGACGTTGTGCTCATAGTCAACTGTGCATGTCGCGACATAACAACCTATGTCCTTGTGCGGTAGACCGCGCGAGAAATACCCTGCAGACTCCAAGGCCTGGTAGGCTACTTGAAAAAGAAGTCTTTGTTGAGGGTCTTGCGACATTGCTTCCCGAGGTGACTTTTTGAAAAACTTGTGGTCAAACGCATCGATATCATTGACAAAGTTACCAATCCATGGTCGGCGACTTGCTTCCGCTCGCCAGGGAGTCTCATAATGCGCATAGCGTTCCCTAGGCATCTCACGGTGTTGTGACTTGCCGGAGCACAGTAGATCCCAGAAGTCCAACACATCATCGGCGCCGGCCACGCGACAAGCCATCCCGACTATCGCAATATCGGTATCAGTGGGCAGACGCGTGGCTAGCTCACGATCTCGGCTCATACTTGCCGGAAGCTTATTGTCGGCAAAGTGAATGACTCGTCGGGGAAGACGACGAAGAAAGCTGGGTGGGATACATTTCTCTGGCCCAAATTCAACAACACGAGCGCCCGGAATGGTGAGATGATGGTGGTATGCGGCGGCAAATGTTTGTTGCCATTGACAAGATTCAGTTAGCACAGTACGAAGAACCAGTTCGTGGAGTGGACCTGACTTCACCGGCTCTGCAGTCTTGTTTGAGCGGGGGTCAATGAGCAGATTCGACGCATCAGGGAGCTGCAGTCCCGGACACGCATTACAGAGCGCGAAGAAAGCATGCAAATGTTTTTCGTTCCCTGCCCAATGGTACCGACCATTAAACTCTACTGGGCTTGCAGAAAATCCGGCTGAATGTAGCGCTTTCTGCAGCTGGGGCATACTCGCCCTGGGAGTGGAGATTGTGGTTCGGTTCTCATCATATCGAACGGTTATATACGACTGTACGATTAGCGATTGCTCCATCGATGTCACTTGCAAGGTACGTACCCCAGGATATTTTTCGAGCAAGCCGTTCAATTCGTGTTCCAAGCTAGGCTTCTTCCACGCAACTGCAAGACCCGTGCATTTCTCCTCCGCCTCCTGTACATCTCCCACTGCTCCCAGTAGCATCGCCAACCGCATTGCGACAGAGCCGAGCTCTTTTAGTTCTGTGTTTGCAGCCGAAACTACAATTCCGCTGAGAAACCCGATGCAAAACCCCAGGACTTCAACTACACGACCCGCCCACTCCCCATCCTTTTTCTTGCGAGCCATCTCCGTGAGTTTCAAATATTGTGCATATTGCACAAAATGTGTCATCATTAGCAGCGGCGCCAACTGCGCATAACTCAGTGGAAATTCAGCGCTGGTCAAGTCATCGCATCGAAACCATCTTTCCAGCTCCCGAAGTTCCTCCTCGCCTTGGACTGTCCGTAAGGTCGGCAGATATTTTTCGTCTGCCGCGGTGTGGTAATAGTCCGCTAAACCGCCAAGTGTGTCTAGCATCCAATGGTGGTCAGGATTATCAAGCACTGTGGTTCGAAGGTTACGAAAGTCGACCGCTGTGAAGTTCAGCCATTGGCACCCAAAAACCAGGACGACATTATCTTCTTCGTCTTCGCCGATGATATCGAGACCATTGACAATTTGAGTGCCACTGCCATTATGCACAACTGAAACCATAGTGGCTGGCATGTGCGATAGTCTCAAATTGATTTGATTTTCTCCGATAATCTTACCGTCGCACTGCCCATCGAAGGCTCATATACCGCCGCATCACAATGCCATTGTTTACGGCAACTAGGACTGGGCCCACCTCTTTTCGCCTGTCATTAGGATGCAGGCTGCGTACAGAACATGCATGAACCATTATATCTCTAGTCCAACAGCGAAAGGCAGATTCGTGACCCTAGAGTTCTTCATGGGCCATCTTAACCCGACAATCCTCAGATAGAGACTATACAGTCTGGAATAATCAGAAGATGTCTTCATCTAAATCAGGCATCCGCGCGGAAGGTTCCACATTCAATCTGTTGTGCTGTACATCCGGAGTAATCATTTTCTCCTCGCGTTGCGCCGGCGTATCTCTTCGGGTTGCTCAACCGCGTCATGAGACAGTTTGTCGAACACAGCCCCTTCTGGCCACCAGGATCCTGACGGTTACTCTGGGCAAAATTGATAGTCATGAGGCAGTTGAGGTTGAAGCATTATGCGGAACTCTACGGCTGCTTATGTGAATCGACCGTTTCTTACCCTCGTACGATTTGTGCGCTCGCTTTTCGGAGTAATACTTCGCTAGATGGCGAAATGGGAACGATCGAAGCCCTGATGAGGAGGAGTCACAGGGTAGCGGATTTGACTTATTTAAAGTGATCAACTGATCGTCGGCCGTAAGTTAGTCCCTCGGCGAAACTGGTTCGATTATGCTGTCGCAAAGCTAATAATTTGACAATTCTTCCTTAACACCCCAAATGTCCGAAAAACAGCAACCGGTCTAACACCGTTATATGGCAGATATACCAGATATACCCCGAGCAATGAAACCCAGAATGCAACTTGCGCCCCTGACCCATAACTTATCACCCACAGACGCCCTCCGATATGAAATAGAAAATCAAGCACAGATCGACTCTCGCGGAGTGTGTGCGGCGTTCTTGACCCGATCCATATCCTGAAGACATGCGAAAATTTCTTGAAGCATACTGTCGAATCCCGCGTCGAGGTAGTTGTGTCCGGCGAAGAATTCGGTGCACAGCAACAGTGGTATCGGCGTCAAAGGGTGGACCTGTTTTATCAGTGATATTGCACGCAGGAGGAAAATGGATGAAATACCTTGAAATAGCCAAGCTGTCCTTGAAGTTTGACTAGGCTAACCACCTCATGTGCCGCCAGGACACACAACCGCTCGTACTCAATGATTCCGAGAAGATGATCGCCCGTTTTCCACGTTATCGATTCAAGCACGCTGTGTAAGAAAAGGACCATGGTTTGGGCGACAATCCGTGCGAATATCAACATGGGGTCGATTTGAGGGGATAAGGAGAGGATTTGGATACGGTGATTAAGCATCTCGTGCAGCCACTGGTGCCGGGTCCAGAAGCTTTCGAATACCGAGACGTCGCCGCTAATGCTCAGCTGCTCCACGGCGACCTTCTGTCTGTGTGCTAGAGCCCGCCCGCATATTGTCGCTAGAACCACGCACTCTCCAAACGAAGAAACTGGATGGCAATTCTCGCCACCGCTCCTCGTCATGACTTCAGGCAGGTATGGCATTACGACCGGTTGACCGGCTTGAAATTCGCCCTCCGGCCCAGGCATGCGTGTCGCGATCTTGAATGGTCAGTATTGTCTTTGTCTTCTCTTTCTGTCAGGTTACGTACCAATTGCTCGTTCAGTGTGAACGGAAGACCGTTGTGGAAGCTAATGAATCGGTCCAACGAGTAAGCCATCCAGAACATCCGTCGTCGCTCCTCCAGACCAGTCCAGTCTATGAAGTTCGTCTCGTGGTCCCTCGTCATTATCACCGGATTGTTGGGGTCGTCGAGTTCGTAAAGCCGCATTCCCAGCACGAGACGACAGCACCTTCCAACACTCATCCATGCTTGCAATGACGATGATTGCATATATTCGTAAACGCAAATCAGGACCCAAGCTTGCGCTTGCTCAATTCCCGCGTTCGCGTCTGTTTGCGCACCCTGGGCGTCTAGTGTGTCGAGCATCCGTCTTGTTTCGTGGTAGAGCGAATCTCGAAGGAAGCGAAATTGTGCGGAAAGGGAGGCTGCAACTGCCCACATCGCGTATTGCAGACATATCTGTGCGCCACTCTTGGTATCTTGTTTCGACCAAATGTGGTATCGCCACCGCTGAAGGATTGGTGCAAACGGATGCACACGGTCAAAGTACAGTTGATCACTGTTTCTCAGCCTTTCGCACAGACACACCGAGGAGTGGATACGTACAGGTCAGCTCGCATCAACTCAGAGACGAGTTCCGACCGCGGGGCGCTCGTTGAGCGAGGGGTTGTTGTGCCTTGTCGATTCTCTGGTGACCCGGTGCCTTCTCTAGACTCGTTTCGGTCGCGAACAGTGTCTTCCTCCGACTCGCAATCGATATGAGCGCCCTCCAGGAGAGCCGTCACCTGGTGGTTGATTTCAGGGTACTGGTCCGCCAGGCAGCGTTCGAGGGCGGCTACTCGCTCAGTTAAGGTTTTTGATGATTTCACGAGCAGCAACCTACCGATGCGCGTTCTGAGGGTCCGTAACTGACCCTTCCGTGGCCCCCGCGGCAGCCTCGTTGTACTGATCTTGCACTCGAGGCCGCTCTCGTAGCACACCTGGCACTGCGGCCGTTGTCGGTCACAGCGGACTTTGCGCCGACGACACTCCTCGCACGCAGACCCCG
The DNA here is from genome assembly GCF_047715665.1 of Aspergillus karnatakaensis. Classification (NCBI taxonomy): domain Eukaryota; kingdom Fungi; phylum Ascomycota; class Eurotiomycetes; order Eurotiales; family Aspergillaceae; genus Aspergillus; species Aspergillus karnatakaensis. Next base: position 330,670 of record NW_027395731.1, on the reverse strand, counting down.
GTCGCTGACGAGCGCCGTGAGCCTGTGGCGAAGTACCGGAGACGAGTTCGGTTTTCATGGTAGTTGTACGTCAACGCAATGCCTCCTCTGCACGGTAATGCGAGATATCGGCTGTATGCACCAGGCTTATGTACAGCCTGGATCAGTGGGCCGACCTCGTTTTTACTGCAACTGATAAATCAAGCGAGAACGACTGGGGCGATAAGATGAAAGATCACAATAATGGTTACTTTCTTTTCCGTGTCGCTGGTCGCTAGCAATAGTAAGACAAGGAAGAAGATGATGAACTACTGGGATATAAGCTCATGGGGGACGCATCGATCTTACGAAACCCACCAATCCGTGGAGCCTGTTTCGACCAGCATCCTGCAGAACCAACAAAAGCGACGAAAAAAGGGCTGAGTCGGGTTCGCCAGAACTGGGTCTTGACCTTGGGAGCAAAGGCAGCGAGAGTGTGTGATGGTGGTCCGAGTGCTGCAGGATGCAGGCTGGGTGGCAACCAACACCTTCAGCCCATCGCGAGCGGGTTCCTGCCGGCTTCACGACAAAGCAGTCCTTACTGGATGGGGCAAGAGCAGGGCATGGGTCTCATAATGGCCCCCAAAGTAAGCGGAAATGAAGCCACGAGCAAGAGCGTGGTACTGTTGGGACGCCGGCTGATGTCGGCGAGTGGAGCCATTGAGATCGCGACCAGCCGCAGCCTGCGCTACCGGTAAGTGGTACTCTATGGTACATAAACATGGCGCAGTTTGTTCTGTCGCGGTTTCGCTTTTCGCTGTCACAAAAGACTCAGACTGTGGTCGGTGAGCCCTTCAGCCAGCCACCTTTCTAGTGGGGGTCTCACTGGACCATTTTTTTTTTTTCACCATCACTATCAGAGATCGACCGCTACGCTGCGGGCCTGACAATCTCCTGCAGGAAAAAAGGTTAACGATTCAGCCAGCTTGTCAGTCTGAAGTCTGAACTTCAGAGTTTCGTCATCACACGATTTTGACTAGTCGGACGGCAGGGAAGAGTCCCGAGCAAAATATCATCCTAGTCATAGCGTCTGCAAGTTTCTCTGTTCGGCAATCTTGCATATGTCAATCCCTGTTACAGTAGCGATGAATCCTTAGGCCAACCGATTATTGAACGCGTCTGTCGCACCGTCCAACAACGTTGTCCGGCACAGCTGACTGACTTGAAGACATGTCTTGATCGGCAGCGCAAGCTTCCTCTCAGGCTTCAACACCGTGGAATGATCTGATTTATGCGGCACATTACTAGTGGATGGAGCAGGATTCACCCTCGCTCGTGTCCTCCGAGTGCGATCGGATTGACCAGATGCGCTGCCGATCGCGATCGCAGCGCCTGTCTCTTGAAGTCCCGGGAAACATGCGATCTGAATCGTCACGGAATCTATTTCCATCTCATTGTGAGTTGACAGCTTCTTAGGTGCTGACGATCTATCACTTGCATACCCTCAGACCTCCGCGCTCGAGCTCGGGTCAGATAGTCAGGCGCTCAGGAGGATAGCATTGCGGCTGAATTGCTTTTTCGACGTGCAGAGTTGAGCGCGTGGCCCGACTACTTTAGTGGGTAAAAAATGTGTGCTGGAGCAATACTAGTGGCTCTAGTTCCCGGCTAATGCCTGATCAACGCGCCACGACCAAGGCTTTCCACTGAGGTGCCAGGTGCCAGACTGCCAGTGCCGGATCTGGATAATCTCCCTGAGCATAGATCACGTTGTACGATACTGACTTTCCGATTGACTCTGTGCTCTCGACACGGTTAGAGATTACACTCACACAGCTTCGTGTTGCCTGGAGCTTACACAGTACTTGTTTCATCTCTTCGTATCTTCGTAGACCGCTACTTATAACTATGAGACAGGTCAGAGCCGGAAACTTTGCTAGCTGAGCAGTACTGACAACATGTCCTTCCAAGACATCCTCGGCCAGCTGCCTCTCCTCAAAAGCTACAGCCACATTCTTCTCTGTTTCTCGCTACCTGATTCCCAACGAGAGCCGGGCCTCGTAGCTCTTCGGTTTGCGACGAAACGTCTCCTTAAAGCATTCCCCTTCCTGGCCGGCAATGTCGTCCACACAGGTGTTCAACCTGGTCACTCGGGTACCTTCACGGTCGAAGACTTTACCCCAGACAGTGAGCCTAGTACGGAGAAACTAGCCCAAGTCCTCCAAATCAATAATCTGTCATCTATCCTTCCACCATACAATGTCCTCGCAGCGGCCCGCGCGCCCCAATCTATGCTGCCCGGGAACCAAATTGCGCCTCGCCGACCAGCCTTCCCAAGAACATACACTGAGACATCAGCACCTGTTCTAGAGTGTCAAGTCACTCTGATACAGGGAGGTCTTCTGCTCACGTTAGCAGCACAGCACAATATCATCGATGCAACGGGGATGATGTACATTGCGTCAGTACTCTCACTGTTCATGAACGGGCACCCGGGACCGGTTCCAAAGAAGGATCTTGTCATGGGGAATTGCGATCGACGACATCTGATTCCTATCCTTGCACAGGATGAGCCTTTGCCGGAGGACATGGGCGTCTTCACACAGCCTCCGCCACTGCGATTGTCGCTGGATGAATTGGGCGAGTATAGGTGGTATCTCTTACATTTCCCCGCCGAGAGTCTACGTGCGATCCATGAAGAGGGACATCGGATCCCAAAGGAATTTGCTGAGGGCGTCAAGAGTGTCTCGGTAAATGATACGCTGTCAGCGTGGATCTGGCAACGGCTTACTACCGTCCGCTCTGCGCTTTTCAAATCTTCCCCTACCTCTGCAGGGAGTGAAGGACTTGAAGGGAAGGAACAAACAACCCAACTGACCCGAGCCGCGGACCTCCGCCGCCCCCTCTCCCTTCCCCCCTCATACATGGGCCACATGGTCCGAACTGCAAACCTGCGCCTGCCAATCTCAACGGTAACAACTTCATCCCTATCATACCTCTCTTCGCTCCTCCGCACCTGCGTGAAAGCACACACAACACCCGAGTCAATAACCGCATACGCCACCCTCATTCACCGCACCCCCGACAAATCGAAGATTCTCTATGCCGCAGGCTTCCACCCCACATGGGACCTGAGCTGCTCTTCCCTTGCACATTTTTCTCTGCCCAGGTTTGGAGGCTTACTAGGGAAACTAGAGTTTATGCGAAGACCGAACTTTGGGCCGTTGCCGAGTGGGATGTATATTATCGAGGGCGTAGACAGGGGGGAGAGTAGTGGGGGAAAAGGCGCAGAGGCGATGGTTTGTCTTAGGGGTGTTGAGATGGAGGGTTTGATGAGGGATCAGGGGTGGAGGAGGTTTGTCGAGGTGTTTGACATGGGGGAGAGGGAGGGACTGAAGGCTAAGCTAGCGTGATTTGTGTAGCTGGCACTGTACACTCGTAGAAACGTAATGTAGATGAAATATCAATAACTAGATGGTGTAGAATGCCCCGTCTACAAAGCTTAACCAGATAGCAATAAAGCCCTAATGAGACCGGCTCCTTCCGATCAGTCGGCCCGCCAGCTGAAGCTTAGCCCCAAGTTCATTACGTATGTTGTTGTCTGCTACTTATCAGCCCCATGAGCATCTCCGGAACGGTTATGATACCTGGCATTGTGATTGGTTGGCCCGCTTATGTATTCTCCGTTCTCAATCTTCGGGTTCAACCGGGTCCACGAGTCGACATTATCAATCAACATAAGCTCTCTTTCAGAAGCAGGAAGCGTTGCTGATGGCATTTCGATGCGTTCTCGCTTTCGCTTGGGCTCCGGTGATTGAGTATGACTGGCGATACTATAGACACCTGTTATCCCACAGATATGGCAGTCTCCCATAATAACATAACAACTACACACGAGTCCGTAACATCTCAACTTACCCCTAACCACGATCCCAACGAATCCAGGTTGAGACCGTTAAACGTCCCCGTGCAATCTGCACCATCTAATCTTACTGTCTAGATAATGTTCCGGGATATTCGATTGGCGGTTTCCACTGGGTCCAGACTCCAGGCTACCCACGTTGATTTTCAGCCCCAGACCCCCACAATAGGGATACATCCCGGGCCTTATCATTGGTCCGCCCGTGTTCAGGACTTTGTCGAATAAACTGAGTATGGTATGCCCCATGATGCCATCTAGACCTGACCGAGTAAATGCTGCACAACTTCGAGTCAGCTCCCCGGCTCCGTCGCCGTGGGGAAGCGAGCATAGCGAGCTAGCTAGCAATCTTCCAGAATATGGAGATGGAGGCTGAATCATGATGATGATACTGGGTTTAAGCGATGTTCACTAGTCCGCTAGTCTACATTATGGGGTCTAGACGTATGGGGAGGGATGAAGCATTCATGCTTTAGTTTCTCACTGTAGTACGTGGTTTGATGTCATGTAGTAAGGTATGATACTCCCATTCCGCGTGAGCTTCTAGTATAGCTTACAGGGAGTAACAGTATTCCTTTAAGTAATATACACTGCTAGGCAAATACTATCCTATTTTGCAGGAACATATAGGAATGAATTAAGGATCAATGCTGCGCTGTCCAGAAAACCTCTCTATCCTTGTCCTATTTCTGAAAATGGCAGGCATAATGTTTCTAACGGCCCCTAGAAACCTGACTTCGATTCCAGACACACGCCCATGCTAAGTTATTGTCGGCTTCAGCCGCGGGTTGGTGCCTGGTTAGGGGCACGGAGACTGTTTGTACTGAGGTCTGTATCTTCACCTTCCGCGTCTTCCAACTGGCGGATTCCGGACTCCGAAACCCTAAGCCACCAGGATCGCCGTGGATCCTGCCCATAGCTGTTTCATTCCGACTTCCAAGCCATGGCCGTAACATACCCCCTCCTGGCTGGCGAATGGCAGGTCTGGAAACTCCAACAGAAGAGTGCTCCGTTTCATTATCGCGGGGCTCATGTGGGCTCGGATGGGACGCCTAATTACAGCATGAGCAACGAACATGCTAGAATGTCTTACTAAGTTATTATCTTTAACCGCGCGGAGAGCAGCTACAGTCATGCTATGCCTGCGGCTTTATCGGACTTATGGGAGCTGGGGTACGTGTGGAGCGAAATCTCGAAGAGACGATGAAGGAGTGCTATGTAAGGTGAATATTTACGAGAGCTACACGAGCTTGGGCTTGACAACCACGTGTATAGTAATAGCAGCATAGCGGTACTCCGCTCCAAGATATCACCACTACTACCGCTTAATCCCCTGCTCTGTCTTCAGCACCCGATTAACATCATATTTCTTCACAAACACACTCAACCCAAGTCCCACGCCCGCAACGCCCGCCATGAACGCCCAAATGACTCTCAAGCTATCCGTATATGCCCCCTTGAGATGCTCCTTTGCCTCGCCGCCCACCATATTACGAATAACCATAACCAGCGCCGCCGCATCCTTACTCAACTCCCTCGCCTGATCCTCCCACTCCGGATACTTAGACAACTCAACCATCATCCGATTCTGGAAGATAACCCCTCCCACAGCAATCCCAACCGCCTGCCCGAACGCCCGAAAGAACACCACCATCGCCACCGCAACAGTCAGGTTCCTATCCGTCGCCGACGTCTGCACCGTACACACAATCGCCGCCGTGATAAACCCCATCCCAAGCCCACTAGGTATATTCAAGAAAATCCAGCCAGCTGTACTCGTGTGCGGCGTCAGGAGACACAGCAGGCCCAGCCCCAGGATCGAGAGCGCCCAACCCAGCCACAGTCCCCATCTATACCGCCCCGTCAGCGTCACGACAATCCCGCAGAAGATTGCAGACGGCGCAACCGTGAACGTCTGCGGGAAGAGCGCGACGCCAGTCAGTATCGGTCCGAATTCCCGCACTGCCTGGTAATACAGCGGGAGATAATACAATGCGCCCCAGAGGATCAGGCCTTGTAAGGAGGAGGTGAGGAATGCGATACTCGCGCTGCGATTTCCAAAAATCGAGTGTGGGATCATCGGGTTTGAGGCCTTGACGCTGTATGCTGTGAATAGCGCCATGCCGGATACGCCGATGAGTAAGGGGACGAGCGTCCGCCAGGATGTCCAGGGGTAGAGAACCCCGCCCCAGCTTAGGGGGATGAGGAAGGAAGAGATGCTGCCGACGAAGAGGACGGTGCCTGTGTAGTCGATTTGGAGGAGTTTTTGGGAGAGGGTTCCGGGGGGTGTGGTGAGGCGGAAGAAGAAGAGGACGAGGATAGCGGAGATGCCGATGAAGGGGATGTTGATGTAGAAAATCCATCTCTGGTATTATTTGTCAGTAGAGATCATGGAGCAAAGAATAGTTAGGCAGATGTGGAGGGAGGATGTTCGTACCCAGGTAACATTCTCTGAGAACCCGCCACCGAGTATAGGCCCTAGCACCGACCCAAGACTATACATCGCGCTCAAGATACCGTAGTAGTTACCCCGTAGTCGTAGAGGAACGAGATCAGTCACTACCACCTCCGAGAGAACAGAAATCCCTCCGCCACCAACACCTTGGATACATCTTCCTATCAGAATATGCGTGAAGTTCTTGGCAAGCCCTGCAACAAGGGCACCGGCGAAGAAGAATACCAATGAGACAAGAATGACCGGCCGTCGGCCAAAGATGTTTGACAACGTTGCCGTTGATGGCTGGAAGACCGTCGAGCAGAGGAGGAATGACGTCCCGCTCCAGAAGGCTTCCATAGCGCTGCCGTGAAGGTCTTTTGCCATTTGCTGTTTTCATGTCAGTATACATACTCCATTTTGATATTGGGGCTAGTGCGTACCGGCAATGCAACGGATATAGATGTCCCATCCAAGGATACCATTAGGGTTAGGACCGCCAGCGCACAGAAGATCAGACGTCCGGTATTGGTGAGTTTAAAATGGGAGATATCAGATCCATCACTATCGATTGTCTGTTTCTCTTCATCTTCGACCTCCTTGGTTGTTGTCTGGGGCTGTGCGTCTCTCTCTGCTGCGGCGACGACTGCTGCCCGGGATCGAGTCAGACTGGCTGTAAACTCCACCTTTGCGTCCTCCGGGATGACCGTGATCTCAGAGGCTGAAGCCATAATCTCCCTTGCAGTTATCAGGACCTGCAGCAAAAGCAAAACTGCAAGAGGGAGGCCGTGTCAGTCCAGCTGAAGACAGCGAACAGACGCATGGCATAGCATAGCATGGCGTCGCATAACTGTCCACTCTGTGTGCGACCTCGGGGCCACGGACAGAGTCGGAAGGTCAACTTGCACAGGGGCAATTGAGCGTGGATGTCAAATGCTGTATAACATACATGATAGACGTAAAGCAGCCCTAGACCCTGACCTTGCCCTCAGGGGTGGTGTACTGCATCGCGGACATGTACACAGTCATGGCTGGCAATCGGTTACTATCTCAACTCCGATTCTGAATCTGACTGACACAGGGTAACATGCCACAAGCAGGGAAAGCTCTGAGCACAACATCAGACCCATGTCTTTGTACCAGATATAAAGACACAGCATCAGCCACAGACATGAAGACACAACCGCCTCGCTACAACACACCCTTCCTTTCTGCTTGAACATTCCGATCTTCAATCTAGCCCTGAAACGAGACTCAAGCAAGCAAAGCAAAGTAACCCACCATGTCCACCCGCATCACTGAAACCGAACCCCCTATCTCAATTGCCATAATCGGCAGTGGGATAATCGGTTCCGTCCTCGCTCTAGCCCTCGCAACCCGCTCCTCGTCCCTTCCTTTACCCCTGAGAATCAAGGTCTATGAACAGTCCCTCACCCACCGTACCCTCGGCGCTGGCATAGCCTTCACCGCTAATGCTCGCAATTGCCTGTCTTTGCTCGACCCCCGTCTCGAAGACTGTGTCACGGCAATCGCGTCACTGAACGGCGAAGACCCGAAACATCCGAATAACAATATGCAGTTCGTCAATGGGTATACCCATGACCCCGTGCTACATCAGAATCCTGGCGAGGATCTGGTACACAAGAAGGTTTACCGATTGTTTGCGGGCGAGAGGGGGTTTGAGGGGTGTCATCGGGCGGGATTTCTGGAGGGCGTGTTGAGGATCCTGCCGCAGGGTGTGTTGGAGGGGGGAAGGCGGGTCATTGGGTTACATTCTAGGGAGGGCGATGGTAATGGCAAGGGCAATGGCAAGGGCAATGGGAATGGAAAGGTCAAGATCCTGTTCGAAGACGGCAACACTGAGGAGGCGGATATTGGTATGCTGAGTCTCTTCCTAACCACCCCTTCCCCATGACCCCTGCTAGACATTACCAAATCCCTAACCAACAACCTCATACTCTAGTAATTGGCTGCGATGGCATAAAATCCCGAATCAGACAGCACCTCTCCCCACCCCCCTCCCCCTGCGCTCATCCCCACTATACACACAAAGTCGCCTACCGCGGGCTGGTCCCCATGCCCCTCGCCATTTCAACCCTCGGCCCACGCCTAGCCCTAAACCAGCACATGTACGGCGGGCCCTCCGCCCACATCCTAACTTTCCCCGTAGCAAAGCAAACCCTGCTTAACATTGTTGCCTTTGTGCACGATCCAGACGACTGGCCAATTGACGTTCCCATGACACAGCCCGCAGATAAAGAGGATGTCAAACGGGCGTTCAGCAGCTGGGGTCCGACGGTTAAGGCTATTGTGCAGTTACTCACAGACAGCGAGGGATTGGATAAGTGGGGGGTGTTTGACATGTATGATCACCCGGTTAATACTTACTCGAAGGGGCGGGTTTGTCTTGCGGGGGATGCGGCGCATGCCAGCTCGCCGCATCATGGGGCGGGTGCGGGGATCGGGGTTGAGGATGCGCTTGCGCTGTGTGTTGTGCTTGAGAAGGCGGTTAGGGAGATTTCTGAGGGAGGAGGGAGGGGAGAAGAGATTTTGGAGAAGGCGCTCAAAGTGTACTCGGATGTGCGTTATGAGAGATCGCAGTGGCTGGTTAAGAGTAGTCGAGAGGTGTGTGAGACGTATGAGTGGGGGAATCCGGAGGCTGGGAGAGATTTGGATAAGGGGTTCGAGGATGTCAAGGAGAGGTCACATAAGATTTGGTATTTTGATATCCAGGGGATGATCGAAGAGTTGGAAAGGGGGGTGAGGTGTAGCATGAAGCAGATTTGAACCAGTTATACTACTAGCTATACATCTTTGTATACCGAACTTTAACTTCATAAAGCTTCTATAACAGTCTCTAGATATTGCTAATACTGTTCAACTCCAAGTGCACAACTACAGAGGGAACTCGGTTCAAGTACACTCTATATAACATGCATCTACCAACCGAAAGCCTAAGCTAATTCACAACACTCACCCCGTACATGTACTCAACTCACTCAATATCCTCCTTAATACCGGGCTCTGCGTCAGCTCAAACGCCTCCTGAATGTACTCCCTGTCCAGCGAAAATGGCCGCGCCATCAAGTTGGGAATATACTTGCCCACCAACTGCTCCACATCAATATTATCCACGAGAAACCCCGGCCGCAAGAGACACTCTCGGAACCTATCAACCGTTCTCCGGAGGTGGCTCGAGTGAAATGGTATATCAATTCCCTCCAATGGTATCGTGGCTTTTCCGCGTTGAAGCTGTATTGGGCGCGGGAGTGTCTTTGCCTGTTCGAGGAGAGATTCGATAAGAGAAGCTAGCTCGGCTGATTTTTTTGGTTCTGTCGCCAGGTGAGACCCGTTCGGTGACTCGGCTATGCGGTCAATCAATTTTCCCAGGGTGTATAGGTTCTCGGTCTATTATCTGTTAATTCGTGCAAAGTTTGGGTCGCGAGACATACTGTTCCAGAGCACACGTATTGCTCTCCGTCAATGTTAAAGTTCACGATTTCTAACAGTTCCTCACTTTGGGCTGCAATGTGGCGGACAAGGCAACCGAGAGTGGCTTGGGTGAAATCTGCACAATTAGCTTTGTCGGGCAGCCTGCAGGGGACGTACATTCTCCCACACGTTTAGGGTTCATTGCCACCATGCCATAGGTAGCCGCTTCTGGATCGTCGCCTGCAATGGATGCTTGCATTACTGACCCTCGATAAAACGCTAACTCAATAAGAGCGCCCGTTGGGATGGAGCGAGACAATGCAGACAGAGCTCCATACTCTCCTAGTGAGTGCCCTGCATATACTGCCCCGTCAGACACGTAGCCCTTGGCACGTAAATCGGCAAACGCGGCTGCCTCGAATAGCAGAATTGCTGGCTGTGCAAACTGCGTTGAGTAAAGCAGGCCTTTTAGGTGAGTGAACGTGTAAGATGTAGATGTTGCGGTGAGTCCAGGTAGCACACACTTCTGTATGCGTCGTCCGTTTGGAAGTAAGACATCGGTGGTAATATCGAGGTACCTTTTCCGAATCTTGCGTCCCTCGCGGCCTCCAAAGTGGATAGTGAGAGCCGTTGGATTATTTCGAACAATATCCAGCACCGACCACCCTAACTCGTCAGCCAGTGCTCTCATTTTCAGCAATATGACCTACCGTATTTCTCGTGTAATTTCTGGTCGATCTCATCCCATATGGCCTTTGCAATGGCACTCGTGCTGTACAGTTCCATACCCATACCTTTGCTCTGGCTTCCTTGGCCAGTAAACAAATATGCTGTTGGAGGCTGTTCTGCCTCAGCTTCAGCTTGCACCACTAGCTCGTCAGTCTTTTCGCGGGATGCAACGATGTTAAAGCACATCCGCCCGTCAACCATTCCAGTGTGTTTGATTTGTACGACCAGCTTTTCGTTCGGCATCACCATATCCACAAAGGTAACTTCGAATCGTCGGAGTCTTGCTCGATCTCCCTCAAGGCCTAACAGCTCCAGGACCTTCTCTACAACAGCAGCAGTAAGCATTCCATGGCACAGCTTTCCAGGAAGACCAGCTAGCCTTGCGAATATCGGTGATATATGGATCGGATTAAAATCTTTCGACAGCTGCGCGTATCGCCGGTTGCTCGGGGGCATCTGAACTTTCATCTTCGATTTTCCACTCCAGCCAGGGTTCTCAAATATAGTGCGCAGCTCTGTCCTCTTCCCTCGCCGCTCAAGAAAGTCTAGCACGGGATTTCCCGTACAAGTGCCACGGAAGTCGACTTTTCCCAGTTCCTGCTGTCGTGAACCAGTAGACGAGAAGACACTTCCAGCAACGTGCAACATCACACCTTCGTCGCTGTAGCTCGTCGCTGTCGTAAGTACAAAGACGAGCGTCTTTTCAGTAAAAGACTCCGAAGGGCTGATAGGCTTGAACCACGATCTGCTCAAAAGTAAAGCTTCCTCCAATCCCGACGCGACATGATAGCTCCATATTTGCTCCTTGGCCTTTTGAAAACCGGCAACAGATTTTACCTCTCGCGAAGGCCCTCGAAGAAGAAATGTTGATGTCACGATCATAACCAGTTGTTTGGCCCTGATGATATCGGCTTTTACCACAACTACTCTGCCTGCGTCTTCATCATAGACGGACTGGATGGTTGACTTTGAACTGACGGTATCGCCAATCCGTAAAGGGTGTGCATTGCCGCAGTACTCAAATGTGTTTGACCGATGAACCAGCCGAAGAAGATTACCGCCGACCTCCCTCAAAGTAAGCGGGTGGGTGATAACGCTCCATGCTTGAATTATCCCATAGCATATCGGTAGAATGTCTGTATCCGGTGTGATCTGTCGGTAATCTGGGAAGGCTGCGCCTATAGCTTCAGTGTGCTCATTCAGTAGTTCGCGTGTTAGTGTGGCCTTGGGGCCATAGAACGTATCTTCGACTGATTTACCCAAACCCTGGTCTTGTCCAGCCCAGAGACGCCTATAGAATAATCTGACCCTCTCATTTCGCTTTTTATGCACCTCCTTCAGTACCATCGTCGTGCCCTTTTGCTCAAATCTGTACAACAAGACCAATGGATTAATGGCTTCTGACACATAGATTTCGATCCCGATGTCAGTTCCATCGAAGCAAACAGCCTTCAGTATGGAGCGTCTTTGATCTGTGGTGTGTTCAGTCAAGCCTAGCTCCGAGTTCTCCGAGTCGTATTCTGCATAAATATTAGGTACGTTCTGAACCAACCAGCCGAAGGGGTTTTGTTGGCGCACATTGTCCTGCAGAATGATGGGATCTTCAAACAATGCTTGCACCCATGGTGGCCACACTGCGGACGGTGGTACAGCAATCCTGGCCGGAGACGACAGGCGTTCATCCACAAGTTCTGATAGTGAGGTCAAAGATGTACACGGGCTCTCTTCGCTGCAGTCTCGCTCTTTTGATGACGTCGTGGACCAAGAGCCGGGTGATGAAAAGCCACTGTCTAAAGTAGTGATCATTTCCATAGTTGTAGGCTCACTCTGCAGACGCCTAACAAGCCCTGCAGTTATTGTGTTCAATATAGCCGCGGCTGGTTCACTCTCAATTCGTGAGTATTGTGCTGCAACTGGGCCGTGCAGTATGCACACCCGGCCTGCATCCTGGCCTACCACCGCCTCCACGTCTTCTGCCTGCCACAGTGAGTCTTTCTTGAAGTAGAACTCGAAGTCCGCGTCAAGGGCAGGAATGAAATTGACCGGTTTTATTCCTGGCCGCTTACACTGTATTAGAAAGAACGAGATATCTTCCAGGCTCAAAAGGTCCTCGCTAGCCGTTGGGCAACTACTGGCAAACTTGGACAGAAAGCTATGAGGAGAATCCCTCAACAGGCTCATTGTGGGGTTTTCTGGACCTCCAAAGACGGGTGGTGGTAGCCTCTCAAACCAACGCTGGGCTACAGTCATTGCCAGGTCGACATATGACGGGTCAATCCAGCGCTTGTGTTCAACGTACATGAGCTCAACCAATCGGGCCAAAACATCAAGGTACGTCATCTCTTCAAGGTTCACAACTTGCCCCTGGATGCTGCGCCCAAACCATGGCTTAGCAAAATCATCATTCAAGCGGCGAATAATCGAGAAACGATGTCGGTCTAGGTACCCCAGCCGCTCCATCTGAGGAAGGCTAAAGATTGTTTTATCCAGTTCAGCCCAGAGGCAAACTCCTCTTGTCGCGATCTTGTGAATGGGTTCACCCATCTCAGACATCACTGTAATGACACCGCCAGCAGGTCCGTTATAGGTTTGCTCCCAGTATTCGTCAGGGACACCAGATGTGGACGCAATAATTTTTCTCACAGGCAAGGACGTATGCGCCTCTTGTGCCACCATCATGCGACTACCTAAAAGCACCCCATCAAAAGGCATGGCAGGTTGTCCCGATGAAGTAGACCAGGAGCCAGTGAGATATGGGTATATACTGTCACTATCTCCTAGTCCGCTTCCTGCAACAAGGTACATGTTCGATTGCTGTCGAAGCATTGCATAGGTGGCCAATATTGGAGCATGGAAATCTTCGAATGAGTGATGGCCTCCCCCTCGGCCCCCTGTCCACTGTAGAATAATCGGAAAGGTAGGATGTCGCTTCGCAATTTCAACGACTTGAAGTATCGCCGCGCTTGATCCTGGTTTGAAGCTGATGTGCTGTAGACCGAGCGTTTCAATATAGTTACTGGCAACTTCGACTGAGGGAACTCCTGCCCCTATCGTTAAGCCTTCAATCGGGACTCCGCTGTGTGAAAGTCGACGCAATAGCTCAATTTGCCATGACATCGATTGAGGGTTGGCGTATATCAGGTTGCATGTTATACCCCGTCCGTAGGGTATCGTGCTCGTGAGATCGTAAATAGCGGCTTCCAGGGCCGCTGGATTGTAGTAACCACCCGCAGCAAGCTCTGCATGATAACCGGCATTCATGACTGCGGCCACAACGTCAGGGTGCATAGTCGTTGGCGTCATCCCGGCGACCATTACTGGTGGAGCCCTTATTACCCGACTCAATCTAGATTTCAGCTGAATCTTACCGACTTTTGGCAAACAGGGCCAGTATAGTTGCTCCCAGCTTTGAAGTCTGGTTGATGTATACAAGAGCTGCGGCGCAAACAGGTCACGTACAGTACCCATCTCGGGGTCCCTTGAGTCAAAGTCACTCGCCTGAAGGACACGCACTCCATTTCCTTCTTGGATGCGTTTAACTAATGGCGCTAGACCACCACGATTGAATGTGAGAACATGCGATGCTGGGTAAGCCGCAAGTGCGGTGGGCCAATCGCATTGCTCGCAGGCAATGGCGTCTATGGCAACGGACAGTAAATCTCTTGTCTGTTGGCGTAAGTCGAGGCCTGTCCGAGTGTGATAAACTGGTATCTGTAGTCGATATGTTTCGATCGCTTCACCATTAAGTCGTTCTTGCACGCGTTTTGAGGCTTCTGCTAGATACGGAGTATGGAACGGTGTGCTAACAGGAATGAAGCCATACTGAACGCATGGCCCCCGTTTGCTGAAGGGTATTCGTGTCTGGTCCGTGTCTTTGCTGCTGCTTCCATCGAGATAGTCTTTGAACCGCAATAGCGATGACACCGGCCCAGCTATCACAACTTGATCAAATGAATTGATCAGGGAAAGAAAAAGTTGTCTTCCTTCAGTTAAGGTAGTGTTGATATAGCGTAGTGCAGCTTCTATCTCTCGCTTTTGCAAACCGCGCACGTTTAGCATGAAGGATAATGCATTGACACCATCAGCTTCAAGGTGTCCCGTAGAGGATACTGCGCTGCAGGGTGCCGCATGATAGCACTCCCAGCCGACATAAAAAAGAACTTCAGTAAATCGTTGGATGGTTCGGTAGAAACAGTCCCAGCTATCCGAGATTGCAACAGCAATGGCCGCAAGGAGGCCTTGCGAATGGCCTGTAGTGGCGTGTAGCATGGACCGCATTTCCCCCGGATGGCATCCCAGAACATGGCACGTAACACAATACCGAGCGAAACTAAGTGCACCAATGAGTGGGACACTGACGGGAGCCTGCGACACAAACTCCATCCCGGGAGCTGTCGCGGGATCAATAGTCCAAGTCTCTAGATCCAGCTGCTGTGTTTCAAAGTATGAACGAAACTCCTTGCGTGTAGAGAGGTTGTGGAGGCATGGCCCGATGACTTTCATCAGTCGACGCAGCAAGGGTTTATATGAGGCATAAAGCTCTTGGAACTCTTCAAGGCAGGTTCGACTTGGTTCCCCTTGCCCTCCAAAAACAGCCATCAACTGAAAGTCGTTGGCTTTAGCATGGCGGAAAAGAGCGCTTAGGGGCTTTTTAGGTCTTTCGCCTTCGCTTGCCTCGATACACTGGTAATAAATCCTCAGCCATCGTTGCCGTTCGGTTGGTTGTGCAATCACGTCCGTCACCAGAGAGTGTATCTCGTTTCCTTCTCGAAAGAACTCGGCCTCAAATGCCTGTAGAACTACAGACAAGACCTTTGAGGAAACAGATCGCTGTGTAAGCAAGAATTTGAGGAATTCCAAGGCCAGTGCTAGGGCGCAGGGCGCATCTAGCTGCGAGTCAAATGCGACAGCAAATGCGTTGCGCTGCGATTCAACAAAGGTAAAGTAGGCGTCTGGAATGCAAAGTCTCAGTTTGACAGTATTAGACTGTAAAAGCAGACAAGTTGTTGGATTTTGCGAAGACGGGGAGAGAGAGGAGGAGGAGGAGGAAGGAGTAACAGTGTGGGCGGTTGAAGGCCCAAGATCACGAGAGGCACATGACGCGCCTTCCAGAGTCATGTTGAATGCCCTTTCCCTCTCGTCTTCTCACTTTCAACCTGCCATGAGAAAGGAATATCTCCCATAATTCAGTCGGAGTGTTCAGAATGTTGGTCAACGATCGGTGCAGCATTCTCAATCAGACTGACAAGCACTGCAGGATCTTCTCGCCGACATCTATCAGACCATCCGCCTTCTTCTGCTTTGGAATATCTATCATACGGGTATTCTCTCGCCTTGTGTTACAGCCTGGCTGAGGTCAGCGCCTATGGCAGAGCCTTTCTTGCACTTTTGTGTTTCAATCCATCGTGCCTAGGCTGCCATCCACTCAGCTGTGATACTCAACCCCCCGAGGACCTTGCGAGTATCGGAGAATTCTCCTGGGTTTGACCTTGTCCAACATAGTGCAACCCTTTTTCAATGCTTACTGTGCGTTTAGTAGCTCCGACATGAGTTTGAAGAGTCGTGGCTCAACGGTCATGCATGTCTTGCATGTCTCTTCATCCAGCTTAGCAGAGTCCAAAACGACAGCCACAATACTTTGCGTTCGACCAAGCCTGTATCTGCTTTGCCGCCAATTGCGAACCTTCAGCTCCGCATTCCTCAGCTTCAAGCTTACCAGTCGGGCTCCTGGGTCTTTCCGGCTCTAACCAACGATGACCCCGATCCCAGTCCACGGCTTAGCCCCTCCGCAGACGAGAATTGAACCAAGAGAAAGACCGCTAGCCATAGATCTCTTCATTGAGTTACTATCGTAAGTAGGCTTCAATAGTCCCTTTACAAGAGTTAAGAGCTAATTACTCAGATATCAATTAGCGTCTCCCGTGCGATGGTACGTACAGCTCTTACTTTGAGCCCGAATATACTCATTAGATTAGGGCAGAAACACAGCAACAGCTACTTCAAAATGATCTTTGTATACGAAGGTTTGTCGAGATTGGCCCTCAGGCCGTTCTATCTACCATGGCGAAAAGGTCCACCATTATTGATTCGAAGGCTCATCCATCGTCGACGTGGTTAAAGCGCGAGTTTCTTTCGTGTCGTGAGCATCATTCGGAAATATTATATCAATATGACAGCACTACAGTGTCGGAAAGCGTATCACAAACGTTATCCACAGCTTCTATAGACAAACTCACTTCGCGTCCCAGTCACCCGCAACATCATTTGACGCCTATGGAAGACACGCTGTTGAGCTCCGTTCCCAGCGCAAGCATCCCTCTCTCCGCCAGTCATATTGTTCTCGTCCTCACAGCCAAGAAGCTTCGACGACGGTTCGATCAGGTCTCCGATAACAGAACAATCCGAGATCTTTGTGGAGGTGTGTCAGCATCGCCTCTCCACTCGCTCGCCGTCTGACTGTACAGGAAAATCTACGCTGCAGAATGAGCTGGCTGGTGACCTTATCATCGAGTTTGGTCGTGTTCCTGACGGAGTTGAAGACAAACCATTGTTGACCTTAGCTGAAATCTTTCAAGCGGACTTTAGAGGGGAACCTGGCAAAGCAATGTCCTCTCTCATATCCCGATTCATGTCGAGCAAGATGCCAGCCGGCTTCAATCAAAGTGCTCTCCAAACCTATTTGAACTCTCGTTGGGGGGTTGATAAGCTCCACTCTATCGTACCGTTATGCTTCGCAACTACTATGGAGCCTGCGAGTCGACTGGGCAGCGAGGACGAAGCACGAGCTTACCTGGACGATGTAGTGAGTCAATATGCTACTTTTCATGGTATGACTTTGGTGCCACTGAATCGTACTATAAACACCTGTGATACTCGATCTTTAGCCGTTCCGGATGCTGTCACTGCAGAAGAACCTGTCTCATGTCACTCACAGATTAACCAAGGGCAAACGGGCAAAGCGACGAGGTTCCCTCATCTTGACGCTGATTCCCCAACAGAGGGCTCAGCAGTTGCAGCTCACCCGATATCTGAGCAAGATACAGTCAGTCTTCTGAATTCAGAGCTTGGGGAGCATTTTATTATGGGCATCAAACCCTTATTTAACACTAAAAAAGCTCGTGATTACAACTCCTGGTGGAATTGGTCCCGGGAGGAGCTTGTCCGGCTATTGAACGAGATTAGTGCTATCCCTTCCATTGTTGGAGTCCCACATATTGAAGAGCGCATGCAGAGCCTCTTGAACCGCTGGGATCAGAGTTGTTACGACATCGTCCAGGCTCGGTTGAATCAAATTGTCGCTTGTTCTGACGTACCCATAGGTAGGGTTCACCTCATCCTCGAAGAAATCAGCTCCCTAGGGAGACAAACCCTCTCGCTCGACCCGCTTTTCGTTCACGGTCAGCCACCTTTAGGTCCGCAAACCACAATCACAGACGCAGGCAATATTGAATACCGGGAGGTTCCGCGGCAGCTGACTCACTACCCTGAAGCCATAGCCTGTTTTCCAAGACTCGGCGAGGGTGTATGTGAAGGCCCTCTTGTCCATATCAAGACCCGACGCGGTATAGAGGGCTGGAAATATGATCCTAAAACTACGAGTCTATACCATGCCATGCTGGATGTGGGAGTAACAACAGGGCTCACATATGCCAACAAATCAGTCTTGATCACCGGGGCCGGGCCCTACTCAATTGCAGCACGTATTGTTCAAGGCCTTCTAAGTGGCGGAGCAAAGATCATTGTGACAACAAGCACAATCACCTCAGAGAGTGCTCCGTTCTATCAACAAATGTACCGCCAGTATGGGGCCAAGGGGGCTTCCTTGACCCTGTTACCCTTCAACCAGGCAAGCAAGCAGGATTGTGAAAGGTTAGTCGAGCATCTGTACGGAGCAAGCTCACCAATCGGAGGGGACTTGGACTACATTATTCCCTTTGCGGCTATCTCGCAAACTGGAGAACTGGGCAGCTTGGGTTCTCATCAGGAGCTTGCACTACGAGCCATGCTCATCAATACTTTGCGTCTTATCGGACTTGTTCGTCGGGAGAAGGAGCGGCGGCGCATCGAAACCAGGCCCACAATGGTAATCTTGCCCATGTCGTGCAACGAGGGTATATTTGGCGGGGACGGCTTCTACTCCGAATCCAAGATTGGCTTGAGAACTCTGTTCAATCGATTTTACTCGGAAAGCTGGTCTCGGTATGTGACAATTTGCGGCGCTGTTATTGGCTGGACAAGAGGAACTTCTCTAATGCAGTCATCCAATATTGTGGCAGAGGATGTGGAAAGATTGGGTGTCATTACCTTTACACAAGCGGAGATGGCCTTCAATATCCTGGCGTTAATGACTCCAGGCTTGACTGCTCTTGCTGAAAATGCGCCTATATATGCTGATTTGACTGGTGGAATGGGCTCTTTGTGGAATATCAAAGACCAGATTGCAGCTATACGCAGACGCTTGTTTTACAAGCAAAAACTGCAAAGTGTCATCGCTGAAGAAGACCTCCGTCATCAGGCACTCCTTGGGCACACAAGTGAGCAGCAGCGTGATTACGGCTTACAACGAAACATCAGGCGAGCTAGGTTGGCCCTGCCATTTCCGCCACTGCCTAACCTGGGCGAGAGTCACCCCGACCTTGGAGGCATGATTGACCTTTCTCGTGTGGTAGTAGTGGTGGGGTATTCTGAGCTTGGGCCATGGGGAAGTGCACGCACGCGCTGGGAAATGGAGCATCAAGGTGAGTTCAGTATGGAGGGCGCTATTGAACTGGCCTGGATGATGGGGCTTATTGAGCATGTTGACGGCCAATTGAACGGCGAGCCGTACGTAGGCTGGATCGATGCAGAGACACAAACAGCTATACAAGACGACCAAGTGCTCAGGAAGTATCACAAGCATATTATGGATCATGCTGGTTTGCGTCTGATCAGACCCAATAACCAAGACTCCTATGACCCATCTCGCAAAGAATTTTTGCAGGAAATCGCAATAGAAGAAGATATGGCCCCATTCGAAGCATCGAGTTCCACTTCTGAGGCTCTCAAACTCAGACATGGTGATCGTGTTACTCTCCAGCCAATTTTGGATACTGATAACTACCGCGTTCGCATCAGAAAGGGGGCAGTTTTGATGGTTCCGAAGGCTGTGCCGTGCGATCAAATCATCGCAGGAAGAATCCCTGACGGCTGGGATCCTGCTCGATACGGAATCCCCGAGGACATTGTACAGCAGGTTGACGTGACAACACTGTACGCACTGTGCTGTGTCTCGGAAGCATTTTTATCGGCAGGGATCAAGGACCCCTATGAAATTTACCAGCACATCCATGTTTCTGAACTTGCTAATTGCCTGGGCTCTGGGGGTGGACCAATGAAGGTAATCCAGAGCATGTATCGGGATCGGTATCTCGATCGTCAGTTGAGTGGTGATATTATCCTGGAGCACTTCATAAACACCATGGGCGCATGGGTCAATATGTTACTTCTGTCAGCCGCCGGTCCTCTGAAAACGCCAGTAGGCGCATGCGCCACAGCGATAGAGTCCCTGGACATTGGTTGCGAAGCGATACATTCTGGTAAAAGCAAAGTAGCCATTGTCGGTGGCTGTGATGATTATCGTGAGGAGCTAGCGTACGAATTTGCCAATATCAAAGCCACCGCCAACAGCACTGAAGAGTTGGCGAAAGGAAGGACAGCAGCCGACGTCTCCCGCCCAACCGCCAGCTCACGAAGCGGTTTTGCTGAGTCTGCGGGGTGCGGCGCACAGATCCTGATGAGTGCTGAGCTTGCGATTGAGATGGGGCTGCCAATATATGGGATTGTGGCGTATACACACACGGCAAGTGACCAGATTGGGCGTTCCATTGCAGCTCCGGGCAAGGGTATCCTGACAGCAGCTCGTGAGACAGGCCAGGCTAGGCACTCGCCTTTGCTTGATTTCGCTTTCAGGCGTGCGGCCTTTGACCATGAGGTTGCAGAAATTAACACAAAAATCGATCGGCAACGCTCTGGGGATTCTAATGTAAGGATAAGACAGGCACAGCACGGCTGGGGCAATGACATTCGCCGCTTAGATCCTTCGGTCTCCCCCATCAGAGCTAGTTTGGCGACATGGGGTCTGACCATCGATGATATCTCTGTCGTCTCCATGCATGGGACTTCGACCAAAGCCAATGAAGTCAACGAAGGCGACGTCATTAACACTCAGATGGAGCACCTCGGCCGACAGAAGGGCAACCCACTTCTCTCCGTCTGTCAAAAGTCCCTAACAGGCCATCCAAAAGCAGCTGCAGGTGCTTGGCAACTAAACGGCTGTCTTCAAATGTTACAGGAAAATGTCGTCCCAGGAAATCGAAACGCAGATAACATCGATGAGCAATTGCAGCAGTTTGAGCATCTCGTATACCCTATGGAATCTATGAAGGTCCCTGAAATCAAAGCTACCCTGCTTACTTCATTCGGCTTTGGGCAGAAGGGTGCTCTTACCCTTATTGTCTCGCCAAAGTATCTTTTCACCTCGCTCCAAGGGTCGACATATGAGGACTACGGTGCCCGGGTAACAAAGCGGCAGCGATCAGCTAAACCGGCTTTTGTTTTCCGACTCCTGAAGAAGAAGCTCGTGCAGGTCAAAACACAACCACCATGGAAAGACCCTGAAGCCATGCGCGACTTCCTTCTGGATCCCACCAGTCGTGTTGTGAACGGCCAGATATCCCACGAATCGGAAAAGGTCTACATGCCGCCCCAGACTATTCCAACAGACAACAATCAGCACTCAGAGTCGGTGTCAGAAAACATTCAAGGTATGCTCAAATTAATGACTGCGACCCCTTCATCCAACGCCTCTATTGGCGTTGATGTCGAAGATATTAACAATATCAACATCGATAACACCACATTCATCAACCGGAACTTCACTCCTGCAGAGCAAGAATACTGCTCTCGGGCACCCGATCCCCGTGCTTCATTCGCCGGTCGTTGGAGCGCCAAAGAAGCAGTATTCAAGAGCCTGCAGACCACTTCTGCTGGTCCTGGGGTGGCCATGAAAGAAATTGAAATCATTACTAATGCTGGCATCCCCGAAGTTGTCGTAAGTACATCGTTTGCCTTCAAGTTTACAACTAACCAATATATTAGCTCCATGGTCACGCTCAGGAGGTTGCAGCCATCGAGAAAATCAGCACAATTGAGGTCACGATCAGTCACTGCAACAACACAGCGATCGCATTAGCGTTGGCACATAAAGAAAAATAAATGACAGGTTAACTAAGTAGAGTACTCGAACCAGCGCGCCATCAGCACCATCTAGCTAACTGAACCAAATCAATCCTTGCCTCCCCGAAGAGTACATACATCCAGATCCATAAAAATAACTTATAATCCTACCATATCACCTCGCATAAATGGTCAAATCACCGAAGAACTCATCCGAGTCTTTCAAGGCAACACTAGTATAGCCAGTTACCATATCCCTCACCCTTGTCGAATCTGGATCGGTCGTAAATGGCCTATTCGTACATCATCCATCAGCATACCACAGCTCTAAAAACTCGCAAGAGGAGGGGAAGTAGAACATACACCACCCAAAATTCCTCCCCATCTCGCACCTTCTTCTCCCATTGCGACTCTTTCTCCTCCAAGCTAACTGTGTTCCAGATCATAGCTGCGGGCCAGCATACATCTGCAACGACCTGTTTGACGGGGACGTTAGGGCTTACGCTGAAGACGAGCGTTGACGAGTCAATCTCTAGAAAGCCCTTTGGGTCCTCTAACGGTTTTATGTTGATTTTTTCGAGAAGTGTGTGATCGATGGGGGTGTAGGCGGGATCCTGAACGTAAATCTCAATCAAATACTCCTCGTTCACCCTATTGTCGTTCTCTGAGGCTGAGGTTGCTGCATTCCACTTCGTCAAGAGCGTTTGTGCAATCGTCATTATAGCAGCATGCTGCGCGTGAGCCCTCACGCAATGATACCCATCTCCCAATCCCACCTTCCCGCCATGTCCTCTTCCACTCGCATTTCCACCCGTCTCCTCCTCAATAGCCGCTAAACTGCCCAGTCCAAACCCGACGATCTTTCTTACCTTCCCCCTGCCTAGCCTTCCATCTTTCATCAGGTCCTTCAGATTCTGCACCAACGTAGCACAAGTCTGGCTCTCTGCCCACTTCTTCTGATTCCGGTCAAAGGCAGCCTCAACATCCTCATACGCTGCCTTCGGAAAATACTCTGGCGAAGAGGTATAGCATATCGAGACCGGTGATGTGTCGCGGAGGGATATCTCGGGGAAAGACGGATGGATGCAGGTCAAATTCTGGATTGAGTTATAGGCTATGCGGTAGCTTGTCCTGTAGATCATTCTCAGTCTTCTTTGTCTTGCTTCCACATAGGAGAGAAAAAGAACCGGACATACGCAAAATCCGCACACCACCCCGGTACAACAAGACTATACGCATGATTGACGCCGTCCAGGTCTTGAATTTGGACCTCCTGCTCGCCCGCGTCAATCTGCTGGTCAAGCTTTCCCAGCAACTGCCGCGGGAAAAGCGGTTTTCCGGCGTCGTAGATGCTCTGGATTTGGGCTAGTTTTGCGTGGATTTTTGTCAGGATCTCGCTTTCTTCGTCGGCGTCGAGATCATGGTCTTCGTCATCGTCGCGGTCATGGTCATGGTCGTGGTCTTGGTCGTGGTCGTGGCTGTGGGTTGAGGCGGAGGAGGTGGGGGTTGTGGGAAGGGAGTAGGAGGAGAGGTCAGAATCATGCTCAGTTGTTTCGGGGTCTGAGAGTATTTCTGGGTGTGCTTTCTGGTGCAAAGAGTGAGGGAGGTCTTGTTGTGGTGAGGGGAGGGTGTTTTGGAGAGTGAGGGGAGGAGGACGGTCCATTTGGGCGGCAGGCATGGATTATTTTTTTTGGTCAAAGCTCAAGTAAACAAGGATTGTCCCGGAGATATAAGGACTAGCTTTGGCAAAGGCCAACAGCTGAAAAGTGATCTATCGCAACTTATATACACAGCAGCGGCTCTCAGACCATCTGACTGACTGACAGTCAGTCATTCTCCTCCCACACTAGCAAGGATCGCAGTCTCAGTCTCAAACTGGACTAAGTTAGCAAAGCAAACGATTACGCTGGCGGGTCAACCGACTATCCAGGTTTTCACTGAAAGGATTTGCTTTTTATTGCCCTCTTGTTTGTCCAAATCCAAGGCACTTGTACTGCTTGTCTGGTCTCACCGCTTGAATATATTGAAAGACCAGTTCCACACCTCTTCCTGGGCCGGAGGAGCGCTATAAACTGCGATCCAAGCTGCCGGGATTGTTGGGGAGGAGCGACTGGTCGCTTGGGGGAAACATACGTATTAAACGATTGATTAGGAAAGTGGCCGTGCGTCCGCTTTGCCCTGATCCTGCTACTCTTTTCCGGGATTCTGTTTAGACGAGCTCGCAGGCAGCCCTGGCGGTTGGGTTCCTAGTCGAGGTAGGGATGTGTTTGGAGCCAGCGCAAAGTTAAACAGGGCTCGGTCGACTTGGCTTTCATGTCATGTAGGCAATTTGACTCGCATATCGCGGAGGCCCGGAGCGAAGAATCCTATTGTTTGGCTTGTGGTCCATAGTCTACGTGCATCGCCTCGTTCTGTTGGGCCGGCATGCGCTTTAGACTCTCTAGTCTGCTTAGTGCGCGCGCTAACAACGCGCGCAACCTTATAGAGAATGTTTATGCGGGAGCTGGGGGCTGGCTGACTTGAACTCTATGCTCGTACGTGGAATGTTCCGGGCACGAGCTACCACAATGGGATGGATCGGGGTAGCGTCAACTACTTTATAGTATCCAGATGACCTCGGTGATATATAATGTCTGTCTGCTGTATCCTTGTGCAGGCTGGCTCAGCGCCTCATGATTGATCGTCCGTGCTGACTGCGGAGACCGCCAGAGCGGATATGCCGCGGCTGAGCTTTGGGGCCCA
This sequence comes from Aspergillus karnatakaensis, assembly GCF_047715665.1. Classification (NCBI taxonomy): domain Eukaryota; kingdom Fungi; phylum Ascomycota; class Eurotiomycetes; order Eurotiales; family Aspergillaceae; genus Aspergillus; species Aspergillus karnatakaensis. Next base: position 306,245 of record NW_027395731.1, on the reverse strand, counting down.
GTCACTTAGGATCGCCTCCGCGGGACATTCTCATGACTGTGCCGCAACTTTCCAAATGCGAGGAGCTGCTGATCATCTCAGACCGCTCCGACGGGTCGCCACGAGGTCGCAGGGATTGGCCGACAACAGCCGGACAATGGGACTGTTCTCAAGGGAGCAAGTGTCGGTGGCTGAGACCCGTTGTTTTGGGACGGCGTGGCCGACGATAACTAAGTCAGGAGTAGTCTGTTATCACTGCGCACTCGAGAACTGATAAGCGATCCCAGTCTCTCGGGATCAATATCTACGGCACTGCCTTTTGGATACAGTTGATAAGCATTTTCGGCGCCGCAGCTCTGCCGTCTGGATCGGCCGGAATGTGCCGTACTGCAAGGAGCTGCTCACTCAATCGGCCAATTCAGGGCCAACAATGACGCCGTAGTTCTAGATCATAGCTTGGAAGTTAGCAGAGCCTTAGTCAACTTCACCATCGATTCTCCCGCGTAATGCAGCGATATCAGCCGGTCCGGAGCGACAACAACCGCCGATAATGATCCCTTCCCAGTCTTCTTCAGTTTGTTGCTGTACAACATTCCAGAAGGTTTTATCCCAAGGCTCTTGTGCAGCCCCCGTCTCGCTCATCACCCAGGTCTTCGTGACAGGGTCGTACTTCTCCCCCTTTGTACCATCCGGATACAGCACCAACCAAGGTTTCCCCGAGGAAGCAGTCCACTCATCGACAAACCCGTCCTCTTTACCGAGAAGGCATTGGATCTCATCACGCATGATTGAAACAATCTTTGCAACGTGATCAATCCGTGTACAGTTGAGCCCGAGCCCCCATGGTCGCGGCAGACCATGCTGTGCTCCAACCGCGGCACAAACCCACCGTCTGACATCCGTCTCATCCACTTCCTCCGCAGGGAAGACACCACATACCCACCAGGGTTTATTCTGCGAGCCATGTACAACATCCGACATCGCCGCGCGGACGGCGCACACCTCATCTGCCCTCCGTAGCGTCTCAAACGCGACATAATCTACTCCGTCCCACGACGCATTGTCGCAAGCAAACACCCTCAGCCGCCGTGCGTGCCATTGTCGCAGCGCTTCCTCCCGATCCATTTGGACAGGGTAAATTCCCGTGTACTCTGCCGCGACAGGGGCCATAGTCGCACCGTACGGACCAAGTGACAGCGCAACGCGACATGGCCGTTGTTGTTGCCTCGCAGAGGCGATCACGCTGCTGACAAGAGGGATCGCAGATCGCATGTATCGTTCCGCATCTTCGGCCGTGTGACCCGCGTTTGTCTTTGCGAAACCTTCGATGCTAGTTTGATAGGTTGCTGTCAGGAGGATGTCAGCTCCGGCGTTGTGGAAAGCGCGATGGGCGGATCGGAGGGTGGCTGGGGAGGATATGAGAAGGTGTGACGACCACAGAGGGGTCGACTCTGTGAACGTGATGTTGAATGGAGGTGCTTCGAGGGTAGTGCCGAGACCGCCGTCGAGAAGGAGGATCTGCATGTTGTTTGCGAGACTCGGAGAAGATTGAAGGTGAGTTTGTTTGTTGTGGGCTGTCAGGGAAGAGGGCAGCTTATCGATAACTTAACGCTGGCCGATCATCCTGGCCGACACCATGATCGTCAGCAATTAAAGGCCGAGTTAACTACTAGCCTTCAAGATCATTTTGCTATCAAAATGGCGCTCTGACACTCCCGCCGCAAAGGTTCAGAAAGCTCATACGTGCTATCGAGTATGCAGCCTTAGGCAGCACGTCGCCTCGAGCTCCTTCCGCATCCACCCCGCTGCCCGCATCATCCTGCCAGCCCTTCTGGAAAAGCAATCAACACTCACATAATGAGCTCTCCTCAACCCGAGCCGGAGTTTCCCTCAGGTAAGCACATCTCACGCCTTGAACTCAGCCTCATCTAACGGTCTTCTCACATCAGCGCCCGACACGTAGATCCCCGTTCGTTTCCATCCACCAAGTTTGCCTACTCAAGGCGGCAGCACCCAACGCCCTCACTCGTGCAGCCCGCAAGGCGCCGATACCGTGCGAGTTTACATCATTCTACGTGGAATATGATCCAAGCGAGCAGTCCAGCAAACATAGCTCATAATCGGGCATGAAGACAGCAAGCCTCGCTCAAACAACGCTGCTGCTAATTACTGCCAGCAAACGAGTTGCAAAAGTCCGTCTGGGCGGCTCGCATGCGGCGCAGCAACGTGCATTTCCGACGTGGACTGATGCATGTTGTCCGGGCTAGGATTGTTCTTACGTGATGATCCTTAGTGCTTGGCTGCTGTAATGGTGGGATGGTGGGGGGCCTGGTTTGCTATTGGACTTGTGTGGTTTGTGAGGCTGCTTGGTGGCTTTGGTGGCAGAACGCATGAAGCAGATATTCGCTTCAAGTGCCCGCTTTCGCGAATTCAAAATAGGTCGTCATATATTGGGCTTCCTCCAGTGCTCTTTGAAATCAAGAGCTCTCTGCGATCGCTAGTGTCTACACGAAAGGGCAAGTGCTTCGTACGCCGTTACCGGCTTTCTCATTTTTCGAACTGCATGCTCGATGCTGACCCAAAACGCGCCTCGGCAAGGTCTACTGGCACGTTTGTCAACTCTACAGCGAAGGAGACCACACACTCAAGGATAAGTTTTATTGCTGATGCTGACCGGGTGCTGTGGTGGTTAATGCTTCGTGGAATCTCCGCGGGACGCGCGCCGATACGAGCTGACCTACCACAACTCATGTCAACTCCAGCTGATGGGTCAGATATGAGGGCTTCTTTCTAGAGTCAAGACTTCGAAGTGTTGCTCATGCAGCGTAACCTGGATGTTCTTACGACCATTGAACAGCTAACAAAAGGAATCGAAACAACGCCAAACGCCTATCCACAGAAGAGGACATGCCACTATATACAGTATCCCCGTCACAGCTTGCATTTAACACTTAGTGTCTTGTCGCCTTGCACGGCAACCTCAGTCAAGACCTTGTCCTTCTGTTTCAACTCGATAATCGTGGATCCATCCAATCCAACCACGCTCCCATCCTTGGCTCGCGCCTCGCACCCTGTAAATACCACACTTCCGAAGTCGGCAAGAGCAACCACGGTATCTCCTGACTGGAAGTCTTCGACAATCCACTCGGCATTCTGTCCAGCAAGCGTTGCCTCAGCTCTCGGCGCCTTAACAGTCTGCGTTGCTCTTTGCCCTGTGCTCTTATTCTCGATAATAGCCACCCCCTCACTTGCTGAGAAGGCCTCCACGATGGCAACGATCACATCACCCGTGTTCACCGCAAGGTTGAAATCGTATGCATAGTCCGGAAACCACTCGAACCAGGCATCATTATGTATCTTTCCATTATCGACATAAAAGTCTACCCCGGTCTGCAGGATTGCGCTGCTGTATGTGTCTCCGTCTATTCCCACCCATGCTGAACCCGCTTGCATCCCAGTGTTCCCGGGTACGGCTGTCGGTTGAGGTACAGTGAATGTTGCGCTCACAGCTGTGTACGGGCCTCCTGGTGGTGGACTCTCGCGGACAGCACCAGCCCAGTTGTTGCTATAAACTATGGCTGCGGTGTTGGCGGTTCGAAAACCAGATTCTGCGCCCTCGTGTCCACCAGCAGCTGCTGTTAAAGGCTGTGTTTGTCGGTTTAGGGAGCGGGCTTGAATGCGTGAGGTGAGGTTCGAACCCGCAGCCGGGCCTAGAGGCTGGAGTTGAGGGAGTGACAGGGCAGTGCCCGCCAAGTTTGCTGCGACTAGAAGGGCGTGGGTGACCTTCATTGTGCTGGCTCAGATTGCGACAGAAACATGGGCAGGAGGAAAGGAGTGCAGGATTAGGCAATGCTAGCGAGCCAAAGCGAAGGGAGAATGAGTATACGCCGCTCATGCAGCTTTTCTTCACGAGGTTGTCTTATACCAGAGCATTACAGTGATCGTCTACCATATGATGATTGCAAGCGGACACTGATGCGATATGATCCTCCGAAAAGGGATAAAACGCGTGGCTCATCTCCGCTCCCAAACAAGATTGTGCCTGGGCCTTGCTCATGCCTGACATATATGACGCAGTGCGCAATTAAAGCCCTGTCAAGCCTCAAGGTTATTTTTACCTTCCCTCCGCTGTATGCGGGGGAAAGCTGATTTGACTTGGTTCACGCCGTTATGGGGCCGAGGTGGGTAAAAGCTCTCTGGTAAGGAATGTTATTTCCAAGTCTGCTGTTCGAGCCCTACTTAATCCACTGGAAGCTGTCGGTTTCACGTCATCCTCAAAAGGATGAGCATGTCTTGTGATTTTCTTGTCTCTCACATCGTGCTCCTCGGCCACCAGCTTGCTGATGCCCTCTAGCAATCACTAAACTACACTCGCAGCATCTAAAAGACGCAACGCTGCGCTACGGAATACCCTCACTAAACCACTAAATAATGGCATATCCCACGAGCAGCGCCTCAACGCAGCCCAATACAGCCGAACGTCAAACATCTCAAGCACTCCTCACATAACACTGAGTAGTCCAACGTTAAGGATATGACACGCAGTCCCCCTCCTTTCTCTTTTGCCGGCCATGTGCCGCTGAGGCTGGGTGGAAGGCTGGAATGGAGGGGGTTCGGAGTACACATTCCTCGCATAGGCTGTCATTCCTGCGTCTCAGTGTGCCTTTGTATGCTGCAAACAGTGCACACTTTATCCAGCCTATTGAGTAGGACTCTAATACTCCGATTGTGTTCTTTTGACTACGGGTGGGTGTCATTTCCACCTCTCCTCCATCTGCGTAAACATCTCACCACTTGCTGCCGCTCCTCACTTGGGTTCATAACCACTTTTCTCAAAGTAATAGTATATTCTTGACTTTGACAACATCTCTTGTTGCAACTTAGTGGAACTTGAATTCAAGGTATAATAGGCGTGTATTTGAAATTGACCGCCTCATTCCGGCGCATCAGACCTTCAGTCCACAATATATATATAGATGCACACTTGGATCGCCATCTACCTCAACACGCAAAATCCAACTCTCGCAAACCCATGAAGACAGAAACAACAGTTCCATCAACTCGAATCTCATCCCAAGGACACCGGCTCCTATACCCCGACGAAGAGGAAAAAGTTCGCCCAGACTAGTCATTGGCTCTTTCCTACTTTGCCCTCCTGCCCTCCTGAGGGCCTCTCCTCCTTTCCCTATGATAACCTCCTCTTTATTTCAAGTTCAATTCTAACATTAGACGTTTGATTTCTCTTATATCCCGGAAACGCGTCCTTTGACTTATCTGCCTAGCCCGGCTCTCAACATTACGATGAGTTACTTGGTTTCAACTTCGAGATAACATGCAGCCGACTACACAGTGAAGTTAGTTGTATGGGACGAACCAAAAAAGGGATGAAAATTATAGGTTCAATACAAAACACGGGTCTAGCGAGGAGTATAGGTACCTACTTTTTGAATGCATAGACATACGAAGATCAAGCAGCGGAATTAGAGAATGCAAAATGACCATGGTGATGCAGTATTGAATTCCTACAGCAGCTATATATACGATACGGAATGTTCCAGATCTTCAATGGATGTATGCCACCTCAGCACCGGCAAGCCGGCACTGGAAGACATAAATCTAGTACTCACTGGTCGGATAAAATCCGCTTGATATCAGCACTTCTTCGGCACAACCACAGTCATAGAAAGGCTGGATTGCAATTTGACATCCGTGCTAGTTCGTGAAGACGGTGGAGGAGTCATTGTTATTCGAGGGAACAACAGGCGGGGATAGGCGGTGTGGTATTAGAAGTAGTATAGCTGCATATGTTCATAGAAGAGGACATAAGTGTAAGCGACCAATGGGTATAGTTAGTAATTAGAGGATTCGTGAAATTAGAGCTCGCCGTGGGTCACGGCTGTCCCGGTAGGCTTGAGGTTGCCGCCGCGGAGTTCTTGCCAAGCAAGGTCGAAGCGCGCGCCCAACATCCAAGCAGTACCAATCTGAAGAAATTAGTTTAGTACCAAGAGAAACAAGACGTCGGACATACCATAAGGGCGGAGACGATGAGGGCGATTACACCCATCAAACCCAGCATCATGAAGACGTCCTTGCGCGTCTCAGCGTCGGCCCGAGCCTTCTCAGCCTCGGCCTCTGTCACTGTACCGGCAACACGGCGCTTGGCCTCTTCGGCGTTCTGAGTTGGGAAGATCGTCTCAATGAATTTTTCAATCTAAATGTGTGAGCGAGGCCATCGTGTAAAAGGATAGATATGCTTACCTGTCCGCAGACAATGCTGATCTTGAGGAAGTTGGGGTCCTTAGGGGTGTTTTTCTTATGAATTTTGCGTACATATCGGCGGAAGACGTCGCAAAGAACGCGAAGGTTTTGCGTAGACTCGGTCATGAGCTGGCAAGCATCACCCTTGGTGATCTTGATGTTGCGATCAAACATGGCTGGATTGCGGAAACAGAGCTCCAGTGTAGCAATAGCCATGGCCTGGGGGATGGCACAGAAGTTGAACACACTCTGCTCACGCAGACCGGCAAGATAGAAAAGACAGTCCTCGACATGTTCCAGAGCGTTTAGGACCATCTCTGAGTTGCAGTTCAGCGCCGCTTCGCGGTTCTCATGCTTGAAAAGATCTTCAAAGTTGTCAACATGCTTCGACCAGATGGACTTGGGCCAGAAGCGCCGGCCATCGTCCTCGTCCTCGCGGATGTCACGGATGATGTTAGTCTTTTGCAGGAAAAGACCCATAGACTTGTGAAGGCGAGTCCGCTTCAGTAGAGCGGGGTTACCAAACTCTGCCTCCACGAATAAGCGCGTCAACCCTTCTCCAACCAAGCCTGCAACGTAGTAGCAGTAGAGGTCATATTCTTCCACGGTCTTGACACTCGCATCCTCAAGCGCAGCTTTGCGAACGTAGTCTGCCATACCATTACCCATCTTATCGGTAATGTCCTTGACGATGGCCTGGTAGGCGGGCTTCATGTTCTTAAACTCCGTCACGACATTGTGAAACTGAACCAGCAGCTCACGATCCTTCTCCTCAGGGCGGTTTCCAGTAAATGTCCATCCATCTTGTTCAAGGAAGTCTTTAAAGTTGCGCAGCAGAGGCTCCTTTGTTTCAAGAGGGATTGAGGTGTCATCCTCGATCGTGTCAAGTCCACGAAGAGCGAGATAGAATATGCAAACCGGCAAAAGGAGCTCCGGATGCAGCTCTTTGATGACAGCACTGAAGCTGCGACTCGTCAAGTCAAGAAACTTGAAGCAAGCTTTTTGTGTTTCTGTCTCATCTTTCTCGTTGCGTTCATGAACGGGGTTGTGCCAGACTTTCCTACCGCCAAGAGTGCTCGTCAGTATTTCAGTGTAAGCGAGAAAAAACGGGCGACGTACCATTGAATGATTGCCCTCAGTTCTGAGGGGTGAAAGGTGTAGTAAATGATGTTGCCCGAGAGACCCATGATGAGAAAAATTACACGTGTGAAGGTGAAGAGGAGTACGAAGGGAAGCAGTCAAGGAGGAAATCCTCGACGTGGAGATTGAGCAAAAACGAGAAAAAGCAAAATAGAGCAGATTGGCGTACTAGTACACGCTAGAAAAGTAATGTACACAGGCTCTCTCGCCAATTGGTTGAGCAAAAACGAAGAAAAGAGGTATAAAGGATAGGAGTCAACGGAGAGGAGGGAAGAGAGAGCTGCAGCAGGGAGAATGGAGGAGGGAAGGAGAGGAAGACGAGAAGATGGAGGAGGAGAAGAGGACAAATATATGGAGGAAGAGAAAAAGAGGAGGAAATGAGGAAGATGAATTTGAGTGGTGGAAGTGAAAATGAGGAAGTGGAAGAAATTCTTGGAGCTGGAAATTAGCCCCAATTAGCCCCAAATGGCTGTACCGGATCATTTAGGCCCCCGGTACACTCCAATACGCCGGCTCACCTCATGCCGGCCCCGCTGAGTGTGTAATCTATACCATACGTGACCATCGCATACCGCCTCGTCGGCTCTGGCTCTCCCCGCCATGACGAAAGGCCTTCCGGAAGCTTCATTAGGCAGAAAAAAATAACAACACGCTCCAGTAGAACTTGCATAACCTCTTTTATTCGAATCATAATCTGTTTCTGCTCTACCATTCTTTGTCTCCATCTCCTTCTCCCCGGAGTTCAGAAAGCCGCGGTCTCGAGGCGGTCTCCCCGCATACGAAAATGGTTGTTGATACCACATATTACGACGCCCTGGGGGTGCCTCCCACTGCCACCGAACTTGAGATCAAGAAGGCTTATCGCAAGCTTGCCATCGTCACTCACCCTGGTTCGACCTCCTGTGCAGTCTCTTGGATGGCTCTAGTTAATATCCAATAGATAAGAATCCCGGCGATGAGACCGCGCATGAGCGGTTCCAGGCGGTACGCTCACCCCACCCTGCTCGCCGCTGCAGTAATAATTAATCGTTCCATATAGATCGGAGAAGCATACCAAGTCCTAAGCAATACCGAACTGCGCAAGCGCTATGATACCCACGGCAAGGAATCTGCGGTCCCTGACCAGGGCTTCGGTACGTTCAATGATCCTCGGCTATCGTCCATAGAGTCACTAACAGACCGCAGAGGACCCGAACGAGTTCTTCGGTATGATCTTTGGCGGTGATGCGTTCCACGACCTTATCGGCGAGATATCCCTTCTTCAAGACCTCACCACTCGAATGGAAATCACGACGGAGGAGGCCGAGGAGGACCTGGCTGCACAAACGGAGGAGAAGCTGAATATCAACGAGCAGGAGGGTAAGGCTGCCGCTGAGGGTACAAGCCCGGTTGCAGGTGCTGGCGCTGGACCTGGAACCAGTGCTGCTGCTGGTGCTGCTGCTACCTCACCTTCACCTTCCGCCTCTGGCACCAGTACTCCCCGCCCTCGTATCGGCCAGCACGCCATTACGGACAAATCCGACGAGGAAATCCGCCTGCAGGCTGCCGATGTTTCACAAGAAGAGCGGGATCTACGGAAGAAGGAAAAGAAGAAGGGGCTGAGTCGGGAACAGCAAGAGAAGCTTCAAGCGTTCGAGCTTGAGCGACAGAAAGCGCGGGAGGAGAGAGTTGACATGCTAGCGACGAAGCTGATTGACAAGATTAGTGTGTGGACTGAAACCGACAAGGGGGCTGACGTTACCCGCGCTTTCGAGGAGAAGATTCGTCTCGAGGTCGAGAACTTGAAGATCCAGTCTTTCGGTATTGAAATTCTGCACGCCATTGGTGCTACCTACGTTTCAAAAGCAACCTCGTTCCTCAAATCGCAGAAGTTCCTCGGTATCTCTGGGTTTTTCTCCAGGCTGAAGGACAAGGGTACCCTTGCCAAGGAAGCTTGGACAACTATCTCGACCGTCATTGACGCCCAGTTGACTATGGAAGAGATGGCCAAGCTAGAAGAGAAGGGTGGAGAGAACTGGACTGATGAGATGAGGGCAGAGTATTCCGTCAAGGTGACCGGGAAATTGCTCGCCGCCGCCTGGCGTGGCAGCAAGCTCGAGATCCAGGGTGTTCTCCGCGACGTCTGTGACAGGGTTCTCGGCGACAAGAAGATCAAACTGGAGAAGCGCATTGAGCGGGCTCATGCTATGATTATTGCAGGCAATATCTATTCCAAGGTTCGTGCTTGCATCTCTCTCGCGACGCAAAATTCTGACAAATACAGGCCGAACGTGACCCAGATGAGGAGGGAGACTACATGGCCTTTGAGCAGCTCATGACAGACGCCATGGCTAAGAAGGGCAAGGATGATAAGAAGAAAAAGGACAAGAAGCACAGCCATCACGGCCATGACCCTGAGCCGGCTGCTACCAGTCCGGGCCCTGCGGCGTAAGCCGATCTCTCGACCCATCACCCTAATCCCTAGAGCTTTCTCAATCTTTACACCCCACCCCATCACCTTTCCCGGTCTATTATTCCCTGTGTGCCTTTGGATATTATTTGACCAGATGTACTTTTTCTCGTAGCGAATCGTTATCTCTCCCCGCTAAGCGTGTACCTCCACCTTCTCCTCAATTGTAACTAGATCTGAACGTGTTAGACGAAAATTAAATATTATCGAAATCACCATGTGCTGCAACTGCAAGGGTCCACACGGCTCACCCGCCCTAGAGACCAAAATCGCGATCGTGGATGGGGACAGATCCAGACCAGTAAGTAGGGCTGTTACTGAAGCTTCTGGAACGTGCGCCGAAATCATCTGCGACTCCTGGCATCGTCCAAATCTCCACAACGAACCAAAAGAGCCCTAAGATCTCCTGCTACGCGCAAATTTATACAGAGCATAGGACATCGAAAGAAAAGTTCTCTCAAATGCTCACCTAATAATCACAATTCCCGACCACCAGGCAATCACTCCTCCCGAGAAAAATACTTCCGGCCACCCCTTCCGTACCTCTCGCAACATGCTGCTTCGCAAGCTTCAATTAATAAGAAAAGTATAATGTCGACTTTTCACTTCCTGGTGCCTAGAGGCGAGAAATTCTCTCTTTTGCATCTTCATAACGATCAGCTATCTACTCTCCAAAAATCTTATCCACACACCGTCCACTGAGCTGGAGCGGTAGACTTTCGTTGAGAATATCTATTGGAGAGCACACTCATTATACCTCGAAGCACGTCCTAAACACCAGACAAGAGACAAGCAAGAGCCTACAAGCCAAAGATGACACATCTGCCCATATACAAATCGACAACCAATACTGATACACTGCATACAACGAGCATCCGGCCTCAAAATCAACTACACCTTCTTTCCAATGCGCCAGGGCAATCTCAAGACACAGCTAACGAGCCCAAGATTACCAGTATAGGGCAAAAGCAAACAGCTAATCACAGCCTACCACCCTTGACCCTCACCATCCCGAGCCCCATCGTCCCATTCCCAGACCAAAAGCCAATCTGGATCCACGAAGAACTTGAAAAAGAGAGATCTTTCTTCAGGAATACGAGCAATAAGCACAGGGGTTATCTTGAGAAGGCCTCAGGAATACCCTTCCCGCTTTCTAGTCAGGGATACAAGAGGTCGAGACCTGGAATTGGAATTGGAATGAGGACACAGAGTCCAGGTAGGACGTTACAAAGGGACCTGAACGCGGAAACGACACCCGCCTCAACCACGAGCTGCGTCTCGCCCTCGAGATCAATCTCTAATTCTAGTTCTGCCTCGAGTTTCACACCGGTGACATCAGACTCCGACTCGACGCCTGTTACGACGCCTGGGACAGATATGGATGTGGATACGCCGAGGACAGCGCCTGAGCTCTCTGGACAGGATACAAGCAAAGAAATGGAGACGGGAAAGGACAAGAGAAAGGACATGAATATATCCAGTCTCGACCTAGATGAGGTCGATTATGCACTTTGGGCTATTGCTCAGAGGTCTGCCTCTGCCTTGTCGACGCGTACAGATGCGGGTGCGGGTGCACAACTGGGTATGGAGACACAGCGAAGGATGCCTGAGCTTCTGGCGCAAGAGGAGAGTCGAAGGAGTATAAGTCCAAAGAAGGAAACGAAAGACAGAGGAAAGATGGAGACGAATGTATTCAATCCTGAAGTCGACGAACTCGACTATGCACTTTGGTGCATTTCCGAGAGACAACAGGAGAAGGAGAAGGATGGAAGTTGGGATTGGGATTTACTCTAGTACCTACTGACTCGCATGAATTATGACATCGTCCTGCTGACGATCTGGGTGTTTTTGGCGTTGGGTGCATAACTGCGATCCGACAACGATCGGTTTTAGGTAACGAGACATATATACCCCAAATGAATAATGCGTTTTTATATCTACTTCCAGTTACTCGACGCTTGTGTTTAGGATCAACATATCCAATTATTTCATTAATGCGTATGGGTATCTAATACGAGTACCAAGGCGGGCCGATCAGCCAGATAAATAAAATCTATCGCTTATATAAACACAGGGTAGAAATGTAAGGAGGGAACAGAGACAAAGCTGGCTTGGTCAGGTAAGCATCGGTCATGAGCACATGGAAGGCAAGCAGATGGAATCATGATCGACCCCAAAAATTTAGTTCGCAATGAGAATGTGCTTGACTGCGCTGTAGCTCTCGAAGCGAGCTTGTGGATATAAAGCGTATAATGCCGTGTAGGGTATCGCTAACAAAAGAAAATAATAATGAGAGACATAAATCATGAAGGCGACAAATCGTCGTCGCTGTCGCCATCGCTATCAGGAAGATGAAAGTTCTCCGGTAAATCTAGGCTGGGAAGTTCAGTCTCCGGCGAGACAACTGCAAGTAGTCCCTTGCCGGCTTCGGTATCCTGATATTCATCGGTGAGCACTCGTCCACCAAGCTGGACATCGCTAACGTGCACGTTATATTCGAGTGCCTTTTTGGCCTCTTTGATGAGCTCTTCAGTCCACCCAAGACACCGTTTGAGGCTTTGGTTCATTTTCTGGCTGTCTGCTAGTAGTTCCTGATGTTTTGCCAGGTCGATAAGGAAACGCTTTTCGTCATTATTTCTTTGTTGCGAGTCTTCGCCAGTTGTCGAGCCGGGCCCCAGAGAGCTCTCGTCTAGCATAGACTCTTCGTCGCTCAATTCGGACATGTCGTCATGCGATTGGTTTGACGAGTTCTCGCTATCCTCGTCGATCTCGCTGGGTATTGACAGAGTCCCCGATACTGAGCGCGAAGGGGCCACGGATAGACGACCGGAGCGACTGAGCCGCCGAAATCTTCGTAGTTCAGCATTCTGTTTCCGCATCTCGCGCTCAAGGGTCTTGTTGATCGCCAACAGAGATGAGTTGCTGATTTCAAGATCTAGGATCTTGCGTTCAACACGAGCGCTGAGAACCGGTCCGCTGCTGCTTGCATGCTCCGATTTGACTGGGCTTTGCAGTCCGTCATGTTGGCTGTCTTGGGTATAGCTGTCTATAGAGGTTGTAGACCCGTTGCTGAAGATCCGTGGTCTTAGTGCAGGAATGACATCTGCAACATTGCCGTCCTCCACCTGTGAATCCATTGTAGACACTATTATCGGGCTCGGCCTTAGGCTCTCCTTGTACGTTTCTCGGAGAGGAGTACTGCGTCCAGTGTCTAGACTTGACGACTTCGTGTGGCTGATTATGGGCACCGGTCGAACGGTGCTTAACGGCGGGCTGTGCATCGGTGAGCGGATTTCGGGCGAGTCTTCGAGGTGCGGTAGGCTTTGAGAAGAAGGAATACTATCAGAGACTCGAGGTGATGCCGCACCAAGCTTGGGTGACTTTAGTCGTGGCGAGGCTGCGGGTTTCGTTGCAATCGTCGGGCGAGACAGCCCAGACGACCGCCGCCTAGTATTCTCATCAGTGGTTCCCTGAGACTCTTCCTGCCCATTTGCGTATATAAATGTAGCAGGAGAAGCTGATTTCACAGAAACCCTCGACCGCGTATCTGCATCGGACGAGCCCGATACTGAGCGTGCGTCGCTAGCGTGAAAAAACATCGGAGAGGCAGCGGAGAGTTCAGAGGAGGAATAAGGACGAGACACAGTATTTAGATCGGCCGTCAAAGTTTTTGCTCTTGCTGTCCTCGAAGGCTCAAGTTTCGGGCCCAAGCGAACTGGACTGCGATCCGCCCGGTATACCCTTGTGTTTAGCCCATTTGCCTGAGACGGTTGTACAAAAGACGACTGCGGGGAGTGTACTGGCGTACTAGCCGGGGAGAGTATAGGTCCATCGCGTCTGGTACTCCTCGAACCGGATCGAGGTGTGATATTCGCATTGAGGTAGGAGGGCTCGGTACCCTGCCTGGCCGGAGTAGATGCGGGATGGTCTGGGGCAAGGCGGGCGCGGACGGTGGTCGGATTAGCGAGCTTCGGTGTCAGCGGTGCTTTGCTTCCTCTGCTAAATGAAGCACTAAGAGTTGGGGTAAAAGGTTTGGCTATGTGGCCATTGTTTTGTTTATCGAAAGTCATAGCTGCTGGATTCGAGGGGCAGAGAGAAGGGCAACTCCTTATGGCATTGCGGCACTCCTCGAGGATCTGCAAGCATGGTGGCACCAGCCAGCCAGAAGCGTAGGTCTAACAGCCGAAAAGCAATGATGAGGCCACCTCTGATGGTCTGGAGTAAGATGAACGAGGCGAAGGGCAAGGTCAGGCGGTTGAAAATGGAGGTTTTATGACGAGAGACAGCAGCGTGGAACTATTTTGCCGCCAAACACCACCAGGCCGACCGAGATGTTTATCCCCGCCAAATCCGGTCTAGTCGCTTTTCACCGCAACATAGATCCAGGTGCATTCCAAGGGGGCAGCTTCCTTGTACGTGTGGTCAGTCAGATCTTCTTTTACTGGATGATCTCTCTTACGTCGTTTATGTCGAGATTCGGGAATTCTCGCTTTGGCTGGGCATCCTTCCGATTGTTGGATGATGATCTATGTGCTCCGCCTGTATGGGCTGATCCGCAGTGATTGTTGGATTTTGACAGGAGTCTATAAACGTCTACCTGGAATGCATGCATATACTGTCTAGCCGCAGGAAGAACACAGAATTTGGTTACAATGATGCATGAATGCTATAATGTCCAAAACACCAGCGGCAGCCTAGAGCAAGGGGTTCCTTGCATCTCCAATGTCTCAGGTATAATGCACTATCAAATGGGCCAGAAACTGTTTGCACTGGGAGTTATCAATGGAGCAAAGGGCACGCGGCAGGCCCGGTCGGAAACATCCTCAACACCTTCTGAGCGCGGATGGACTAAGGGTTAGCAACGGGATAAACTTTCTCGACCCAAGCCCAAGTCGAGGAGAATTTTTAGCTTCCTCGAGCAGACTGAGTGCGTTATGATGATATGCCTGCCAATCTATGTCAAGTGAGACAAAACATGGCCTCCGATCAAGTAAAAAAGAGCCGTTTCTGACGCGGATCTACAGTGTTGCGAGCACCTGTCTTCCGCTTCCGTGATCCACCTGGTGCTGCTGAGAGTTGGGGCTGAGACTGCTGCTGCGGTTGCGGTGAATCATCCTGGACAGCCTCGATGATGGTTCGTTTCGAGAGACAGTAGTCCACATGGTCGTTAAACTTCCTATCCTCCGCTATCTGAGGCATTGAGCAAATGGGACAATCCCAGTAGGACGGTTGTTCGGTTAACTTATCAGCTGTAAGCGGTGGTGGAGTTTTCTCGGGTCCATCAATCTCATCTGCAGGGTTCTCCTGGCTGAGCTTCTCGATATTGTTCATTTCATCCTGCAGCTCCTCGAGCGCCGCCTTCTCGAAAGCTTCTTCTGCGCTAATCTCCTGTTCTCCATCAGTAGCGACAGGTGCCGTCTCTTGTACAGGCTTTCTGCGCGCAGCCGGACCGAAAAAGTTCATGTCAAACTTCTTCGTGCTCACGAGATTGGTACAACGAATACCAAGCAGTCGAAGCTTCATTTCCGAAATCTCATTCTCGAGTTTCTCGAGCATCGGAAGAGCTGACGTGAAAAGTTCTTTCGCCGAAGATACGGCTCGTGCTGGCTGATGCTGTCGTGTCAAGACCTCAAAGGTCGCTAATTTGACTTTGAGGACTAATGTGCGTCCCTTGAACTGCGTTCGAGAAAGGTCTTTCTCAAGCTCTTGGGAGCAGTACCAGAGTTTCTCTCTGAACTCTTCCTTGGTGCTAATCTCATGGAATGTGGTTTCAGTGCCCACGCTCTTGCGCTCATAGGTCTCCGCGGGTTGAATCTTGGTCCTACCGAGTCCTAGATAGCACTGTGCCAGGAAACAGAGTGCCTTTTCACCGAACAATTTCGCTAGATAGGCGCGCCGAGGAAAGATATCACCGCAGGTTTTGATGCCGATCGCATCGAGTTCCCGCTCAAATACTCGACCTACGCCGTTAACCTTGCGCATAGGAAGATCCTTCATAAATTCCATAATGGCGTCTCTAGTATTCGGCACACGATATTGCCCATTGGGTTTATTGCGGTTAGATGATATCTTTGCGATTTTGGCATTTGCTGCGATACCAGCAGACACCGAAACTTTAGTCGTTTCGAGGATCTCTGCGCGCATGCGGCTGACAGCCTCCTCGGGGTCGAGCTGGTTTTCGGTGCAATAGGACGTTATGTTCAGGTATGCTTCATCAATGCTCGCACTCTCAAATTGAGGGTCATACTGAGCGATTATGGCACGTATTTCTTGAGCTTTTGCGGAGTACTTATCGTGGTTCATTGGTAGCAGTGCTAGCTGAGGGCATAGCTTAGTCGCCACGAACGATGCCATTCCACTCCGAATGCCAAATTTTCGAGCCTCATAGTTGCAGGTGGTCAGAACGCCTCCCCCAACAGCCATCGGAACGGTTTTCAGCTCAGGGTGATCAAGTTCTTCAACCGCTGCAAAGAATGCGTCGCAGTCCACATGGACGACATATTGAGTGAGGTCCCGAGTCAATTCCAGTTCAGTAAAGAGCTGGTCGGCCAATTTCAAGTCAATAGATAGGTTCAGGCTCTCTAAGCGAGATTTCTCTTTCAAGATGCGTTGTATCTTCTCCGTAAGGAGGCGGTCACGGGCCTGTTCATGATTAAAGAACTTCGAGCCTTTCGACGCATTGAAAATTATTTCAGAGACCTTTTTTTTATCAGTAGCTGGGCTGAATGTGATGTGAGTTTACTCACCTTTCGCTGGTCAACCGATTCTTGTCCGGCTTTCGTTAATGAGGGGCCCAAAAGCTGATACTTCAAGCTTTCGTCACCATCGACTAACTGATCGGTTGTTTCTGTGGGCTCTCCGCCCTTGTCCTCTCTTCCCTCCTCCATGGAATCATCGTCGCATCTTGGAGAGGATGTTAGGCGTGAATGCGTGCGGTCAATTCATGGATTACCAAACTAGGCAGCATTAGGCATTAGAGTCACGTGAGAGCGCGTTGCCAATCGCGGCGCTCGTGTCAAAGACAATCCCGCACTCGAAGCGAGCTCATCATGTTAGGGATGATTCTGTGCTCACAGTGCCCCTCATGTGGATTCTTGACTCCGAGGGCGGGTTTCTAGAAGGTCAGTGCATTCCCACAACGTCATTTTCCGGCTGACCGTCCGAAGGCAAGCGCGTGTGGCTGCGGCCTGGGAAGAAGTACCTTTTTGGCCGCGTCAAGGAAGCAGGCTGTAAGAGACCCCATTTGATTATCTGCTAGCTACAACTCTAACGATGACGTCCTTTAGATCGAGGAGCTATACCGTCGAAGTCGATCTCCCGAAAGCACTTAGTAATCGAGGTTTCTGCAGTGAATCCTGGTGATGGTGTATGATCGCCTAATCTAGATGGTTGAACCCCTTTGGCTGACAGACCCAGTCAAAAACAAGATCAAGATCGGTTGTAACAGTCAGCGATGAAGGTTCGAAATATGGAACGGTGGTAAATGGTGAACAAATCAGAGGAAAGAGCAAAGAACTCGCCGGTGATGCGCATACACTCTTCGTGGGAAAATACTCATCTGCGTTGCGGTAGGCATCCAGGTAGCTTGATGCAGCATAAGACATGAAGCTAATTCCTGTTATGATCTTAGTATAAAGTGGCAGCCTACTGTCCTCAGCTTCTCCTTCTCCTCCAAAGAGATCAGCAAAAACGCTCTCGCCCGCTATCGCTCCCAACTCGAAGGCTTGGACATTAAGACCATTGATGACTACATTGTCAATGTCACAACGCACGTCGTTCAAACCAAGCGAAACACCGCGAAGGGCCTGCTTGCTCTTGTCAATGGCAATCACATCGTCGACTACTCATTCATTGATGCGCTAGATTACGCAGCAACCCCAAGCGACCTGGAGAACCTAGAGAGCCTATCTCCATTAGAGGCTGACTTCGATGGCGCGTGGCCCAATGAAAAAGCGCATTTACCACCTTCTGGCAAAGAGGTCGTCAATTATTCGGATGAGGCATTCGCATCGAACCCTGATCGAGTAAACGTTTTTGAAGGATACACCTTTGTATTTCTCGACAAGGGGCAAAAGAACCTACTGGAGGAACCAATCACCAATGGTCATGGAAAAGCTCTACATTTTGAAGCCAAGGAAGGAGTCACTACAGCGGAAGAAGTTGTACAGTTCATGAGAAATGCTGCCGGTCAAAAGGATTTCGGGTCCGCCAGAGATGGCCCTGGGGGCGTAGGACTTGTGCGGTTTCGGAACAAAACACGAAATGAAAAATGGTTTATAGAACTCGACAACGAGGTGGCGCTGATGATTGACCAGCGTGTGACTGAGCAGAACGAATTTCTCAATGCAATTCTCGGAAATGATGCATCCATATTATGCCGGCCGCTCCCGCAAGAGCTACGAATTGAACCTACCCCGGAATTCACACCCGCCCCACCTTCCAGTGAGGATGTACAAGTCGTTGCTGATTCTCAGCCGTCTGAAGACGTGAGTCAACCGTCCAACAATGCCAAGAGGGGCCGAGTGCGGAAATATGTCAGCAAAATGAAGACCTTTGATGACGGCTTCGACATCAACTCTATACCTGTCTACGCCCCAGATGTTGAAGAAGCCATGGACGATCTTCCGCCTTTGTCGATGGAAGCCCCAACGGAAAGTCATACTCAACAAGCTGACAGCCTCCAGAAGGAGGAGGACGTTGTCTCGAGCTTGCTACCAGGAGCTACTGCAATGAAACGTCTGCGCGCAGAGACCTCCCAACGAAGTATGGATGATTCTAGCTCCCGTCCCAAGGAGGAGGAGCCTCGCCCAAAACGTCAAAAACTCGATGTTTTAGAGGCAGCCCGACAGCACCGAGAGGCAGAAGAGGACGCCGCCCGCCAGCGGCGTCAGCAAGATGAAGAGCTTCTTCAAAGCTCACTCAAAGACATAGATGTCGAAAAACTAAAAGGACTTGCCATTGTGGAAGAGATGGAAATACCCGCCAAAAAGGCGGACGACAAAAATAGATGGGACGAGCGTTGGAATGGAAGAAAGAACTTCAAGAAGTTTCGTCGAAAAGGTGATCCCAGCCAACCTCGCCGTCGGATCCAGGCTGTTATCGTGCCGCTGGAGGAGGTGGCACGGAAGGACTTTGGGATTGGAGACCACTACTGGGTGAGCACTCATCGATCTACAGATCAACGTGCGCAAGAAAGCCATGAAGACCGTGGAATCAGTCAAGTAGATAGCGAGCCACCCGAGAGGCGACCGGTGGTGCGCAGTGAGTCGGAAAAGACGACCACACAGAGAAGCCAGAAACGAGTGCGTGATGAGCGAGACTCGGATAGTGATGACGAGCTTCGGTTTCGGTTTCGTCGCAAGCGATGATTTCGTGGACTTCAATTCATCTGTGTATATACTACATCTTTCGGGTTATCAATAATACATCTAGTCTGTCTCTCTAGGACAGTATACTCCATCGGGACTGTTGGTTGTGTTCAAATAGGCTTGGCGCTAAGAGGTGGGCAGGCGCTAAAACTTAGGTGTGAAGGTTATCCAGTCAGGCTTGTCGATTCACGGTTCCTGCACTCTTGATTGTGATCGACTTCAAGGGAATTTCCTTTCAACAAACCAAATTTTGGCCTCCAGAGTTGCATTCCAAGCGGTAGGACAATCCCATGGTGAGACAGACTGGCTTAGCCCCGAACGCACACTTAAAGTGATACTGCTCCATCGGAATCCATGATGAATCTCGAACAAGGGGGCTGCTATTAATATACTTCCTCCAGCCTGGACGATGGCATCACGGACGTAGTCAAATCATCTGACCGCGTGAAAGTCTTCATTTCTTCTCTTCTCTCACTCTTCTTCTCCATCCCCTCGGGTGTTCTCTTGTTTGTTGCCTTTCCCCTCCTTCATCGCTCGAATTGACTCGCTGCGTCCTATCAACTCCGCTGCGCCTCACCTTTCGTCACCACTCTCGCTGCTCCCTGCATCTCACCCACTCACTTGCTCTCCCTGACGCTGCCTGACAGCCTAATTACCTGCTTCTGGCTCCATCCACCAACACATACACTTCCAACGCAGCGTCGTCTCCGCCATGGACTACGTTGGCTGCACCTGATTAGACTTGCTTATTCTTCCTGATTGACCCCTCTCCGGTTATAACTGGTCATTGCGTCCCTCGTCCTCTTTCGCCCTGACTTCTTCACCTTCAAACTAATCCAAAACGGCCTCGAGTATGTTCAGCTTCGCGTCCTCAATCATTTTCTTTTTCCTCTTCTTCTTTTACTCTTTTTTTCTTCTCTTCTTCTCGGTCGTCTCCGGCTTGCTAACCTGGGTGTTGCCGTAGCCCTTTTTCTCCCACCTATAACGACTGACGATCTTGACTATCTGCTTGGCGTTTCCTAGATTCTTCCTCTTCCTGCTTCCTTGTTTCCTTTCCGCAGAATAATAATGACCGCCGACCTGCTATCGTCCCCCTCCGCATCCTTCATGATCTCTGCGATACCACCCCCACGACCCGTTTCGGTCAATGCCCTCGAACGAGCCTCGTCCGTGTCAAACACATCATGCGCGAAATCGATTCGAAGTACGAGTGCCGAGATCCCGGTCCATGAGGGCTCATTCACAGTCCCCGTGGGTCCGGAATGGGTCCAGTCTCCGGTGGATACTGAAATGGAGGATGTGCAGTCGGTCGATACACCACGCTCGCCATGCCGATCCGATGTTGAATTCAATCATCTGCCCGTTGAAATACATGAAACAATCCTCGACCATCTGTTTGGGGAACGTACATCAACTTTGACAGCAACTGGTGGGAAATCCCCTGTTCGGAGTTGGAATAAATCATTACGTCATCCGAGGCGGAAGGCTCTTTCGAACCTAGCTTTGATCTCGCCCGTATGGAGAGTCTTGGTGCAGGATCGGATCTACAGACATAGTCAGTGGCCCTTTTCGTATTGTTGTCCGCTTTCATCACTAACACTGGTCAATATAGTCAAACTCAAAGGTACAGTAGGTGAATTGGAGGAAAGCGCACTCTGGTTCTATGCGAATCCTCATCTAGCACCTGTTGTCCGCCATGTTGAGATTTGGGTCCCTGTTTGGGGACAGCGAGCAATTAAAACCCTGTCCCGCCAGATTCCGAGGAGACCTAATGACGAGACTGGCGGATTGACCGACATGGCTGTTCTACAGGCTGCGACGACATGGGATAACGCGGAGTCGCCCCCGACGAGTGACTACAAATATCACTATGCGAGCCACAATGCTACGTTAGAGGAAATGTTTCTCCATGTGCAAAATACCTTTTCGGAGGCTCGTATACTTAGTCTGGAAGGAGGCCACTGCAAAAAACCACCTATGGTACGCCATTTCAGGAACGATCCGTACGGTCAATGTGGCCGCCAGCTTCCCTTGCTTCCGGGTATTCAGACGTTTGTGATGCGTGGCGCCTGGAACATCATGCGAGAGTATCAACACTGGTGCACTCTATCACAGGCGCTGCCGAGCGTTCGGGAGTGGCACTGTTCTTACGCCAAGCCCAAGCTCGAAGGATACGATACTATCGCAGGGATACTTCGCCGTCTACCACCGACGTTACTCCACATCAACATCAGTCTCGAAGGATTCGATAACAAGGATAATTCTCAGACCCGCTGGCTCGGTGATGGGGTCAATCCGCCGCACCTGTGTCGCCTTCTAGGAGAAGTTGCACCCCGCCTGGAGTCCCTCACATTCACGGGCAAAGTCTGTGCATGTCTTTTTGAGACAACGCGAAACCTGATGAACACCAGACCAATCATCTCAAAGCTCAAATCTCTTGACCTTGTAGTCAAGACCTGCTGCAGAGACAAGAAACTCCACTCCAGTCTTCCCTTTCTTGACGACTTCTCTGGGATTACCAACCTAAACTTTATCCGCGCATTCGAGAAACTCGTCATCGCATCCATCCAAGGCCTCCAGCTGCACCCGGAGCTCGATTACATGCGCATCCGCTTCATCGACCTCGACTCCGCCTGCCCCCCACTAAACCCTTACTTCCAACTCGTGAACAACAGGTGCACGGGTCTTTGGAATGAGCCAATCCTTGAAGCTCTCCATGCCTCTCGCCCGGAGGCAGAATTCGTGAAATTGACCGACGGCATTTGTCCGCAGTATGGACACAATGACCAGATCGTCGGCGCCATATACCCCCGCACGCGACCACCCAGCATCCATGCTTCCACGTACAGGATCATAGCCGATGTGCCGAAGGCATGACTGACCATGAACATGCTACACTACACCATTGCCCATTGGGCATAAAAGCAATCTCGCTTTCTCTTTCTGTGGCCACTTAAGCTGCGTCAAATACCCGGGCCGCTTTATATTGTAGATTTATAAGATACCACCTCGTCATTAACTTTCATTTTTCATTCTACTGTGGGAGTATCTTCGCGTCGGTCAATGGGGATCCGGAACAGGAGTCAGCTCGGACTCGACATCATTCCTGAAACTACCGACTCGACTGACTTTAACTAAATCTGTGAGCTAATAAATGAATCAACAGTTTCATCACGCAATCTAGAGTCTCACCTGTATAGAACTGTCTGTATACCCCAGAGACACTCTCACAAGATTCTCCCGCCTCATACTTCATATGCATCTTTCAAATTGGTTTACAGTGACGATGACAGGAGTTACACTTTCTTATGTCACGACTCTACAGTACTCCTACCCAGCTTTGAGTTCGCACTTCTTGATGTCATTGCCCCTTTGCCTCTTCAGGGCTGCAGGTGCCAAGTTGTAACTAAGTGCTGACAAGTGGGCACTTGTGTGTTCGCGATGACCACGGGTTCCACTGCTGGCGGACATAGGACGGAGTTATCCGAATAATCTTGTGCGAGAGGCCGTCTAGGTATGAGATAAATACCCTTGATATCGGCCCGTCACAGCAATTTATTATTGATTAGTTCAATATCTTATCATCCATCATGTCGACTGAGAAAGACTTCACCTCTGCTCTGTTCCGCCACCGTCAACTGGCGCCGGCAGCCGCCGTCAGAGTATCGCCATTATGCCTGGGAACCATGACATTCGGTGGTCAGCAACAAGGGCGCTATGGAGAGTGCTCGCGTGAGGATGCCTTCGAGATGCTGGACCACTTCTACAGCCAGGGAGGCAATTTCATCGACACAGCCAGCGGATATCAGGAAGGACACTCAGAGATGCTAGTCGGTGAGTGGATGGCCTCACGCGACAACCGCAACGAGATTGTACTTGCAACCAAGTACACTACCGCCTATATGACGCATCACAAAAATCGTATCCAGTCAAACTACGGCGGCAACAACGCCAAGTCCATGAAAGTCAGCGTGGACGAGTCCTTGCGCAAACTGCAGACCTCCTACATTGACCTGCTCTACGTCCACTGGTGGGACTACACGACCGCCATTCCGGAACTCATGCACTCCCTGAATGACCTGGTAGTTGCTGGGAAAGTGATCTACCTTGGTATTTCGGATACACCGGCATGGGTCGTCACCAAGGCAAACCAGTATGCTCGCGACCACGGCCTGCGGCAGTTCTCAGTCTACCAGGGAATGTGGAACGCGGCTATGCGTGATTTTGAACGAGACATTATCCCGATGGCTCGCGACGAGGGAATGGCATTATGCCCGTATGGCGTCTTAAACCAGGGCCGTTTCCAGACTAAGGAGGGGTTCAAGGAGCGCGAGAAGCACAACCCTGGTCGCAAGTTTATTCCTACATCAGAGCACGACAAGCGGGTCTCTGCTGTTCTCGAATCCGTGAGCAACGACAAGGGCTCTGACCTACTACATGTACCTTTGGCCTATGTGATGCAAAAAGCCCCCTATGTGTTCCCTATCGTTGGAGGCAGGAAAGTCGACCACCTGAAGGGCAGCATCAAGGGCCTGGACGTGACTCTGAGTGAAGAGGAAATCAACAAAATCGAGGAAGCCTATCCATTTGACCATGGGTTCCCTCATACCTTCCTTAGCGGCTCGATGTTTGACAATTCTACCCCGAGAATGGCCGAGACGCCGGGTGATGTCTGGTTGACCAAGGGTTTGGGCAAATTTGACTGGGTAGATCCGCCCAAGGCCATTAAACCAGCTGCTCATTCAGATAACTAGCAAGTATGTCCATCAATGGCTGCCACCTCCTTCTACTATGCGCCAGGTACTGCGGCCACAACTCACTCTTGATTTATCGTTTTTTTCCCCGGTGGAGATCCAAGAGGAGGTTCCTAAGTGAACAAGGAATCAAGCATATACTTGCCTTGGCAAAGACTTAGGCAACCAAACTATAGGAAGCGATTGCTAGTAGATGGATGATAATGTTATTATAATTAAGTCTTATTATGAGAGGCGGATCCCCGCAAGTGGATCGATCAATCATCACCCAAATGCTGACAGGCCCGGGGTTTCCTCGGGGTTCGGACTTAAAATGATTATACTTCCCTCATAAGGTCCTCGAGACGCAAGACATACTGTACTGTGTATCCTTATAGACGGTCCTCGCCTCCTCGACAACTCCAAAGGCGCCGCAAACAACCCATCAACCCATCATGTCTTCACTAAACGGCAAAGTCTTCACCATCACAGGAGCCGCGTCCGGCATGGGCCGTGCCATCGCCCATCATCTAGCGAACCTCGGCGCCAGCCTCTCAATCACCGATCTCTCCGCCGAGGGTCTTGAAAACACCAAAGCAGAGCTATCAAAAAACACAACCGGGCGAATCCTCGCTCGACCAGCCAACATCTGCGACCGAGCCGCCATCGACTCCTGGATCGCCGACACAGCCAGCCACTTCGGCCGTCTGGACGGCGTCATCAACGCGGCCGGCGTTCACCCCCGGGAATCAGGCAAAGAGCCAATCTGGAAGGTCACCGACGATGACTGGGACTTTGCGCAGAATGTCAACGTCAAGGGGACGCTGAATGTTGTACGGGCGGCATTAAAGCAGATGACTGATGCAGTCGCAGTTGCCTCATCGAAGGACGGTCAAGATGGGAGTCAGCCACGGGGGCTGGGCAGCTCGATTATCGTCTTTGGATGCAACTCTTCTGTTACGGGGGCGCCTAATCTGTCTGCATATACCACGAGCAAGCATGCTGTGCTGGGGCTTATGCGCGCTGCTGCGATTGATGCTGCGCCGTTTGGGATCAGGGTTAATGCGATTTGTCCGTACGTATCAGTCGTTTTCTTTCATCGGCCTGGCAGCTGTAATCTTGTTAACCTCGTGCAGTGGACCGATTGATACTCCTATGCTGCGGAATGTTGTTTCGGAGGATCGCTTGAGAGCACTCACGAGCGCCATTCCGCTTGGTAGATTGGGGACTACTACAGAGATTTTGGGGCTGGTTACTTATCTACTGGATGAGAATTCTGGGTTCACTACGGGGGCCGTGCATAACGTTGATGGAGGCTTGACGACAATCTAATGATATGCTGAGTGGACACAAAACGAGTAGGCCACGCTTTAGCGAAACAGGTAGTAAGTCGTCAATTTTTGAGGTTTGATACTCTATCTGCAATCATTCCTCTAGTGTGATCTAGCATGTTCATCGCCTTCTCTTCGTCACTTCGGCTGTTATTCTAGCGGAATTTATAGAATCTGTGTAGTTCAGATCCCCGGCGTCTTAGGTTGTTGTGGTAGGTTATATCGTGATCTATAGCAGTATTAGAAGGCAAGGTTTGGTTTACTCGTATGGTGTTTAAGAGTGCCATTGTTATGGGTTGAAGCTCTTGAGATTTCTAACAGATAACAAAATTGCAGGAAGGGACTCGGAGTCCCCTAGGCAGTAGGAGACGTTAACAAAGGGGAAAGACCTGCAGAGCATATGTATGGAAGGACCATGCAACCCTCTGCCAGCAACCCCCAATTACCCCCGGGCCCTATTGAGATTATTCATCCACTGAGAACGTAGCTATCGTACAATATGTCATGATACACGAAGATGACCATCTTTCTCCGACCTTAACTTCCACCTGGTGACGCCTAAGTGTGATCATTTCGCAGCACCGACATCTGCAACAATAATCCCCAAAATCCAAGCATTCACCGCAAAGAATCCCAAAGATGAGAGGAACAATCCCGGAACAAAACTTGATACCCCGAGAAATTCAAGGTAGTAGCCTTGTTGAAGCCAGAGGGCCTGTATGATTGTCTTGTTAGCTTCATATTCTGTACTATAAATATGTACAAAAGTGGGAGTAGTGAATTTGGCAGGGTAGGGCAAGGAGACAACATACCTGACCAACAACCCACAGTGCAGCAACGCTGATACCCAACCGGGGTGATTGCAGAAGAGATGATGTGGGAAGGTAGAAGGGGAGGAAAATGAGATACCAGAGGAAGTACTAATTTGAAATCTAGTTAGTATGAGAGAGATCATATTCAAGACGCGGGGGGTACGAGATAGGATGGGAAAGTGTGGTCCGATGTATAATCGGGGGCGATATACGACAAAGTAAAAGAGTGAAGAACAGGGTACACATATAACGTATGGGATAAAATCAAATACAAGGGAAGACATACCTGGCTCGTACAAACTTTATTAAATGTCACGAAGGCGAACGTCTGGGCGAGCATAGCCCCAGGTAGATCCTTCTTCCCCAGCACGAGAGGGATAAGAACAACCGAGAGAAGTAACTGTGGGATGAACGCTAAAGATTCAAAACCCCCACTTGGGCTCATATCCCCGGGCCCATGAAGGTTAGTGGGATCGGCGACGGATCCTGCGGCGGAAAGGTAAAGAAGGGTGCTATAAGGGGAGAAATTATGCCGGTGGTCGATGCGGGTGAGATGGTGGAAGTAAGTGTGCTGAAGGAATGGGGTACCGTAGCGTAGGTACATAGCCGCATTGAGGGCAGCGAAAGTAATCAAGGAAGTGAGGGTGAGCCGAATCCGACACGGGGTGACGAAGTTGAGGATCTGCGATGTGATTCCGGCAGGGGTGCGGGTGCGTTTGAGTTCGTCTCGAGGCTTGGATTTGGGTTCGGCCTCCCGAGTATCCGGGTCTAACCACCAGATAATCGAAACGCCGTAGATGAACGGATAGATTTTGAAATGCACACCAAGCCCTAGCAGGATGCCACCGAGGTAGATTCTGCGGTTCAAGACGGCCCAAAGTAAGGCGATGACTAGAACACCTAGTAGCCCCTCAGAGCTCCCGCGGGTGCTGATGTTCGCCACCATAGGATTCAGAAGCCAGAAGCTGGCATACTTCAGCGCACGCTCAGGGCTCATTCCATGAGTTGAGATCAGCGACTTTGCGACAAGCCACCCCGCCACCACATCGGAGAGCGCGAACAAGGCCTTGCCGAAAGAGAAGAAACCAGAGATATCCCAGGTAGTGGGTAGAAGCATCCACGCTAGCAAAGGCGTGTATCGATATGTGTCTCGGGCGTAAGGAGAGTCTCCTCGAGAGACATAGCGCGATGCATCGGTGAAGACCATGTAGTCGATGTCTGTGTATTTGACGGGCGAATTGGCGTCTTGCCAGGCTCCGTAGAACAGGAGGATAACACGGAGGCCAATGGCCGCACCATAGACCAATGGTGGAGAGCGAAAGATCGATGCCATTTTTCTTTCATCCGTGACGCTGAGAACCTACTGTCGAGCTTGTGGATCTGGACATGAAGGTCCCGCACGATGGTCGAGACACGGGCTCAATGACTGGCTGCCCAAATGTTCAAGGCGGGCAATGTCAAAGTCTGGATCGTTTTCAGCTCAATTGATAGATTTACCCATTTCTCCGAGTGCCGGCTAAAGTCGCGATCCAGATCGGTGCTGAAACTTTGTAGTGAGTTGCAGGGAAATTGGTGATTTTGGGTTCTTCGATGATAGCTGCTGACTCAGCAGTCTGGCCGATCAGCTCTCTACGAGAAATCTGGAGAAAGTGCAGTACGTAGAAATGTTCATTATTTCCATCCAGTCATAGATCATGAATATGTACATCGTTTACATGAGTGTTGTAACACTTCGAATGTGCAGCTGTAACAACAAGAGTGACGTCTGGGTATAGAGGGAAGAGCACTATATATAAGCGAGGGTATACATGTCGCTAGACGAGGCCAAAACAAGGCAAGTGTGTAAAGCAGATGACGAGAGGGCTAGAAGCCTTAGGAAAAAGCAGAGAGTTTGCCATATCAGGAATTATGAGTAGTAAGGGATAGAGGGGTTAGAGAAAAAAGGTGGTTCGGTCAACTGGTTGCCGAAAAAGCCGTTACTCGCGTATTTCAGATGCTTGTCGTCAGCACCGAGTAAGGTACCGTCATTAATACTGTCCATATCTGCCATTGGAACCATAGTGGTATCACTCCAGCTAAGGAAGTCCCACAGATACTGACCGCTGGGGTCGTCCATGGTGGAAGGAGGGAATGGATCGGTAAACCCGCTTTCGTGCGTGACCATGAAACCCCGTCCGAAGTCACCTTGAGAAGGAAGGACCCCAGGTGCCATATTTAGCAGACTGGCCTCACGGCTTGTGGGAGAGAGATTGGCGCTGTTGATGCTATTGTTATCGGCAATCATGTTGGGGCCTCGTTTGCTGGCCTCAAAGATTCTCGAAACTGCATCTAGCGTTTTCCTGGCGGTCGGACTTGCGAGCTGTAGCCGGGCAAAGACAAGAAGAGCATCTTGTACCTGAGCTTGGCATGCTTCTGTGGTAGCTCGGGGATCTGTCACGGAGTGGTCGTTGATGAAAAGCCCTAGGAGGGGTACCATCGTGCTTTGGAAGAGAAACCAGACGGCATTCCAGCCATTCATCTGGGGAGTTTTTGCTGCGGCGGAGATATCACTTATCGCAGTTTCGGCAATTTCTCTGCACCTTTCAATCGCTGTCCGTTCCTCAGATCTCAGTGCGATATACGGAACCCGCCGCATGGCATAGCTCAATAAGGTGGGACGATAGAGGAGGATGCGCTGGACGTGATATCGCCATTTCATAACCTCTCGAGTGTTTGCTATGGACTCAGGGCACGGCTCGTGGTCTTTGAGGATATAAGGCAGGCTGCTGTACCATTCTACCAGCTGATTATCGAAGTGGATGATTTCGCTATATTTCGTCAAGGGAGAAACGGCCAGAGCATCTTGTATCTGATTGCTGATCTTGCAGAATCGGACATTCTCTAAGAGCGGGAGAATATCGAGCACATTTCCCTGTTCACAGTTAATAACAGAACACATACTTGAAGCAAATTACGTACCGACTCGCGATGATGGGGAAGCTTGACTGTAATCGAAGGACTGAATCGGCCCATCGTCGGTCGCCCTAGAGTCACGCCTCCCCAACAGTCCATAAGAAATAATGTCCACCAAACCCGTCGCTTGAGGTCTAGCGAAGCCATTTTATGTTTGTTTGTTGTATCTGATTGGTCTGCAAACTCTCGATGTAAACCCATGGTGGCGGCCATGCGAAGAGCGGCGCCCATCAGGGCATATGCTAAGTTTGGTTGCGCAACGTAATGCAAGTACCAACCCCCAAGGATGCCGAGGGTCTGAACAGTTTCCAAGTGGGAGGAGCCAAGAGATTCAAGGTCGAGATATGCCCGACATCGTGAGTAATATATCTTATGAGAGATATCATCGCAGGTTGAGGCACAGATGCTCCCCATGGCAAGGACCATATTCAGTAGACAGTACCATCGATCGTCTTTCCGGTGACCTGAGGCATATGTTTCTCGGAAAGACTGTTCGTCTAGAATAGGAGTCAAGGGCTGGACATAGGTGAAGTAGGCGTCTAAAAGCTGAGACTCTGGTACCTGCATATGGACCTGAGGGGGAGTGCCAGGTTGATCGTGGCCCGGCCATGACTGACCCTCCGACGAAGAGAGGTCTGCAACCGAGCCCCGACGTGGACCAACACTTGGCGGCGTGCTCGCGAAGTAAGAGACAGAACCCGGATCTAGCCAGACAATAGTCTTGAGAACAGCATTCACAGACGAAACTCCCAGGTAAGAGGATGGCCCCCTGGAGGATAGCGACAAGGCGTTGACATCGTCGGAAATAGTGTTTGCGATTTCGCTACTCAAATTCCTCGGGTCATTCGACTCCTCCGGCATCGCCTGCAATGATTCCAAATTTCCATCTTCATTCGATATCGGCGAGACATGTGCATCGTGCGAGGCAGATGTTGCGGGTGACGGTGCGCGGGGGCCTGCACTTTGGATTTGGACCTGGGGCTGGGGCGGCTGGGCTAGGGTGTTGCTGGTCAACTCGAGGAGTTTCTCGCGTGGCAAACTTGCCAAGGTCTCCGGGGTCGCGCCGGGAAAGAGCTTTTCCAGGACGGTACGGTATTCATCGAGTGTTGTTGACAATTTCTCAACGTGTCTAGACCAAGCGATCTCGTGAGCGCTGAGCCGAGGCAAGACGGGAAGAGAGATCAGCAAACATTTACCTTCGGGAGGGGCGAGGGTCCGAGTAGTGGCATAGATCGGCCTTTTTGTACCATCTGCAGGCTTCGCAGGGCTTTTCTCCGTCGCATTTGATCTTGCGATGGCGGCAGGAAGTGCAGGCTCGCAGAGTGGTCACTCGACGACCGATCGAGGGTTGGCGCTCTCGACCTCCGCGGGCAGGAGTCGCTGCAGCTGGATTTTCGAAGCCTTCGAAAGTGTGAAACATGATGAGCAGTCTTGGTCTGATAGCCAAGTTTATAGAAAGGAGGAGGAAGACGACAATGGAGGCGGGTGACCAGGGGAATATGGCGTGGTTTAAGAGGGTCTCATGGTATAGGCGAGGCGAGTGGAGGTGGAGAAAAAGCAAAGCGCAGCAGTAGGAAAAGAAGAAATCTGGAAAAGGCGGGGAAGAAGAATGTGAAGAGGGGAGTGAGAATAAGAGAATGAGAGATTTAGAAGGCGTTGGAAAAATAGAGCTAAGTATAAATGGGCTGGTCAGCATCAGCAGCAGTACAACTCAAGGCGGGTAATTAGATGACCGACCACACGCATTTTTCCAGTGGCATTTGCTCTCGCTTCTAGCCCAGAAACCGTTGTTCCTCACAGACTTTCACAGTGCCTGGGGGATCGCCAGTGTCCGAAGGTCCTCCTGATGCTAGTTTGGGCCTTGTCCAACCCCCCCCACAATCCGGTCATGCAGCCTGACGGCCGGGGGTCCAAGTCTTCTACTTTAGGTATACGAAGCTGGCGATTATCCCGCACCGACAATAGCCCTACCCTGACCACCCCCCGTCCCATCATCCCCCACTAGCACCTGTAATTATGATATTCTTACAAAGCATGGCAGGGATGCCAATGCAATCGTTATATCACACTCCTATTACTGGGATGAGGCCGGTGCTGTCGGCAGTGTGCTCGCACTGCTGCAGCAGTGCTAGTCGTAAGCTGGTAGCCGCTTGTCCGGCCCTTCTGACCGCTGCCTAGTCTCTCTCGCCTGCAGCCCCCCTACTCTTTTTAGCCACTGTGGCCCTGGCCTTAAATTATCTGTATCAGACTGAGGCCAAGAAATACGAGGATTGGCTTGCAAGGGAGGCGCTTTTTTTATGATTTGACCACTTATCCACTTTATCAGGAAAAGGATCAAAAAGCCGCGCGCCCACACTGGATGGGTTATATCGAAGCTTGTTAAGACCCTTGAGGAATCCGGGAATGCAGTAACCGCACCCTCCTCGCATGTGTCGCTAAGCTGGCTCCTGCCTTCTCTGGAGAAGCTCCCCATGTCTGGTGCCCACTGCAATTCTGGGGGTGGCGAATGGAGAATATCGCCAGCCTATCACCCCTAGCGCTGACGGGCAATTTAATTTTCTCCTCTCCAAGATCTGGAGACTCTGCATGAGACGCTAGAGGGACGTGCCATGCATGGCCCTGAACCGGAGCGTACGCAGATGCATCACAGAATTGTTAGTCTTGCAGTAGCTTACCTAGCACTTTTCACACCAGGCTGGGCTCAACTTTTCGAGGAAATTACCATTCGCATCGCAGTGGCGTTCCCTTCGTTTAGCCAGAATAGCCGCGGTACGATCATAGTTGCTGCAGGGGACAAGGAGCATTAAAATTGTTGGAGACAAGAGACTCGAGAGATACGAGGGAGAGGTAAGTAGGTACATCTCCGTCGAATCGGACGCTGTGCCGGGATATTTTCCGTCATCAAAGGCCTGACGTGTCGTAAGTATCAAAGTGCAGGTGATTGTATGATTACCTCGATGAGAGATGGAGCCTTATCCCTGATCACCATAGAAAGGGCTCAAATAGATTGCTGAGTGCTCGGTAGTCATCTGTGAGTGACCAAGTTTTGAAGCTGGTGGCTAAATGATGCCAGCATTAACTCAGCACCATGGTTGTTACTGCATCGTTCGTCGATACCTAGTTATCCAGGGATCCTTCATTAGCCTGCAGTTGAGTGTGTCCCTGGTCACTCAGACACAAGCCTCTGGCTCAGAGAGAAGTTATGGGGGCCATCGATTCGGCAATTGCAAAGAGAAGCCAATGGAAGATGGTCTCAGCCCGTGTCTGGAGCCGGCATGATTCCCTCTCATCCAGTGTACCCCCCCGGCCTGCGACGGACATGATCTGGTGAGTTTAGGCTGTGCGCTCAGCGCTGTCCAGGCATTTGGTGAGGGTCTAGCGTGGCTTCGCTGAATTCATCCGCAAAGTTTAAGCCATCCGGAACCTAATACTAGCCACGACTTGGTAGGCGATCTGCGAAAGGTTGCCTATTGTGGACACATACCTTCCCCGGAAACTTCGGCGGCCTTTGTGGGCGTCGGGATGAACCGAGGGCGACATGTAGGAGTCGTAACACTGAGCACGCTTTTGTCAAAAATTCGCAGTCGATAGCTCTCGCCCTGATCACTAGGGATGATTAGAACACTGAAGAGACACCCCTATCCACAGACTGTGTTGCTCGTCGCATATGGGTCTTGAAAGCATGGCAGTCCTACATATTCATTTGCGGCGACAGTAGACGTGGAAAGCGTCGCATGATTTGCCAGTATTGGTCGGAGAGGCCGTGATGAAGGATAATGGTCCACAACAACCCCTCGATCCGTAGACCATGAGTGGTTCAAGATTCGGGGAGGGGCGCCGTAGGATCTTGCCGTTTGGGCGTTAGACCGTCAGACCATCCGCTTTGATCGTTTAAGCGACGAGGGGTAGCCCTTCGCATTGACCTCGGAGAAGGTCGTTTGTCGAATCACTGCGAGAGACGAACTCTGAACGCACCCTATTCCAGCCCGATCCTTCTTCGTTTCCACGGGGCAATCATCTCCGAACCTACCTATTGCTGGAGGCAGATGTACCGGCCAAGGCTGAGGAATGTAACCCGAAAATAATATGAGGAGTAGAGGTCGAAGCACAGGAATCCAGCGAGATTTGCGAGTTGAGGGAACTGAATCGCGTGGCAGAGGAACGAAACGATGGAATTGAGGGATATCCACAGTACAGGGTTCATAGCCGACCCAAGTCAGAGGGTTCTTCACACACCATCTGCCGGAGCTGGGATTAAAAGACACAACATCCACGCTCCTCTGACGGACCTCGCTTAATAAGGCCACCAGACTTGGGGCGGCGAAGAGGCGACTTGCCTACTTATCCTGAGGCCAAAAATCGCGAGAGAGCTGGACGGAGCAAGGTCCGTTCCCAAACGTGGGCCACGAGGGTGAAACGTGGCCAGTTCAGTGCATGTCAGGTGACGTGCTTCAGCTGGAGATAGCATAGTCCGTGCTAGTGGCATGTTCAATTTGTCGCATGAGATCCGAGCATCCATGGCCTCGTGGGCGTTGCAGACCTCGTTCCTGACAGAGCAGCACGGTGCACCCCACGCGAAAAGTGGACAATCTGGAGAAAAAGCCTGGAGATGCCTGACGCTAAACCAGATTCGACACGGGGGGCTGCTAGCACGGGATTTGGCTTAAAGGGGTATAGCGGACATCTGGGGCACGGAGTCCCCTCCGTGGAGCTCTCCCTTCTAGAAAATTGCCAGATCAGAGTGAGGGGATCCTCGCTCAGTTGCTCAGCATGGTTGGGTCTAAATTATGGACCTGCCCACCGCCGGCATAGAGCACAAAGGCTGTCAGCTCCGGTTTTGTCCTCCTCCTCGTGGAAACTCTCCTTCCTGCATTCGTTGCGCTCAATTGGGTCACGGAGTCTGAAGAGAAATGGCCGAATTCGTGAAACACACTCTCTCAACGGGATGGAGCTTCCGGGATAGTGATGACCAGTCCTCAGAGGCCTGGTTAAATGTACCCGTGGTTCCCTCTGTTGTCCAGCAGGATTTGCAGGTGAATGGCAAGTACGTAGCTTCGCATTGACTATACTCCTGTTCAGCACTGACCTTGGCATCTCGTATAGATTGGAAGACCCATTCATCGGCTTTAACGAGCTCAGCGCAAGATGGGTCAATGAGAAGTCATGGACCTACCGAAATGTCTTCCAGAAACCAGATACTCCGGCCGGGTCCTCCATCTTCTTGGTCTTTGATGGACTGGATACATTCGCCAAAGTTAAGCTGGACGGAAAGATGATCCTGGAGAGTGATAACATGTTTTTGGGTCATCGCGTGGACGTAACAAGTGCTCTAGAGGCGGAGGGCGAGCATACGCTTGAAATCGACTTCGACTGTGCCCTGCTTCGCGCTCGGGAGCTCCGAAAACAGCACCCTGACCATAAGTGGGTTGGCTTCAATGGAGACCCTGCCAGACTTAGCGTGCGAAAAGCCCAGTATCATTGGGGCTGGGACTGGGGGCCAGTGCTGATGACAGCGGGGATCTGGAAAGAAGTGCGCTTTGAAGTCTACTCCGCAAGGGTCTCTGATCTCTGGACAGAGGTGGATCTGGCTGAAGACCATGCCAGAGCTCAGGTCTCTGTCTTTGCCGAAATTGAAGCTGATACCGACGCTTTATACAACGCTGTGTTTACCCTTAGCCTCAAAGGAGAGGAGATCGCCAAGGAGGCGGTTACTGTTGAAAACAACCTTGCCGAGGTAGCTTTCAATGTGCAGAACCCTTCCCTTTGGTGGCCGAACGGCTATGGAGACCAGACTCTATATGACGTCTCCGTGTCTCTAGAAAAAGGGGAAGACAGACTAGACCAGGTTTCGAAGAGGTTCGGGATTCGAACTGCAGAAATTGTCCAGCAACCTGATAAGCACGGCAAATCCTTCTTTTTCCGCATCAATGGCGTGGATGTCTTCTGCGGTGGTGCCTGCTGGATCCCAGCCGACAGCCTTCTCACAAATATTGAGCCAGACCGGTACCGAAAGTGGATCGAGCTGATGGCTGTTGGACATCAAGTGATGATTCGGTACGTGAAATCTGCATTAGTATACCAGACTGGAAACTGACATGTGCAGTGTCTGGGGAGGTGGTATCTATGAAGACGAAGCTTTCTATCAAGCTTGCGACGAAGTCGGCATTCTGGTATGGCAAGACTTTATGTTCGGATGCGGCAACTACCCCACGTTCCCGGAGATCCTTGAATCAATTGAGAAGGAAGTTGAATACAACCTGCGCAGACTGCGCCACCATCCTTCCATTGTCATCTGGGTCGGCAACAATGAAGACTACCAGGTACAAGAACAGCAAGGTCTTACCTACAACTATGAGGACAAGGACCCGGAGAGCTGGCTTAAGACGGATTTTCCTGCTCGTTATATCTACGAACTTCTGCTGCCTAATGCCGTCAAGAAATTCAGCCCTTCGACATTCTACCACCCCGGTAGCCCTTGGGGTGATGGCAAGACCACTTCTGATCCAACAGTTGGCGACATGCACCAGTGGAATGGTGAGCAACTATATATCAGAATTATGTGCATAACCTGCTAACAGATCGACAGTTTGGCACGGGACACAGGAAAAATATCAGATCTTTGATACTCTTGGAGGCCGTTTCAACAGTGAATTTGGAATGGAGGCATTCCCGCACCTTTCAACAATCGACCACTTTGTTGAAAACGAAGCCGACAAATACCCCCAGTCCCACGTCATTGACTTCCACAACAAAGCAGACGGACACGAGCGAAGGATTGCCACATACCTAGTCGAGAACCTCCGAACAGCAACTGACCTCGAGGTTTGTACACCCCATCCGCGCCCTCCTCAGTGGAGATATGCACGCTGCTAACAAAGATAGACCTATGCGTACCTCACCCAAGTCGTCCAAGCAGAGACAATGATGTTCGGCTACCGTGGCTGGCGCCGACAATGGGGAGACGAGCGACACTGCGGAGGTGCTCTCCTCTGGCAATTGAACGACTGCTGGCCCACCATCTCTTGGGCCATCGTGGACTACTTCCTGCGCCCAAAGCCTGCCTTCTACGCAGTCGGCCGCGTACTGAAGCCAGTCGCCATTGGCGTACGTCGAGATCACCACGACTGGAGCGTAAGCCACGCTCAACCACCAAAGACCAGCAAGTACGAGCTTTGGGTTGTGAGCAGTCTGCTGAAAGAACTCGTTGGAAAGGTTGAGTTGCGGTTTATCTCCATCAAGACTGGTCAAGAGATCCGCGAAACTATCGTCCATGACAATGTCACGATTGTGCCTAATGGTACTACCAACATCCTGGATGGTGTCATTGATCATGCAGTCGATGAGCCTCATGTCCTTGCTGCTCGCGTGTGGGTTGATGGCAAGCTGGTGGCACGAGATGTTGACTGGCCACAGCCATTCAAGTACCTTGATCTCTCTGACCGGGGTCTAGAGGTTACCAGGATCTCCAAGACAGAGGACGAGCAAAAGCTCGAGCTCAGCGTCAGGAAGCCGGTGAAGTGCCTGGTCTTTGAGGAGCGAGACAACGTCCGCGTCAGCGACAGTGCTATCGACATTGTTCCTGGCGATGACCAGGTTATCACCATCAAGGGTTTGAAATCCGGTGATGCTCCACTCAAATACAAGTTTCTTGGGCAGTAATTAGGTTTAGCTACTGTATTGTTAATCAATCGTGATAACCAGACAGACTCTTTATATCCACACATCCTATAACATCCTCCACAAACCTCTTATCATTTAGACTTAACCAGACTCACTGGCAGTTCCAACAGCAGGATACTCTCCTTCTCTAATCAACTCTTTTCCTGACTCTTACCATCAGTTGATCATAAGACAGCATCTGGTCTGGGACTCTGGAGACTGGAGTAGATAACGAATCTTATCAGATATGACATCCCCAATAGGCTAAGCGCCAAAAATGACATCGTCCAAGAATTATCTAGCTGTCCATTCAACTCTGCTCCTCTACACATGGAGAACAATAATTCGGCCAGTCATAGTACGGGGACTAAACGCTCCTGGGAAGGCATTCCTCTTCGCACTGAGCCTTCTGAGCCACAAACCCAGACAGCAACAATGTCGGAGTCCACGCCCCAGCCCAACGTGCAGTCAATGTTCGAGCACTTCCGCGATGAGCTCGACAAACACCATGATCGCCGCGAGCGATTGATCAAGATAAGCCGTGATATTACAGCGCTGAGCAAAAAGATGTAAGCTCCCAGACTATCCTTGCGCTCGTTACTTCTCAACCCAGCTAACAAACGCTTTTCAACAGCATCTTCTCTCTTCAACGGTTCGTCTTTTTCCCCACCATTACCACCACCATAACCAACCCGCACTAACTAAACCCCGCAGAGTACGAACAGCGAACGCCCCTATCCCACCCTCGATTCTCAAAGATACCTCATCCCGCTTCGCCCAAATAAACGACCTCTTCCTCGCCGCCGTCCCCGAAATGACGGCCCTAAACACCCACCGCTACCGGCAACTTAGTGGCGGAATTCAAGAATTCATCGAAGCCCTCTCCTTCAAACACTACCTCGAGACACAGACGCTTATCACGCTACCTGAAGTCGCGAAGCAGCTTCCATCGGAGATCTCGGTGTCAGAGGAGGATTATGCGATGGGGTTGTTTGATTTGACGGGCGAGATAATGCGGTTTGCGGTTACGTCGTTGAGTGCAGGGTGTCATACGGATTCAGGTGCGGAAAAGGATGAGGGTGAGGGCGAGGCTGTGGGTGGGCAGAATCTGCCAAAACTATTACCCGCGCAGGCTGGTGTTGTGCGGGATCTTAGGGAGATCCGGGCGGAATTTGAGGGACTGAGTATCCCCCGTCGGCACGATAACTATATTTTCCGGGAGTTTGGAAAGAAGGCAGAGGTGATGCAGAATAGCGTGGAGAAGGTTGAGCGTGCGGCGTATGGGATTTTGGTTCGGGGGAGCGAGAGGCCTGCAGGGTGGAAGCCGGATTTGTCGGCGGGTGTGGAGATGGATGTTTACTGATCTGGTGATATCGCCGTCACTCTGTGTGGCTATGTATTTATGTAAATGTTGAGGCGTCGAGGTGTTTTGATCTTATTGACATGGACATCAGATGGTATGCCATTGTATTGCATTGCTAGATATGTGTACAAGACAAGGTACCCTAATGTGATGTTTCGTTTCTGATATGATACTACCGAACGACAAACGAATGAGAAAATCCATCCAGCAGATCCTCCGAGCAATCCATCAACCCATACCTGTCCGTATGCGGAGTATGTTGCCAGATT
The DNA here is from genome assembly GCF_047715665.1 of Aspergillus karnatakaensis. Taxonomy (NCBI): domain Eukaryota; kingdom Fungi; phylum Ascomycota; class Eurotiomycetes; order Eurotiales; family Aspergillaceae; genus Aspergillus; species Aspergillus karnatakaensis. The sequence goes on along the minus strand of NW_027395731.1, from coordinate 267,932 downwards.
CATCCTCCAATTCCAACTGCCCCAGCAGCGAGTATGCGACAAACACATCCAACTCTTATCAGTATCCCAGTCCATTCCATTACTCCCATCCAAACCCAAATATCAGATCATTTAATGATCAACAGGCGCCGCCTCATCCTTAGGGAGAATATGACCTAATCCCAAGCACGATACAGTCAGCCCAACCTAACCCAGCCAACCTAACCTCGAAGATATAAGAGGGATGAAAGGACATGAACATACGGTCAACCAACTCCTCCCTTTCTGGCCGATGCTCAAGATTCTTCTTCAAATTATCCGACGCCCTCTGGCGATCGAGTTTCTGCGCGGCGGCTTGGATCGATCTACATCCGTCCAGCCCAGTGACGTAACAGTTAGCATTCTTCCTCCGGCTTTCAAATCACTTCCGAATTTCTCATCTCGAGAAACAACAGGGTGAAGAGTAGCTTGGTAGTGTCTGGCAAGGGAAGCGTACGGAGCAACATTTGTGTCGAGCAGTATATGGCGGTCTTTGAGATCCTGCGGGTCCGGGCGCGTAAGGAGGTGTTTTTCGAGCGAGTCGCGGCGTTCGAGGGAGATGGGGGATGGGTCGGTGGTGGGAGAGGTTGCGTCGGACATTTTGTCTTGCAGTGGCAGTGGCAGTGGCAGTGTAGTTTGTAGTAATATAGAGCTTGGGTGGTGTGGGGTAGAGGAGGTAAACGATAAGTAAATACTGAAGACTATGTAACTATGGAATAGAAGAAAAGAGCGGAGAAGAGGAAGTGAAGAGACTCGGTATATAAAGAAAAGCCGGCTCAAATGTGACTCAAACTACTGCTACACTGAAAAGTACAACTGCAGCTGCAGCTACAAGCACCTAACAATAAGTGGAGGGGTGTTGGCATCATAAGGCCAGTGGTGGTTGTCGCAGTGATGAGGGGGAGGGAGGGGAGGTCAACTGATTGGATTGTTGCCCTGTTCGCCGTTCCACGGGATGATCGCGGGGTAGCTGACCTGTTTTATGCTTGCTCTTTTATGTTTCGACAATGATCAAGGAATGATAACAATAGTAGTAAGTAGTTCGTGTATTCAACTAGCTAACTCGACATCGTTTTTCAGTCTGGGATGTCCGACAAAATCAACGCGGTAATAAGGAGGGACTAGCACCTGTTTTTAGGTGCATGAAGTAACCGAGAGTAACTAGCATGTTGAATAGTCTAGCTCTTCCATGAAAGCATGCTGATGTGGACACGAGGGGTCGAGTCACCTCAACTCTCGAATCGCAGAGCATTAAACAGCAGCCCGATTCCTCCATCGTCATTAAAGGAAAGCAAAGGAGCAAGCGTGGCATGGGATGAGATGAGACGATATGGCAATCATGGGACCTAAAGCGAGACGCCTAGACTGAACTGCATCGAATCTGATTCCCATCGAGGCCGTATCACAATGCTCGTCGTTGTCGTTCCGGGATAAAGAAGTACCGTATCTGACTCGCGCTCGTCCGGTTTCGCATCCATGGTCAACCTTACCCATACGGACTGCTAGTAAAACCTGAGTCCGGGCTAGGCAGATACAACCGTTTCCAGCTTTTGTAGACACCTGTTTGGTTTATCGCAATTGTATAAAATTTCCGTCCGCAACACAATGGTCGGCAGACGTGTATGGTGCGATCAAGGAACCCAGAGCTTGCCACGTCCACGGCTACCACCTCGAGTCGAGCCACGAGTCGGGCCACGCCGGCTGTTGCCATTATTTCGCGAAGCACCTGCGATGCCACGTGATGCACCGGCTTGCGTGCTCAGGTCAACTGTTGCCTGTGGCTTCGCGGTCACGCCTAGCGACCGACTGAATGAATTGGGATCGATCGGTTGGGTCGGGATATCCACAGTGGTTTCCAAGGCCGGTGCAGCTGGTTTGGCCGGTACAGGAGCCTTGCGGTTGTTGGCTCCGCGGGTACCGTTGCCTCTCGATGTACCTTTGCCGCGTCCACGAGGGACGAACACCAGCTCGTCCTCGTCGCTCTCTTCTTCGTAGGAAAGCAGCGACTTTGGCTCTGTAGTCTGAGTTTTTTCAACGTATTTGCACCGGTTTTTGTATTCTCTTTCTTCGTATTGAATGGAAGTTCGCAATTGATGGATGTTTTTGACTCCAATTCCAAACTTCTGCGCCCACACCTGGGTTGGGCGATCGTTGCTGATAAGGATCGGCACCTTTGCGGCGTTTGACGCATCGGGGCCGCTATGCAATCTCCAAAGAAGGGCGCTGAGCAAAGGTCGCAGGGTAGAGGGGACAACAGGAACCGTAGATCCTGACGCCATGCGGCGGTGTCCCTTATTCTTAGTGTCCGTAGACTCCTCACCATTCGTGGTATGATTGTTCGCACATTCCGGGCTCGTTCGGGAACTCCTTGAAGACGGCCGCGAAGCCGGAGCGCTGTGGGTTCCCGTAGACGTTATCGACACGGCATCTGAGTCCTTTTTGAAATTCAATTTGCTGAGTAGTATCTGTGACAGATCATCCGAAGCAGAAGTGCTTTTCCTTTGGGCCTTGTCCGCATCTTCCTGCTTGTCCTGTGGCGTCGATCCATCGGCTGAAACAGCGCCCTCGCTTCCTTCTGGATCCTCCTCAAACTCCGGCAGGAAAAACTTCTCTGCGTCGCTCCAGTGTTCGTATTGTTCCATCGGCCCCTGCAGAATGACTCTCTCTGAAGCCACATTGTCTTTGCCGGAAGTGGCTCGGTCAAGGAACCGCACCGCCTCACGGGCGTTAATGGCGACCTGCGAGCCGGCTTTCTTCAATACATGGAGGCGCTCGAGAGCTGAAAGAGTGTGAGTGAGTGGATGCGGAGGGCTGGATTCAAATTCGAGCGGCCTTACTGTAAAGCGGGACAATAAGAGTGATAGCCCCGTTCGTCGCCCATTTTTTGATCTCGCTGATATTGGTGGTTAATGCCGTTTCATCCACGGCACAGTGGAAGACCTTGCGTCCTGCCGACATGGTGTATGGTGTTGGAGGTCAAGGTCGACGACGCAGGTGGGTGGTGATCGGTAAAGGCCGCTGTAGGCGCCGAAAAGGCCTACTCCAGATAGCCTGTTCTAGAAACTGCGACTGTACCGCACATTTGTGTTAGCTGAAGACTGAGGGAGTTGTGGATCGATGTCGGCGGAGTGATCTGGAATGTGGGGGCGGGTTGAGGTTTTATGACTGAGCCATCGGCAACCGAAGCCGTCGATGGAGGATGGTAGAAACAAGGTACTCACAGTCGGATCCTAGTTCATGGGAAGTTTTCATCGGCAGCATTTTGTGGATTGATATGGCTGACGCAGAAGTGCGACCGAAGTGATAACTACCGGTAGAGACCTTGAAAGACACCGAAGGAGTGGTCGGATCAACTGGCGGGCCTTCTGCGGCCTTAGTAAGCGGCCTGAAGACCTCGGAATCCGGAGTAGTTCTGTATGTACCGGCCAGTTCTACTGACTATTCAGTTCTTTGGTTGTCACCCAGTAAGGAAGTGTTTCATAAATGTCATTGAGTGAAGTTGATATGTCTATTCATTATCCATTACCCCTTTCTAGGATATAAGCACAATATCTCAGTTCATGCATGAATCTGAGACACACTTCCATCTTGCATACAAAGCACCGAATCAAACAAGTATCAGGAACCAGACAGATCAACTCTGCCATCCACTCAAGTCGCTTTCCTGATCAGGCCATCCGTTGGCTTAACGCGCTGCGCCCATTCCCTAGGATATAATCAGCTCTATTGTCATTCGGTGATGATGGTATACTCACGTCCAGCTTCCATCGTAGACTCTCCGAATGCTCGGATCACCAAATTCAGCCAGTCCTAGCGCGGTCTCAATGATAGTGGCAGTCACGCCCGTACCGCAGGAGCTGATTATAGACTTGGTCTCATCAAGATCTCGCGATTCAAACACCTTGCGTAGCTCGTCCGGGGGAAGGAAGGCCTTTGTCTCAGGGTCTAGTAGTTCTTGGAATGGCAAACTTGTCGATCCGGGCATATGTCCTGAAGATAGGCCGGGGCGAGGCTCAGGGTCAGTTCCCGCCCAGCGACCCTGAGATCGAGCATCCAGAATCTCTACTTCCTTCGCGCCCTCCTTGCGATGTTCTTTCGCGATCTCTTTCAACTCCAGGTAGGGAATCACAAGCTTAGAGTCGTAGGTAGGGACAGGGTAGTTGGTCTTCTCCGGTTGGTGAGGCTCGCCTGTTTCGGTTGGGTAGTTCTCGCGCACCCAGAGCCGGTAGTTATTCAAGAGATGTACTCTGGGGTGCCCAAATACCCTCAAGGTCCAGCCGACACGGGGGGCGCTGAAGATGCCCACTTCCTCCGAGTCATAAACGACCACTTCATCGTCACGTCGGATCCCAAGTTCGCCCATTGCTTCGGCGAAGGTCTCCGCTGTAGGAAGCATGTGTGGGTACGGGGACTCGGTGTCTTTGATTGCATCCAAGTCAAAGAAGCGAGCCTGGGGTATGCGACTTTTGCGAAAGACATCGATTCCTGTGCGACCCTCAGGGTCGTTTGGCATGAACCATGACGCACACAGGGGAATCACGCGAGGGGATGTCGAGATCTTTGTGGAAGGGTTTTTCTTCAGAGCTTCGGATAATTCTTTCGGAGAGACAAGATAGGATGAGAAAGACACCTGACGAGCCTGCGTCTGTTGTCGGATTTGCTGCGACACCGTCATTGTCGGTCGTATGAAGCGGGTCGGTGAGGGGAGGAGGGAGCCGCGGATCGCTGCTACAAAGGCCATCGTGATCCTCAAGGTGCAAAGGGAATTTCGGATTATTTACATTCCCGGATGGTGGGTCGTTGAATAAGCTGCCAGATGATGGCAGAGTTGGAGAAGAGAAGAGCAAAGAATGGTTGGAGAGCAAGAGAGGATGACTGGAAAGCACCCCTACCCCTTGTGGTTGTGTTGGAGACTTATCAGTTCAGTCACCTATGGATGCGGAGTCGGTGGCTTCTCCGAGTAAACAATCCCACTGGCCCTGCGCTTTCTTATCGCCCCAGCTCCACCGATCTTCCACACCTCTTTGACCTCCCAAAAGCATCAACAACCCCCGGCCAATTGATTATCAACGATGAAGGTCACTTTGAAGGAATGGAATGCCGTCGCAACCTGGCGCTGGGATATGCCCGAAGACGAAGTCTGCGGTATCTGTCGCGTCCAGTTTGACGGGACTTGCCCAACCTGTAAATTTCCCGGAGACGACTGCTCATTGCGTAAGCCGTCCCGATTATGAGGAAAGCTGCTCTCCAATTCTAACTAATCTGCCATCTAGTGCTTGGAAAGTGCGGTCACTCTTTTCATATGGTATGATTGCGGAGCCCGCCTTCGTCTTTCGCTAAAGCTCATGGCTCTCTCATTAGCACTGCCTCATGACCTGGATTCAACAAGAAACTTCCAAGGGTCTCTGCCCTATGTGTCGACAGAGTATGTATCATTCTCCGGCCGATCTTCAACTGCTAAGCAGACTAGAATTCGAATGGAAACAAAATGACGAATGACGAGCTACTACTGTGCGACTAGACGGGCTTCGGCGTTGGAGTTGCATTAATATGATACCCTTTTCTTGCTGATATCTACTTTTCAATGAAACACACTTGAAGAAGCACAGCTCTCCACATACTTTGATACTCCAAATTAATCAGCTCTACTCTGTACTAGAGCTAGTGATCATTGCTCCGCGGTGACGAAGGAGCAATCCCGTGCCTGGCCAGGTCACCTGATGATATCGATAAGCGCATCTCCTCATCCGGCCCTGAGCCTCACTTCCAACATCCGACATGCTCCTCACTAACCTCGAAACTTGGTGGCCATGTAGCCATCGCCATCGGCAATGTCACTTCCAAAACTCGCCTCGTCCCCTGCTCTATCTTCTTCGCCCTCAAAACAGTCTCTACGCCGCCCAACCTCTCGCCCCCAGAGCATCAACCAGATCGCGCAAACAAACGATACCCCAGACGAGTACCTAAGCCCACATTTCGCTACGGAGGACATCTCCCGTCCCGCAGAGCAAGACGAACAAGCACATCATGTCCAGACTTCTCCGTCCCATATCCTCAGCCAGCCGTTCTTCACCCTGATTGAGGATACCCATACTTCGGAATACTACCACCCGACGGTGCACTACATCTTCTCCGATGACGACACGGATATAGTTACAGAGGCAGCGCTGCGTTCTCTAGAATCAGAACCAGACGCTTTTCCAGCATCAAGTACAAAGGGCAAGTCAAAAGGCCACCCGAACAACCAACCCCCCGAAATTCAGGAAGGATACGAGGACGAAGAACACACCCCTCAAAAGGAATCTCTTCTCCCGGAACCAATCCCCGGCGTTCGAGATAACTACATAATCCTCGATATTGACCATATTGCACCCACACAAGCCTACGGCGAAGAACATGGCACTCAACACGAAGCCAACCCTCAGTCAACTCAGCCGGAGAATCCGACTTCGAGCCCAAACCAACAACACCCGCTGCATACCTTCACAATAACATCCGCCCATAGTCTCTCACCCACATGGCAAGTCCTCGACACATCCCTTCTTCCCGCGCCGACCTTTGGGAACTCCTCTTCCTCCTCGGAAACGCCGAACGGCGGGCTCATGTTCCAGATCAAAGGGACTTCCGGGATGCCTATGGGTAACTTGTTAGCCAAGGATAAGGAACGCGGCGGACAAAGGTTGGAGGACATGATGGATCAGTTTGCAAGGAGGTTAGACGAGCTGAGGCTTGTTATTGAGAATGGGGAGAGGGGTGTTGAGATAAATGAGCAAGATCCTAGAGTAAATCCCGGGGTAGAGGAAGGAGTCGATGGTCGAGGCTTGGCTGCTCAAGACGCTGACACTGGCGAGGGTGAAGCTTATTTGCATAAAGACTCGGGTACGGGGGAGCTGTAACGCTGCATGTACAGATGTTTGGATAATTTTAATGGCCTATGTTAGTATACGATAGCTCAAGCGGCGTTCTGTGATGATAAGACAATGCAGGTGTTACTTATCACCTAAGAGCATGCTTAAAGACTTAAGAATTTGGAAATAAATTGGTAATATCTTGATAATCAAATAATGAAAAGCCTAATAATCAAAAATGGTATCTGAAGTACACCAAGGCTGATGGAAAAGAAGAGAAGAAACAACTGGCTTCAAGATCACAGCATGGAAGACAAATCCAATCCCAATGCGGCAAAACAATATGCTCTATAAAGAGTAAAGATCCAGTATGGTCCCTTGTCCTTTTAAGAACTCCATGACCTGCAGAAAGTGAAAAATATAGGGGTATAAGAATGACGTGGTCAAAAGCAACTGCTGCACTTAGGGCGAGGGACGGCCTCTCAGCCTACGGCCACCAGCAATCCCAGCGGGCGGAACATTTTCTCTCCCCTCCATGACTCCAGGCAGCTTCTTAGTGGCAATTTTAGATGGCAGCTTAGTCTCAAGTGCTGTGGAGTTCGAGCGGCGTCTCTTAGAAGGTGGCTGATCCATTTCATCACTTTCGGCTGTAGTCTCTAGCTCCGGGGTTGTTGGGACAGCCTGGCCTTTGGAGAGTTTGTCGTCCGTGCTATGTGCGGGCGGTCTTGCGACGACGTTTGTATCGACTTCCCTAAGGCCTGTGTTGGAAGGATTGACGGTGGTCATGGATGGTGCGTGAGATCCTACCTCGACTTCTGCATCGTTGTAGACGAAGCCTTTGGGTGGAGAAGTTTCGGGTGAGCTGGCGGGACCAGATAGTGGATCTTCGTTGAACGGCAGCACTTCCATCTCCTTGGTTGTCCTTAATCGTGACTTCAGGGTCTCATGGGATTCTGTTGCTGGCAGCACAGAAGGGTAGTCGTATTTGCGCTTCTTCGGGGTGACACCGGTAGCGATGTATTCCTCCAGTGGTCGGTTCTGAATGCTAGTGGAAAGATCGGTAAGAGGCTTGCGCACATTCTCTGAAAGTGGCTCAATCGACTCCTTCAAAGCTGCCTGGTGCCGCGCTGCTTCCTCTTGGAGCTCGTTAATTCGGTCACCAAAGGCTTCAACTTGTTCCTGGATTGAAGTGTACGACGAATGGACACTTGTGGCTATGCCGTCCAGAGTAGAGATATGAGAATCGCGATAACGACCATTTTGAGACCGCGCTTTGGCCACAAAATCATCCAACGCCTCCATTTGCCTGCCCATGTCATCGACTTGTGCGTCGACAATCCGGACAGTCTCCTTGTGCACGGATTCTGTCGCTTTTTGAATAGAAGAGTTGCGTTGATCGAAGGCCTTTGGAATTAGTACGATTTGATAAATACCGATAGAGAAAACACTCACCTCCCAATCACTTCGTAACCTAGTCTCCACTTCGTCTTTAGACGCGTTGACATCCTTCACGAATTGCTCTGACTTGAACACCCACTCGTCAACCTGACGGTCATGATGAGTCGTGGCCTGCTCAAGCATTTCTCCAGATGACGACATTTCCGTACGGACACTATCAATCTTGGTTCTTAACCGACCGAATTGCTTCTGTCGAGATTCTTCAACCAGATTCTTGATCTGCGACATGAGGAGATCGCGCTCTGCTTCCCCCGCAGCATGTTCTTCTTCGAGGGATTGTGCCAGTTGAGAAGAAGCTTTTCGTGTGGTCTCAATATTTTGGCGGTTGGCGTTCTGTAGTTCGACCCTGAGCCTATCTATCTCATCCCGCTGCTCGGTAAGGTGAGTGGCCATCGTCTCAAAGATGGACTTCAAGTCCTTTCCGAGGCTGTTATAAGAAGTATGGAGCTGCGAATGCAGCTCGACAAATTCCCCGATGACTTCCTCGGAAATCCGACCTGCCGCAGCCGAGAGACCGTTAAGACCTTCTCCCACCTTCGATTTGACTTCCTCACGCAAGTCCTTGATCTCTTCAAGCACATCATTCATCTCATCGTGAGCGCTTGATGTTTCGGCCTTCGCGTCATTATGCACTTTATCAAGCGTGTTAGTGAAACTGAGTAGGTCGGATCGACTTTTCTCAACCTTGGAAAGTTCATTCGAGATAAAACCGTTTATCCTGTTTTGACTAGTTTCGAGCAGCTCGACGTGCTGCGTTTGGAAGGCTTTAACTCGATGGTCGACTTTTCGCGTCACATCGGAAACCTCATTCGAAGAAAGCTGCCATATCTCCGTATTGGTGTTCTGCAACTCTGCCTTACGATCAATTTTCGCATGTAGGCCGCCAATGTCTTCCACCGTTTGGCCCAATGTTGACAGTAGCCCTTTTCCAATGTCATGAAGCTGGTGTTCAGTTTCTCGGTGTGCATTACGCAACATTTCCTCCTCTTCCAGTTGAGACCTGGTGTTCTGCAAGACGATCTCTGTCTGCTGAAGAACATCACTCGTCGAGCACAAAGCTGCCAAAGTTTCGTCATTGTCGTTCTTCAAGGTGTTGAACTTGCTGGTCACCGTGAACAACTCCTGAACCTTGTGGCGTAGGCTGGACTCCATCGACTCAATCTTGGCTCGCTGTTCTTCGTTGATAATTCTCCGCGAGTCATTCTCCATGGTCATTTCCTCGTACGACTCCACCGACATGTAAACACCATTGCGATGTCTGGTTGCGATCAATTCCCCCTTCAGTTTCTCGATTTCGGCAGTGAATTCGCGCAGTAGTGTCTTCTTTGGCATTGTAGAGTTGATCTGTGGCTTGTTTCGAATATTTTTGGCCCTGAACGCATAGTCTAGCGTTGAAATGGTCTCCTCGAGGTTGGTTCGAGCTGGAGAAACAGTGGCAATAATGCATGTTTTGGTGCGTCCACCGAGGGAGTCTTGAAGTAAGCGGGTAAGTTTCGATTCCCTAGTCATCTGTTAACTTTCAATTCCTGTATAGCTACCAAGAAACATACCTGTAAGGAATATGTTGGCTCTTGTCAACAAGAGCATTGATCACTCGACCAAGAGTGAGTAGACTCTTATTAATCAAGCCAGCCTCAGTCGCACGCTTGTTCTCTGCTCCGCTGCGCTGAATGTTCTCACTACCAGCGAGATCGACCAGGTTCAGCTTACCAGGGCACACATACTCCTCCCCGGATTCTGTTGTACGTTTGATGTTCACGGTTATCGTAAAGACGGTATGACTGCGGGAACTCAAATCGTTACATTTGGTCGCGGCAACTTGGCGTTTATGGCTCCCTTGCTGCAGGAGCTTAATACCTGTAGAAGCTGAATCGATGAACGTCTCCTCCATGCCCTGCACAACAGTGCTCATGTGGCCCTTCTTCTGCTCATTCTCGTAGATCTTCAATTTCGGGTTTTCTTCGGCAGACAGTAGGTCACGGAGCTCCTCATTGTACAACTCGATGAATGAGCATTTGACAGTACTCTCGGTTTCCGCCAGCTTGTCAAACAGAGAGTAAAGCACACGCGGGATGATGCCAGCGTTATCCGATAATATCCCCAAAGTATCTGTCATATCTCCGGACATCGTGTACGTTTTTCCGGTACCTGTTTGTCCGTATGCGAAAATCGTGCAATTGTATCCAGCGAGCATCTAGGGCCAGTTAGCAAGTCTTTCGGGGGCATTTGGGATCTAGTAGGACGTACCTCGGTGACTATCGGCAGAACAACATCCTCATACACAGTTACCTGGTCTGCACCCGGAGAAAAGACCTTGTCGAATGTATATGTCTTGTTCGACAAAGCATTTGGGCCCATCGATAACTCCACGGTTTTTCCTTTCACTCCCTCGGTCAAAAGAGCAACGCCACTGTTCTCCTTGACTTCACGCTCATTGCGCCCTCTACATCGCACAACAACATGAATACTCGTGTCTTCGTTGATTTCTCGCTCGATATCCCGTTCTTTTCGCTTCGCGGTCACGCTCGCCGGTTCACCAGGTGATTTTAGTGCGCGCAGCCGGCTAGCAGCAGGAGCTCTTGCAGAGACCGTAGGAGATGGCGCAACAGACTGGCGTTCCGGTGCAGCAGAGCCCGCTCGCCGTGTTGGCTGTCGCGCTGTGGTGGTGCGCCTTGTGGGAAGGCCAGAGGTAGGCCGTTGGGGGCCGGCCATCGTGGGGGTGAAATCTCCCAGAATTCAAACAGTCAGTAATAGTAGAGAGAGACAGTACACAGCTAATATGCGTATAATGTGCAGGATAACGTTGTCAAAGGGCTGTCGAGTCACTTGTTGTCGGCAATAATGCTGAAGGGAAGGTGTTGTTCCGCCGAGCCAAGGCAGGAAAAGGTAAACAAACCAAAGCAATAGCGCACGGACCATCTCCTGACCAAAGTCCCCCGTCATGCTCTCCGCTCACATGACTGTCCCTCATTGCCGCCATCTGACCAGGCTGAAGTGAAGTCCTTCGACAATCTCCAGCAGATCATATCTTTCCACTGATTCTTGTCGATTCTGAGTCGCTTATATCGACGCTCTCAACTTTGTAAAACTAAACATACCACTCCACCTACCGAGTCCGCTGGAAGCCCATTAACTCTAGTATTTCTTTAAGCTCCCTTACCCCTCACGGAATGGTTGCGCGTTGCAGCAGACCATGAGTGCTACTATTTACCCTGGCAAGGGGCTGGGCTTTGTAGGCAAGTCAACAGTCATCTCATCTTGGACAAAGGATTAACATTCTTCAGCGCTCGGTGCTTCCCTCCATAATGTCCTAACCCGTGTGAAAGCCCAACCTCAGACCTACCCCGCGATCGACATCGCATACTCTGCATCGGATCCTCTACAACACCCGGTCACCCTTCAACTCCCCTCGAATGGCCTTCGGCTGCGTTTTGACGGACCGGATCAACGGTTGCGTCTCATAGAGGTACTAGATTTTTCAAAGACTACTTTAGTATACAAGAGCCAGGAAGTTTTGAAGAGTCCACAAAAGACACAAGAGCATTCGGCTTCCCCTCAAGGCCCGAGTTTTCGGCACGTCTATAACCGTCTCTTCGGTCCTTCCTTCCCTGGTGAATACATACCGCCAACTCCGCCATCCCCTTATGGCACGTATGTGCTATCTTACCCAGGCGTTGCCTTCTCGTTCCCTCTGCAAGACTCAGCTTGGTCAGAGCAATGTGACTTCGTAGCTCTACTTTCCTCTTCAGCGGCTTTACCGGCGACTTCTATGTCGATCTTTTCCGGCGACTCGTGGCCAGAAGCTCGATCCAGGTTATTTACGCAACAACCGCAAGCGCCTCGTTCTCCTGCTTTAGCCGGGAGCTTAGCCGGAAAGAACAAAGAATTTGTGGCTGATGAGATTGAAGATTTTACAATTCTAGGCGCTGGGAGACTGGAGGTTACCCGGAGGTCCACGCGGCCAACCGTTATAATTCTATCCCAAACAACACCTCAGGATCTGATTGCGGAGTTTGGCCCCCCAGATGCTATCTACCGCAAGAATGATCGCAGGATCTCTATTCACCGTGCTGCTGGCGGCCGTGGTGGAGATGATATAATTCACATGAGCCCGTCTTCGGGTAGGGGAATTGAAGTGACTGACATAGATCAATCCTCGAATATGAACGAAAGTGATGATTCGGATGAGGAGGTTTCGCAAGCTACAGCCTTCGATTCGTCATCGCTACCTTCAGAATGCTTCTTCAACTACTTTCACCATGGGTTCGATGCATTCATATCCCATCCAACCGCATCCGGCCCAGCATTTCCAAATACTGGCTTTGATGATCCTACCCCTCCGTCTCCCTCATCTTTGCTAGTGGTGACTAAGATCGTCCTACACGGAAACGTACCAGGCTCATATCCATTCAATCGGTATCGGCGTAGCCGTTGGAAGATTGATCTGAGCCCCACGAGGTCAACCGTTTCTTCAGAGACCCGTTATGACGAGATCTCAGCACGGCTCAGGGAAGTGTGGAAAGGCTCATACGCGACCGCTGCCGAAGAACGAGCTCTGGAGCGGCCCATGGTGCTAAACCGAGGTTGGGGCGATAGCCCTGAAAGTAGCGTGGAGTTTCTGGGTGGGTGGGAAGAGAGCACGGGAAGAGGTCAGAAGACAGGACAAGGTGGGCATGACGGAGGGTTGGGGAATACGGAGCTTTTTGGTTTTCCAGGGCTGTTGTTCGAAGTGATGAAGAACGGAGCAGTGAGCTCTCTAACTATATATTAATGCGGCATCTTGGGAACACTAGTGGTAGATCTTACCCTAGCACATGAGGCTTTCTCAACGAATTTAACGACTTGAAGAACCTTTAGGTCCTTACTATAAAGCATGCAGGGTAGCTTGGTGTCATCAAAGTTATTAATATCGACGCGACCTGCTTTAATCAACCCATGTGTAGATTGTGTGCTAACTCTTTGCTTGTGGTCGGGACGCGGTGACCTCCGTTGCCAAGACCCTCTTTTTCGGAGCTCTCGATTCGCCGAGTAACCCATCTCTCAGACTTCAACTCCAGCCAACATCTCGCGATTAATATTCTTGGAGCGGGATATGCTTCGGCGATAGCATGTCAGAGTTGCCGCGGAAGGTGGCTCGGTCGTGGACATCGACCTTGAAGCTTCCCAAGTCGACATTCCCTGCCCGCGTCTCTCCGGTCGATCAGACAAAATACCTTAAGCGATGCACCGATGACCTCTACGCCTGGCAACGCCGCGAACGGCCTGGCGATCGACCGTTTATTCTTCATGATGGACCCCCGTACGCGAACGGCGACCTTCATGTTGGCCATGCTCTGAACAAAGTGCTCAAGGACATAATCTGCCGTGTGCAGCTGGGGTTGGGGAAGAGGGTGCGCTATGTACCGGGATGGGATTGCCATGGATTGCCCATTGAGCTGAAAGCCTTGGAGGCGAGGAAAGATGTTCAAGAGGGGGAGGGGATTGTCAAAGCCGCGGCCACGAGGAAGGCTGCTCGAAATCTGGCCGGGAAGACAGTAACCAAGCAGATGAAACAATTCCGTCAATTTGGAATTATGGCAGATTGGGAGAACCACTGGAAGACTATGGACAAGGCCTTTGAAAAGAGGCAGCTTGGTGTTTTTCGCGAGATGGTTGAGAGAGGTCTCATCTACCGAAGGTTTAAACCGGTTTACTGGTCACCGTCGACTGGTACAGCTTTGGCAGAAGCAGAGTTGGAGTACAAAGAGGATCATGTTTCTACGGCTGCCTTTGTGAAGTTTCCGCTGGTGAAAGCTCCCTCGTATCTGGAGCAAAACCCGCTTCTAAAGGACAAGCAAGTCTACGCCGTTATATGGACAACCACTCCTTGGACCCTCCCTGCGAATGCTGTTATCGCCGTTCACCCAGCGTTGGAGTACACGATTGTCGAATCGGCTACTCACGGATACCTCCTCATTGCCCAGTCCCGGTTAGAGTCGCTCGAGAGCCTCCTGAAAGAAACTCTATCGGTGATAGTGCCAACAATTCTTGGTTCAGACATCGCAGATAATAGCGCTTACCAGCCGCTCTTCAAACCGGCTGGTTCTGGAGCACAACCGATCATTGCCGCCAACTTTGTTACCGCAGACTCAGGAACAGGTCTCGTTCATTGCGCCCCCGGACATGGTATGGATGACTATGAGGCCTGTGTTGAGCGTGGCATTCCCGCTTTCGCGCCGGTCGATGACCATGGAAACTTCACCGACCTCGCAATGCCGGATGAATCTGCGCGGCTGAGCGGTAAAAGTGTCTTGAAAGAGGGAAATGCAGCCGTACTCGAGTATATTGAATCGCAAGGGCAGCTTCTGGCACAGCATCGCTACGAACACAAGTATCCTTATGATTGGCGGTCAAAACAACCCATCGTCACCCGTGCTACTGCACAATGGTTCGCCGATGTGGCCAATATCCGCGAGAGTGCTCTGAAGGCCCTAGACGATGTCGAGTTTGTTCCCTCAGCTGGGCAACAGCGCCTGCAGAACTTTGTCAAAAACCGGACTGAATGGTGTATCTCCCGTCAACGCGCGTGGGGCGTGCCAATCCCTGCTCTTTACCACAAAGACACGGGCGAAGCCGTCCTCACGAAGGATAGCGTTTCGCATATCATGAATGTGATCGAAGAGCGTGGAATCGATGCCTGGTGGACCGACGACGCCGAAGACCCCGCTTGGATTCCAGCCGCTTTGAGGGACTCGGGAGCTGGCTATATCCGCGGAAGAGACACGATGGATGTGTGGTTCGATAGTGGCACGAGCTGGGCTGAGATTGAAACCCCTTACTCTGACCACGGTCACCCTGCGGACGTCTATCTTGAGGGTAGTGATCAACATCGCGGTTGGTTCCAATCAGGTCTCCTCACCTTTGTTGCACATCAACTCGCCTCCAACCAGATTGTTTCACCTCGTGCCCCATTCAAGACTTTAATCACCCATGGCTTCACACTCGACGGAATGGGACGGAAAATGAGCAAGTCCATTGGCAATACCATTGAACCACAAGCAATCATGGACGGGAGCTTGCTCCCACCTCTGAAGCCGAAGAAGGGTAAGAAGCAGCAAATTACGAGCCAGCAACCTATGTACGACGCATTAGGGCCTGATGCCCTCCGATTGTGGGTCGCAAGCAGTGACTACACGCGCGATGTTGTTATTAGCGCGGACGTGCTACAGACTATCCACACGAGCCTCCACAAATACCGCGTTACCTTCAAGGTCCTTCTTGGTGCACTTTCGGATTTCAGCCCAGAGCACGCGGTTCCGTATGATCAGCTGTTACTCGCTGATCGTATCGCTCTCCTGCATCTTTCTGAGATGAAAACTGTGACGCGGGAGGCATGTGAAGACTTCGAGTTTTATAAAGCCACGAGCGCGATTAACCGATGGGCCAACCTTGAGTTTTCTTCATTCTACATGGAAGCCATCAAGGACCGTCTCTATACCTATGCCGGAAACAGCCCGAGCCGACGAGCGGCCCAAACGACGCTGTTCCACATATACAATCACCTCCAAGAGGTGTTGGCCCCTATCACGCCTTTGCTGGTGGAGGAGACTTGGGAGCACGCCCCAGAGGCTATCAAAGCCAGTTTTGCGCACCCTCACAAACGCACTGTCACGGACCTTACTCCAGAGTGGAAAGGCTCGTCCCTGAGTGGAGATTTTCGGGACATTGCCGCTATCCACTCTGCGATTAAAGCTATGCTAGAAAAGGCAAGAGGTCACAAGCAGACCGGCTCGTCGTTGCAATCTTTCGTGCACATCACGCCTCCCACTACTGGCGTGTCTATTCTCGAGAAAAACTTGGATGAACTCCCAGATATCTTCGTGGTTTCCTCTGTCACCCTTGGTAGCAGCGGTGAAACCACCCCGGACACGATCACAAGCGCTGAATGGCACTACAGCGAGGAGTACGAACTCTCCAACGGTGAGAAAGGAACCGCGTACGTTTTCAGTCCGCAGGCTTCCAAATGCCCCCGCTGCTGGCGGTACGTTGTCCCTGAAGCAGAGGCGGCGGAAGAGGAGGTCTGCAACCGCTGTGCGGAGGTCGTCCAGGAACTCGATGGAGCGGCTTGATTGGACTTACTACTGATGCATACCATTCATTGGCATTGACACATTAGACATGTAAATTAGTGGAGTTAGGATCTGTACTATTATAAATAGAATTGACACTCATCTTTAAAGAGCGCTGCAATGACTGGCATTCAGCTACCTGCTGTACAAGTCTCTGTCGTCATGTGGCGGTGATGAAACCTGCTACACCTTGTGCCAAGACCCCACATCTCCCGCTTCATCGACCATCGTGGACGCTCCCCCACTACAACTGCATGCCTGCACGACTCAGGTGACTCGCATCTTTCCTGCATTTCATCTACACAGAAACAAGCTCTGCTCACCTCGAGCCAATCGTCGATAACAAGCCATCCGGATCCCAACCGGCCTCAGCCAGCTGCCAGGCTCAATGACGACAGAGCGGAGGTCAGTATGACGATGGCCTCGTAAGACCTCCCATGCCACCCAAGACATCAGCTTGCAGCGAATAACAAGCCTTCCTTCAGTGTCGAAGAATGCGGCCCTTGGTCCACTGAGATCCAGACCATCAGCATCTCCGTGTTTCCTGAGAGCCTATAAGTCCCAGCTCCCCCGGGATTGATTATGTCGGCCACGCTCGCATTCTCTGGAAAGTATCCTTGCCGCCAGCCATCTGCATTTCCCAACAGCGTTCAAGATGATTGAGGAGGTTCTCAAGAAGACAGTCACTGTCACCCAGACTTTGACGCAAACTATCACCGAGGGGCTTCCTTTGCCCACCACGACTTCGCATTCGCACTCGACTTCGACTACATCGGTGGCTCCCATCCCCACTGTGGTTCCCGGACACCCTACCTTCCAGGAGATCAACACAGCTGGACAGCGGACATTATGGTATGGATGAACGTTGAAGCTTGTATGGATAGTTGCTAATGTCGGGTTGAACAGGGTTGTCACTGTGCTTATGGCCCTCTCCTCGCTCGTGTTCTACATTCTTAGCAACCGTGTGCAACTCGTACGTGTAACCTCAGCAAATATACTAGAACCAGCTGCTGACTACTTATAGCCCAAGCGTGTGGTACACTACCTCGTCGCCGTCTCGACCACCGTCTCATTCATCGTTTACCTCGCCCTGGCCACCGGACAAGGTGTTAACTGGAAGCACGACCTGGTCAAGCACACCCACAAGCACGTCCCCAACACCGACCATGACATCCTCCGCCAGGTGCTCTGGCTCCGCTACGTCAACTGGTTCGTGACGGACCCTCTGCTCCTCACTGCCTTGACTCTCCTTTCCGGCCTTCCAGGAGCGTCTCTCTTCGCTGCTATCTCCGCCGACTACGTGTCGCTCGCTGCTGGTCTCTTCGGCACCTATGCCGGCCACACCAGCCGCCGTTGGGTCTGGTTCACTATTAGCGCCATTGGCTTCCTCACCGTTGTGTATCACATCGGCATCAAGGGCACCAGGGCCGCTAACAACCGTGACACTCACACTCGGCGCCTGTTCTCTGGCATCGCGACTGTCGCTCTTATTGCCAAGGCTCTTTACCCCATGTATGTCCAGTTCCACCAATCGACCATTTATTCTTGCTGATTATATCTAGTACCCTCGCCGCCGGTGCCCTGTCTCTCAAGATTGGCATCACCGCTGAGACTATCCTCTTCGCCATTCAGGATATCATTGTCCAGGGTGTCCTCGGTTACTGGCTCGTGATTGCCAACGATGCTGCCACCGGAACGTGAGTAGCCCGAGGGAATTACAAGCTCGTGCGAACTTTTCTAACCACTCACAGATACCTCTATGTCGACGGCTTCTGGTCCAATGGTCTTGGCAACGAGGGATCTATCCGCATCAATGACGAGGAGGGTGCTTAAACGATACAGCCCCAATATCAACACCGGCTCAATAGCCACCACGATAGTTCGACACAACAATCTTGTTGAATGAAGTGATGTGACATGAAATAAGAAGAAAAGAAGTGTGAGGAGGAAATGTATGGGAAGATGGCAGAATGTTACAGTAGGAATCAGTAAAGAGGTGGCTGGAGGAATTACGAAAGGAAAACGCTGACAGAACGCATTTTGAGGATCATGATGTTTATGCTCATGTCCATGCGGAATTGTAAATGTTATTAGCTCGATAACTTTAATATGATTTACGAATATTATGTCTGAATGCATTTCCTTTAGAACTGATTAGGCCCTTAGGTTGGCTGGTTACCACCGCGACCCTCATTCCTTCATTATATAAATGTGGCAACGACCTCAGAGCTTGCTACTGTCTGTGTAGTTTAGAATCCGGAGACACTAACTAGTAGCAAGGCTGCGAGGATCGACCAGGACTCCAGGACAGATTGGGGTTCGTGCGGAAAACTAGGTCTCCCGTTCAGATTGCTACGTTGATAACCTTATACCTGCAGGTCTGTTTAGGTATGCTAGAGACATCTAAGGAACGGGAAAAAAGAAGTTGACGAAGTAAGATTATCAAAGATTTCCTTGCCAGGCCCCGACTGCCTGACTAGGGCCCGAACTTCCATAAAACTTAATCTACGTGATTTTATAGAGTGTCCAATGTAGCTTGTATGGGGCAGCAGCAACCTGAAGAAATTTAGATGGTCTGCCCTATTTCTAATCTTTAATCTCAGAACAATGTATGTGTTAGGTACAAGTATTGAAAAAAGGCTGAGGACTTAGCACGAAGAACTAAAGTCCCATACATCCCTTCACTCCACCACACTATCCAATACTTAGTTACTTGTCACCAGAAAGCTTAGCAGCTTCTTGCTCCCAGTACTCCGCCAACGACATCGGGGTCTCAAGATTCTTGAGCCGGGCTTCTGCAATAGCGGCAAATAGCTTCAGGTCATTGATGATAGAGCGCAGATGGATGGGGTCGTTCCACGCGGCTGGGGTTACAGGCCAGGGGAGGTATTCACCGTCGAAGGCTGATTTCGCTCGAAGAGGCTGAGACACGGGGAGGAGATGCGCTGAGAGACGGGGCTTCTTCGGCGAGGGCATTACCTGTCTCTGTGCTGAGGATTCTGTTTCAGATTCGGTGGTAGTTCTCAGCGAGAGCTGTATCTGTCTCTGTGCTGGGGACTCAGATACAGATTCGGTCGGCATCGGAGCGAGCTTGCGTTTCTGCGTGATGGGAGAGGTGCTTGTGTCGGTTGCAACAGCTGTCTCGGATGGAGAGGCTGACCTCGTCGCTTCCTCGGCTAGGACCTGTCGGAGGCCGCCGCGTGCTACGATATCACTTTGCGTTGTCAGTCTTGTCAGAAAGCATCAAACAAACACAAGCACTTTCTGACTTACACGGTGACCTTAGGGTCCCAGACCTTCCCGCCTTGCTTCTCAAACGCAAGCCGGTGATCGCACCGAACGCCCCTGTGCTGGAAAATGCAGTTCGAGCATGCATGCGTATACATGGACCGGTTCTGGTATATCGGGAAGACAACACACTTGGACCAAGGGGTCTGTCGTGCACATTGTGAGCAGGGCTCGACGGCCTCTCCTCGACAATATAGCAGGGCTGCTGAACGCTGCTCGGCGTCTTTGGGTTCTTTGGCGACACCGGATGACCATTCGAGCTCTCGGACGGGCTCGAGGAGGTTGACGATTTGGGTTTGGTTTGGGCCTAGGCCTACGCTTTGAAGATCTGAGTCTGAAAAAGGTATTGTGTTAGCGAGGTCGTTTGGAGTTGTAAACTGAAGGGAAGGGTGGCTAGATTATACTTTTCGAAGAAGTCTTGGTAGGAGGCTTGATTGAGGTATTGACGAGGCAAGGGGGTTCATCTTCAGGGGACTGGCTCTGGCTCTGGCTTCTGGCTAGTCCATAGGCTTCGAAAAGTGAGGACATGGTGCGAAGCTGGGGATGGTGGTATTGCTGGAGTAGAGGGTGGTTGAGAGTAAACAAGTCGAAGGGGTTGAAACTGTCCAGAGCTAAGGAGTTACCCTGGGTCGTGTTACCTTGCAGTTGCTTCTGGTGACTTGGGGTGATGAATCTGGTTGTTTTCGTGCCTGCGTTGTGTTGTGTTGTGTTGGGTTGGTGTGATCCACCTCTCCCATCCCAATCCACTACTTCTAAAATCTTGTATTTCTTGACATCTTTTCCTCTTGCTTTATCTTATCCTAAGGCCTAGTTAGCTTTACTGACCTATCTAGTTGATCACGCGCAGAACAAGGCTTCAACTTCCTGTTGTTCGGCCGAATGTGTTTAGCCAGCGGAATCCACCGTCAATGAAAACACCAGCAGATTCGCCCAGTTGCTCTTCTCGCTTGCCCACTCTAACTTGCCGACGCATTTGCCTCTGCTACTGCCGAAGATCTGTCTTCATCGGCATACGAGACGCCTTTTTCTGCTACGCTCCTCTTACACACTGTCTGGCAGAGCTGACGCTTGTGGGCGGTTTTTTCAGGGCATGACCCAACGTCTAAGAAACGACCTGTTCCCAGCATTATCTTTGGGGATTGGACTTTTGGCTCTTATCTCTCTAAGCCACATATCTCATATCAAGCTCAACCCCCTGACATTGAAAGATTGTGTTTCGAATGGAGGACATATGTTGGATTTTCCTTTCCTAGAGAGCTCTCGGATGACGTTCGGTCTCATGAAACGACATTGGCCTCTTTTTGCGACGACTCTGGTTGATGGAGTAGAGAATTCACTCCTAAAGCCATTACAGGTTCTTGACTGCTGCTAGGTATCTGCTTCAGAAGCAATGAGGGGATGTTTATACCTTCACTCGATGAGCTTGCGGGGGGTTCGCCTCGCCTGATTGGACTGCCAAACGATCCGGGATTATCACTCGAGTGGGTGGTCCGGGGTAGTAATACTACTACCTACCTCTTTCCCAGATGTTGATAGCAGCACTCAGCTGCATCAACCAAGCCGTTACCTAGGTATACTACCGCTAGGCAGATCATTCGGGCCATTTGAGCCGAAGATATGATGCCCCCCTCCTTTTCCGCTGGTAACCGAGGACATTTCTCTAGACATGGACGACGAAATATACAAGATTTCGGCGGCAACAATGACAGACTCTTGCTGATGGTCATGATCCGTCGGTATCGACTCCCGGACAAATGCATGCTCGGTGGTGCGGTACGGCAACACCACCATCAATTCGCCTGCCTTCACCCGACCTTCGATACAGTTTCGTTAAATTAAGCTTCTCTCGATCTTGGCTACGCAGGATCAGCCTGCCCATAAGCTTGGATGATTTAAGCTCACCCAATATTGCCACACCAGCGTCGGCCCTTGGTCTTAGTATCATGACACGATTCCGCGACTCTGAATGGCCTATGGCTGCATTGCCTAGACTCATTCTATGTGCTTGAGATATTCCACACGCAGGATTTGGTGACAATCGTTCCGTGTCTCCTTGGGTGGACGAATGTATCTACTCGTGATGGTTTCCGTCATGACTACTGCGGAATCAGCCCCTGGTCATCCCACTGAGCGCCTGCTTGGTGGGTATAAATGCCCGACAGTTTCAGACCTGACTGCATTTGCTTTCTCTTCTTAATTTGCCCGCCCTTGGTCAAACACCACATTACGATAACTCTTCATACTATCAGCTTACGTATATCCGTTGCCGTACACCATCATGCCTCTCCTCTACAACGGTAACAGTCGCTCCTCCTCAAACGATATCCCAGTCTGGGATCTCAAGTCCAGCTCCCCTCGCCCACCCGACCATGTCCGCAACTTCCCCTACTACCACGGCTCCCATCCCCAATCCCAGAATGTGACCGAGAGGGATGAACGCCAACGTGTCAATAGGAGGGAAATTCTCCCTGGTGGAAAGTATCGCGGTATAGTTCCCCACTCTTTACCCCATTTCTCCCCATCTAACATGTTACTCGTCACTTAGGGATCGCCAAGCTCTTCTTGCGCTATGAGCATAGCGAACGAAACACCTGGGCTACCGCCACGGGATTCCTTGTACAAGATGACTTGGTCGTGACTGCGGGCCACTGCGCCTATGACTGGGAGTACGAGATGGGCGAACTCACCGAAGTCAAGGTGTACATTGGGTATACTGGAAAACAGACCGTAGACCACCCCGAGGTCGAGTTCCGCCATGGCAAGCGTGTGGCTACTACGCAAGAGTGGATGGAGAAGGGAGGCCGTCGCGAGTCTGATGTCGCCTTCATCAAGTTGAACAAGCCATTTGACGAGGTCACTCCTCTTGATTTCAGAGACACTCCAGAGTCCGACAAGGGCGTCATTGGGGTTGTTGGGTATCCTGGTGATTTGGAGGACAATGGAGAGCCTGGCTGCCAGATTTACGAGGCATTTGTCGACGCTAAGTGGGATCTGAATCGATCACAGGTCCTTGAGTATCAGGTCGATGCTTGGGGCGGTACGTTCCTAGTCCGAGGATCTATGAATTCAGGATCTAACATGGTGTACAGGTTTCTCTGGCTCTCCTATCTTTGATCAGGATGACATGGACTGCATTGGCATTCACACACACGGTGGAGCAAGAAAGAATTGCGGCACTGCCATTGGCGAGTATGGTGCTGAATTTGAGCCGTACTTCGACGCTCTCGAAGCGCGCGGTGAGCGCCGGAGGCAGCCGCAGCGCCGTGGCAGAGCCGAAGAGCAAGACCTCGTTGGCGAGATCCTCAAGCTTGTCAAGGACTTCCCCGACCAGATCCCCAGGGACATTCTGTCGCCGGACTCCAACCTTTCTCTCGGCAAGATCGGCGTACCCGCTGGTGCCGTTGCACATATCGCACTGAGTGCTGCGACCAATGCTGTCACCGAAGACGTCAGAACATCCGATGGCCGTTTTGAGAAGGACCGAGCCTTTGATAGCATTGCCGAACGTGCGCTCCTTGCAGAAGCCGCACTTCAAGCCGTCCAGGATATGAGCCCACAGCTCCGACAGAGCGAGCACATCTTTGATACCATCACGAAGACCGTTACAAACTTGCTTCCCACCATTCAGGATGCTGGCTCGACCGTCATCAATGCCGCCCAGGATCCGCTCCTTCGGCTGGCTCTGGATGAGGTCCGGAACCGCAACACGAGACGTACTGACGTGCCATCATTCAGGCAATCCAAGAACAGCAGGACGAACCTAAACAACAAGAAGGCCTCGTTTGTCGAAGCACTCTCTGAGGAGAGGGACGACCGCAACCAGCGGTTCATCAGCAATATTGCCTGCGACGGTGTCTCCGACGATGCTGAAGTCAACTGGGACAACCTTGATCTCCCGAGGCGACTCACCTCAGCCAGATCTATCATGGAGGGAGGAAAGCAGCAGCCATCCATGGTTGGTCCCCTCCTCACTTCGAAGGGACAGCAGCAGGGACAACAGGCACAGCAGATTGGGCTTCACAACCTGCAACAGCTCACCGAGATGGGCATGGAACAAGACCAGTTCCCTCTCTCCGTCGAGTGCCTCCCACTTCGTGCTGTCGTCAGTGAGTCCGCTCTTCAGGCCATCCTTCGTATCCCCCAGGAAGAGCTCGAGCAGGAGAGGCTCTTCGACTCCATGCGCGACGTGATCATGGAGCATGGCCCCACCATCATGAAGATCGCCCCCTTGGTCATCCGCAAGGTCGCACCAGTCTTCATCGCTATCGCCAGCGAAGGAGACTTCGGCAGACAGTACGGAAGGGAGCGCGAGTACGCCAAGGGCTACGGCAAGGTTTACGGCGGCAAGTATGGCGGCAAGGCTGCCGCAAAGTATCATCTCACCACCAAGACCAAGTCCTTGAGCAAGGGCAAGCCGGTGTCACCCGCAGAGCAGGAGTTCTTGGTCAGTTTCTAGACCATTGATCTTTCTTATTTAGGTTTGTCCTTATCCTGGAGCCCACTTATTGGTGGGGCGTCTGTTTCTATTTCTAAAAAGGGCTATATGGGTGCAACCGAAAAGTCTTGCTTTCCTTCTATAACGGAAAACCAGTAACTAGTTGTTGGATATTTGCATGTTAGGCCAAGCCATACAGAATGGAAATATTCTTTGGTGATTCTTACCCTCGTTCTTTATAGACAGACCAGCCAACACCTCGCGACTCACATGTAGGCTCAAGTTGGGTCTGCAGTAATCATAACAGCATGCAGGCCCTACTGACGGGAGATTAGTCAGACTTCACGTGACCAGGGCGACTTTAGTTTAGGGAGACTTCGTACTCCACCAACGTTTGTATCCATCAATCAGAGAAGTCAGTTTATCGTTCCACCACGTTAGTTCATCGATTTATATCGTCCATTCGTTTTGAGTCGTCAGTACGGCTCCGCTTCAGGTGTTGTATCACTACCTATCTTACTACCTTAATACCCATGCTCTGACGAGGCCTCATAAACGGATCCAAGTGTGCAAGTGTAGAATTCTTGGGGGATGCTTAAGGTTAGGGGTGATTGGCTTCCAATTATGGAAGGATAAAAAGCAAGTGAGAATTGGCTGAACTCCACTATGATGTTGGTCGGTTATAGTTCGAGGCTGATGAAATCTCTTAACTTCACAGGGCGTCTAGTGTATCTTCCTCAACTGTTGCCCTGTCAAAGTAAGCTCGATTAGAAAGAAATGTGGAGCCTTTTAATCAACTAGCCAATAACAGATCGCTAAGTACGCGTATTCGGCCAGCGTCCGAACCAATCACACGCCATCCAGTGCGCGTATACAACATTTCGACTTGAACATGAAGTAGACTGAAACAAGGGCTCTTGAGATAGATGCAAAATCTTTGCAGTTGCCTGCTGCCTGCTATATTACATATATCTCAGTCCAATCGTCATTTTCATCTAGTATCCGACCCTCATTTTCTTTCCACACCAACTCCATCTTTCATTTGCCCGAGATTCCAGAAGCCCGACATGGCCGGGGGTGACAACGGTTACTACCCGTATGCACCTAGCAGCGTAGGTGCAATTCTCGCCATGCTATTATTCGGCGGCAGCGCCATCCTCCACACGGTGCAGATGTTCAAGACAAAGACATGGTTCTTCACGGCATTCCTAATCGGTGCTTATAGTAAGTGTCTATTGATCCCTCTCCAATCCTCCACCAAATCAGGACCTATGCCGTAACTAACCAGAGTCAACATTACAGTGATGACACTAGGATATATTTTCCGCCTTATCTCCGCCCGCTCCCCGGACAGCCTAGTCGCCTACATCTGCCAATCCATGTTCATCATCCTGCCGCCCTCCCTCTACGCCGCAACAATCTACATGACCTACGGCCGCATCGTAACCTACGTCGGAAAACCGCATTTGTCAGTAATAAAGTCGCAAAAGGTAACGAAGATCTTTGTACTAGGCGACACAGCCGCCTTCCTCCTCCAACTCGCTGGCGGCGGGATGCAAACAATCAACAGCATGCGCAGCCTCGGGCAGAAGATCCTCGTTGTTGGTCTCGTTGTGCAGCTTGTCTTCTTCATCTTCTTTCTGTACGTCTCTGGGATGTTCCAGGTGAGACTCAAGTCGTGCGGGTTTGGATGGAATGGAGGCGGATTGTGGCGGCGGCTGTTGCATATCTTGTTTCTCGTGTCGGCATTGGTGATCGCGAGGTGTGTTTTCAGGATCGTGGAGTATGTGCAGGGAACGGATGGGCATCTTTATTCGACGGAGGTATATATGTATATTTTTGATGCGGTGCCGATGTTTTTTGTGCAGGCGATATTTCATTTTGTCTATCCGGGGAGGATTTTAGTTGGGAAGACGTTGGAGGATTTGGAGCTGGATGGGGAGAGGAGCGGAGAGTATTCTGGATTAAGAGAGATGTGACCTTGGAAGGTGCGATATGGATCAATTTGTACTGTATTGAGTGGGAGAGTTCTGATAGATAGATTAAACGGTGGGGAATATGGATGATAGAGTGGACTACTGGTTAATCTTATTGCAAATGCGAGATCAATTAAGGTTCAAATTAAGGACCGCCGATTGGCTGAGTCAGAAAATAGGCAACTTCTTAAATTTTTGCCTCCCTTACCACTGCGGATGCCAACCACCACCCTTGCTTTTGCTTATGTCGGTGAGGAGCTTGTTGTAACCTGCCAGAACGAGGGAAATGGAAGATGGGCCCTCCGAGGAAGCCCCATAAGAAGTCTAGAAAGGGCTGTATCGAGTGCAAACGGCGCCATGTAAAGGTACGTTACCTTCCCCGCCCCTCTGGTAGAGAAAGGTGTTGACCAGTTGCTAGTGTGACGAGAGCCGCCCCAGATGTGTCAATTGCACTGTATCAGCCCGGCACTGCTCATACGAGGACCTTGTCTCCTCAGCACGCACTCTTCTCTCAGGCTCATACACAACAAGACCAAAGACTAAACACAGTACTGCCTCACATCGTCGAAACCCCCCCAGTCCCTCTCCTGTTAGATGCAGTCCTCAAACCCCAGAGTCAGGGTCGCTATCAGGGACCGACAGCCCATCAGTGAACAAGCTACACTTGGAACTCTTCCACCACTTCGTCAGCCACATCCTATCCCTCTTTTGCCTGGACCACCACCTCTCCTCAGCGTATTCCTCTCTCGAGATGACAAAATGTATTCTGAGTGCCCCCTTTCTCATGAACGAGATTCTGGCCTTCGCAGCTCTCCACCTAAGTATTGTCCACCCTCTTCAACAACGCTTTTACCACCACCACGCAGCAGAGCTGCAAACGCACGCCCTGACAGAATTCAACAATGGCGCGAACATAGAAATCAACGCCGACACCTGCCTCCCAATCTTCCTCTTCTCATCCATTCTTGCTCTTCACATGCTTTGCGACAAGCTTCTTTTCCGCGCGGATGACTTTGGTGACTTCCTGCAAGACTTTGTCCAATCGCTCCGCCTCCACCGGGGCGTCCGTGCAGTAACAAATCAATCCTGGCCTCTATTGCTACAATCACCCCTCAAGTCTCTTCTTGAGGCTGAGCAACTTGCGCTAGATGGCAAGCATGTTACACCAGGGACTGAGTGCTCCACTCTCCTGACGCTCACCAACTCAGCATCAACACCAACATCGAGTTCCAACTCCAATTCTACTAAACTCGACACCCCGACACTCAACACCTACAGAGAAACTATCAAATCTTTACAACTTGCCTTTGACGCCAGCGGACGCGTCAGTACCACCAACCACCCGTTCAAATCTCCCTTTTCCGCTGCCGGCGCTATTATCTCGTGGCCGGTCATCATCCCGCCGCGGTATATTGATCTGCTCGAGGAGAAGAGGCCTGAATCACTGGCTATCCTAGCTCATTTTGGGGCGCTGCTACACTTACATCGCTCTATGTGGACGTTTGGTGACAGTGGGAAGTATGTTGTGCAGAGTGTGGCAGAATATCTTGGGGATGGGTGGAAGGAGTGGGTTCGGTGGCCGGTGGAGGTTGTACAGAGGGAGGAGGATGAGCAGCAGCAAACAGATGAGATTGGGACTGGGCCAGGAGGTTGGGCGGCGGATGTTCGAGCATGATACCTAGATTCGTATCCTTACAGCAAGTTGATACTATTCAGTAAGTCAGGATCTCTATCATAAACCTTTCTGATTAAATATCTTCTATGGATGTATTGAGGAGGCTGGACGCTGTGTTAAAGTACACAGTAGACGAGAGATTAGCAAGAATTAGTATACCACGCCCGGAGAGGCCCTAAAACCTAGTCAAGAGTAATAAACTTGTGTCAGATATCAATACCTACCTAATTACTATAACTATCATGGCAACGTCCACCACGCGGCTCAACCATCGCCTGCTCAAATGCATGAGCCGAACTCAAGTGCGGGTCAATCTCAATCCTGTTTAATTCCCAAACTGAGTCTTGACCTTCTGCGGCTTCTTCCCAGACCCTCTAGTGACCCCCATACCTTCCGAGCTCCCGCGGTAATCACGACGGTGTAGTCGCGGCGCCTCAGGGGACGTTCTCGGCTGTCGATCAATTACGTTGTGCCCTTGATCCTTCTTCTATCCAGATGCTGCAGCTGCAGCAGCCCGACGAAGTTTTCTAAGTCGTCTACTATCCGTAAAACGTTTCCATAGAATACACGAAGTGCCGCAGGCCAGAATGCACAGGCAAAAAAAAAAAAATTTTTATCGCGATGTCGAGAGATTCTCGCTTCTGTGGAAGGCCCAGAACATGGGGATGCGGTTTATTAGGCTGGATTTTTTGCTTTGTGAGGTTGGGGTGTTCTTAGCACCGTGGACGGTTGCTGAGCTTCAGCTTCGGGATCAAAAGCTGAAAACGCAGGACGCGGCTGTTCTTAGACTTCATCTGAAGAAAATAAACATGAAATCAGATCTTGTAAGCTGAAAAGTCGCTCAATCAGTGACATATATTCAGGGTACAACTACCCCGTGCAGGCCCTCGATTTCACACGCTGCGGCAATGCAGCCTGCGCGACACTTGACAGACAGGCCTATACGGAAAGGAGAATGGATTGGGGTCATTATTAGGGATTGTTTAGACAAAAAGGAACTGTTGGTGAAGTACGGTCAGTTCTATTCCATAGCCCCAGATAGTGCTAGAATGAATATAGAGTAATAGAAACTTTCTGTGATGATGATATTGAGGTTGTGAGTCAGGTAGAACAGTACCTGGTAAATATATCCGTGGGTGGAGACGTGCTGTGCACCCGAGGTCACGTGCAATACGCGTCAGTCAGTCAGCATTAGCAAGACCAGCCGTCTTTTTTGACGTCACTTACCAAGCTGGAAAAAGATGGCCTTAACGGAGAATACCTAGTAAGGTTGTTGCTGTGGTCAACCACCACAGAAAACACCTTTATACCACCCCGCTGCACTACAGCACGGCGGCCCGCGTATACCCTTACTTCAATGCCGGCTCTATCCTGTAAGCTTCCAGACTACAGCGGGCCATACCGCGTCGGCGCTGTCGATATCGAAGCGCCTTCCGATGGCCGCATCATCCACGCAGCAACACATCTTCGTAGCGGCCAGGCTGCCTTCCAACTCGACACAGTTCTTTTCACAATATATTACCCGGCGGCCCCCGATGCACCGGTCACAAAGCCGCGACACAGGTGGTTGCTGGAGCCTGCCCGACTGCGTGGGCAAGGTTTCGCGCGCTTCGCAAAGATGTCAAATTGGATAGTGGATCGCGTGTTTGCATTCCTACTTTGGGCTCTTGTTGGCCGGGTGCTCATTCCTGCTGATGTTGACGTCCCGCTGCGCGATCCCGGTCTTTCCACCACCACGTCGGCGGGAGATGTCAGCGTCAGCAGCAACAGCACTAATCATCTGTTAGGTACTCACCTTGAGCGTTCGAGCCAGGGTGACACGACGCGGTATCCGGTGGTGGTATTCAGCCACGGCATGGCGGCTTCGCGGACAGATTACACGCAGCTATGCGGAGAGCTCGCGTCGCGCGGCTACGTCGTTGCCGCCATCGAGCATCGCGACGGAAGCGGACCCGGGAGTGTCGTTCGTCGTGGGGGCGGACGCCAGGGGACTGTGCTATCCACAGATGGCAGAAACCGAAGGCACGGACATGGACACGAGCACGGGCACGGTCATGGTCATGGTCACGGGCACCGACATGGCCAAGGTCAGGGCCAGGGACACAGGCGCGCTCGCAGTATACGCAACGTGCTGCACTTTGCCTTTGATAACCTCCAAAACGATCCTAACGATCCTCCGCTCACTCGAGAAGCGCTACAGCAGGTGCAGCTTGCATTTCGGCAGGCCGAGATGGAGGAGACTGTGCGGGTTTTGCGGCTGATCAACGCTGGCGAAGGGAAATCGGTCTTCCGGCACAATGCACGCGGCGAGGGCACACACCTCGGTGAATGGCAGGGGCGGCTTGATATTGAGCACATGGTGCTAGCGGGCCACTCATACGGGGCAACAGGCGTGTTGCGTGCCTGCGCCGACGGCGGACCAACAAACCCCTCATCGTCAGATTCAGATCCAGAAATCCCCACGATACCTCCCATGCCAACTCTCCCCATTGCTGGCTGCGTGGCCCTTGACCCAGGCAAGGCAAGCGGTCCGCTAAATGACAAAATCGACGTACCTCTTCTCGTCATCCACTCCCACAGCTGGAGCCGCAAAATAAGTATGTTCATGGGCCGTCCGCACTTCGATGTCGTGCGCGAGCTGGTCCAGACCTGTCTCCAACGCACCGGCGCCGCATGGTTCATGACGAGTCTCGGCACGAGCCACCCGAGCTGCACGGATGCACCTGTAATCCAGCCGCTGCTGCTGGGCTGGGCGACTGGTGCAACGGTCGAGGCTCGCCAGGGCGTGCTGCAATATGTGCGTCGCATGCAGGAGTTCATTGATTTTGTTGTTACTGGGGAGCGCTGGGGGCTGCTTGCCAAGGGGCTCACGCATCCGGGGTATCGCGAGGAGGTGCTTGTGCCGTGGACGAAGGTTTATGGGTCGAGGGATTGGACAAAGGATTGGCAGATCCACGTTGCGCCGGAGGTCAAGGAGGGTACAAAGGGAAGCAGTAGCGGGGAGTCTCAGGTGCTAGGCGGGGAGAGCCAGGTTCCTGGATCCACTGGGCTGGGGCAAACGGTCACTGAGTCGAGTAGGCAGAGCAAGATCGTGTCTCATGGGGAAAGGAGCTTTTGAGGCGTGAAACAATATATTATTCTTATGTTTATTTCATAAAGGCAGAGTCACCCGACCGGTAGCCCCTGAAAAGAGTTCAACTCATCGCTTGAGATGTCTCCTGGCATCTTTTCAACCTTCGCCCCCAGTGCCAGGTGCAGCCTTAGATCTCCCAGGATCCTGCGCGGTTGGATAGATTCTTGTTCCATCTCTCCATCTACAATCACCATTTTTCCAGAGACTGTCTCTGATCTACATCCTCCCGTGCATGGATAACGGCAACGTTACTCCGTGCAGAAAATCCTGAATCCTCTGCTCCTTTCCCGCTCCTGATAACGAATCAGGCGCCAACCTCTGCTCAGCCCCTAATGCCATCAAATGAAATCGATC
This sequence comes from Aspergillus karnatakaensis, assembly GCF_047715665.1. Lineage (NCBI taxonomy): Eukaryota > Fungi > Ascomycota > Eurotiomycetes > Eurotiales > Aspergillaceae > Aspergillus > Aspergillus karnatakaensis. The sequence goes on along the minus strand of NW_027395731.1, from coordinate 236,639 downwards.
GCTACTAGTGGGCAACTTGTCCATTCTGGCCAACCTGGTCAAGACTCAGCTTCTTGGCCTTCTTGGTTTAATATGATGACTCAGCGGCTTTTCAGGTCGCTTCTCTGGAGTAATTCCGATCGTCCCTTTCAGCTGAACTTCATCGTCGACTTGGGTGGCGTTCATTGACAACGTACAATGGCCCCTCAGATGCTGCATGCGTGCTTGTCGTGTGCGACAAAGAAGAGAAGCTGCGACAAGATCTTTCCAAGATGTTCGAGGTGTTCGGGGTAAGTTGCGATGACACCTGCCATAGAACTAATGGAGTAAGTGCTGACGGGCACAGGTCGAGATCTAATCAGCACTGTATATACAGGGGGCCGTTTGAAGGCCAGCCGTTGATTTTCGATAACGGTTATATAATCTGGTCGGCTTTTGCACAAAATCGAGATCTCTCCTTCTCTCTCCCAATCGGACCGCTTGTCCCAAGTGCACGCCCAAGAAAGTCTGCATTCAACTGCAACAGATGCCGGACTGCGAAGCGTGCTTGCAGCAAAGACCTGCCAATATGCACACGGTGTTATACGTGTGTTGCATCTTAACCTGCCGAGGTATCTGGTTGGCCTAACCTTTGACAGACGAAAGACGCCCTGCCATTATGAGCTCTGCAACGATGTTGACCAAGGCGATCGTAGCACTCCGTCCCAAGCATGGTTTCTTCCAGATGGGACAGCAGGGAGTAGTGCCACACATGCCATGTTACTCCGAGAGGGGGCCTTTCCACCAGCACTCTCTAGACTGCAGTTGAAACCTCGATATCCCATGCCTGAGCGGGACTGTTTTCCGATATTAATCTATTATTGTACGTCCTCTTCCACGCCTGACTCGAACGAATAAACCACTAACGTGGCAAGACACTGAGTTTTGTTGTTTCCCTACTCCCCATGTGTTACAAGATAGCCTTATGACTCACGTTCATAACGTATGGGTCAGTCGAGCACTCGCAGATCCCTGCCTCTTTCTCACCCTTCTCTTTGCTGCATCCGCACACCGTGACATGCTTCAGGGTACACCACATAGCATACAAACGTTATATCACCAGTCGCAGGCGCTAAAAATCCTCCGCGAACGGGTGGACGAGGGCAGGCAGATCAGCTATGAAATGGCGGCCTCTGCGATTGCTTTGACTTTCTATAGTGCATGAAGCCTCCCTCAATCAAAAGATGTATATTCACTAACCTTGACAGATGAGTGGATACAACACCGCCTCTGCTCGTATACACAAGAGCGGCGTGCTGCAAATGCTGGCAGAGAATCAGCATCGAGGCGCGGATTTTGAGGCCCTGACTGCCTTGGCGAACTTGTAAGCAAAAGACCTTATATCCAGAGGACTATAGTTGACATCAGTTAGGATTCTCCTTGGTCTTTCCATGGTGGTGGATGAAGACCCCCCACTAATCCCACCGGTCAATACCTCGAAACGAATTGACGCTTTCGCATTCGAGCCTGATTGTATGGCATCAAATCTACTTCGAAAAGCTTTGATACGAGTTTCAGTAAACCAAGGCTGCCTGCTCACCAGCGACACAACGTTTGATCTGCGAGCAGTGCTCGAGTTCATTGCCAGCGCCGAGCGCAAATCCATTTCAGAGCTACACATCCTGCACAAGGCAACCATACTGACTAGGTCTCGCGAAACAACAATCTCAGAGACCGAATCTGCCATTATGACCACCAACAAAACAGCCCAAATCATAAATACTTGCTGTCGCCTAGCAATCAATATATTTTGGTCTATCTTGCGATCTACAGTCCTAGACCGACGCCAGAAGAGTCCATCTCCATCTACATCAGCCGGCTCAACAACCTCATATTCAGCACTGGCCCCGTTGCTCGAAACGCTTCGTACCACCCTCCGAGCCCTAGACTTAGTGACGTGGAAGAAGCACGCCCCCGAAGCGTATCTGTGGATCTGCCTCACTGCTGCAGCGGCCTGTGACGCTCCCGCGAGCCGGGTCCCGTTTGTGGCGGTGGTTCCGCCTCTTTTGACGGCGTCGGATACAACCGAGCTGTCGCTTGCGAGGGAGTGCTGGAGGTACTACAAGTGGCTGGCGGGGCTTGCCACCTCGTGCAATGCAAGCGATGTTGGTCTTGAAACGTCTAGCTTGGGCCTTGAGTATACTCTAGACTATGATATGCTATAACTACTTGTCAAGGTAACCAAGCACTATGGTTATTACTCCGTATACTGGCTCCATTTCCGTGCCGAGACCCACACCACAGAGAGTATAAACTAATTCCGAGGAGTAGAGTCGGCATCTCTTTACGTCATATCAAAGACCCAAGAATCATAAAAACCACCTCAAGCTTTGCATGCAATCCCATAACCCAACTAACACATACCCACAATGTCTGCATACCGAGGTCATTGCATCTGTGGAGCTGTCCAGGTCTCGCTCAAGCAGCAGCCGCCCAACACACTGCGGTGCTATTGGTACGTTGTAATGGAACTGACCTGAGCTTTCAAGTATGCCTTGGTTACTGACCTGCTACAGTCGCAACTGCGCAAGATCCGGAGGTGGTCAGTTGACTCAGCCCTCAGTCGTCAACCAGCCTACTAATCGCCACGCCAGGCGCCTCAATCAACTACGTCGTTGATGAAGCTGAGTTCACCGTGAATGAGACTGACGCTCTCCAGACCTTCGAAGACAAGCAGACCATGAGCGGAAACCTTGTCCAGGTTCGTCTCGTCTGCCCTTGGCTATTTACGACTACGGACCTAACTAATTATGTATTAGAGACAATTCTGTGGAAACTGCGGCAGGTAAGCTCAAATCCTTTCCCTCTCGTTTGGCTGGATATTAACTCTGGACTTCCAATCTAGCCCTGTCTCTACTAAGAGCCCACAGTTCCCGGGAAGGCGTTAGTCAAGGCCTCGCTCTTCGATGAGATTTCGCCTCCGAATATGGAGGTGTTTACGGATCGGAGACAGGTGTGGGAGAGGCCGGTGGAAGGGGCTAAGCAGGAATAGGGTTTGTAAATGCTTCTGGGCTGTATGGGATGAGTAGCGGGTGTATCTCGGTGTTAAATTGGAGAGTTTGGCGTGTGTTGAAACCAGGCAGTATTTATTACTGCACACAGGAAACAGATTAGTCCCTGGTAGTCATGCTAGTTGTTGTACACCACATATGAATGGGAGAGGTCAACTACTACAAGAAGTAGAGTATTGATAAGTGTCCTCTTAGAATGAGTGAATGGCAAGGAAATCTTGTCCATGCTATCCAACTAAAGTACATACATTCATGCCTCGCTTTAAGAATGGGAAGTTAAGTTAAATGCACCACGAGCAATAATATCTACCGCATCCCCGAACAAACCATTAATATCCTCCGGACCAACCAGCTGACCAGACTCAGCGGCATGAATGAAGAGAATACATTCGCCTGCTTGCTCTACCGGTACGCCTACAGCAACAAGACATCTTCGTCCCCGCAGCTTGTCTTGAGCATCTTGAACCACCTCCACAAACCGACCTAGCGAGCTGCGCTCGGATGTTCGAAGCCAGAGTATCGTGACAATCCTCTCCGTGACCGGATCGGACAACGACATGTTGAGAAACGAGGAAGAGGGCGGCAGATGGCGAACTTGAATAAAGTCATCGCGCTCAGTGGCACCCATCTCAAGAAGCGGATTGACCATTTGCGCGTACTCTTCTTTGTTGGCCATGAAGTCTTCGTGATCGGTGAGACGGTTCCGGTCTGGGACTTTCGATTAGCAGTTGTTTTGAAGGGATTGCATGACGGGAGGAGGTAGGGCAGGGGATGAAGTACCAATCAACCAAACCACAAACTCATGATTCCATTCCGATCTAGCTTCCCAGAGGGTTTTAAAGCCGGGCTGGCGGGTCAGAGCATGAATAATTGCACTGTAATTTGCATTATCGAGGGGTTTGGCGAGATCTAGTCCCGGTTTGAGGTATAGGGAGGTGACATCAAGCATGGTGTAGCTGGGTGAGTGATCAACTGCTGAGAACTGGATGATCACATTAGTGAAACATCTTCTCAGAGCTGCGTTATAGCTGCTTTTCTTCCCCTGATCTCGTACTCCGTACAAACCCTCGGAGTAGTCCTCGGTGTCTTGGCGTCAATATTTCCGCAATTCCGAGATCAGGCTCCACTTCGCTCCGTCCTCGAGTCCAGTCCTCGCTGCTCTTTCCCTTACTCCGTCACAATTACATCCATCTGATGGAGATCTGAATATCAGAGCCATTCGAACAATGGCATCTCCTTCCATAGCCCAAAGCGACGGAGCTCGAGGCTTGACTCGGATTTCTCGTGCGTGTGAGCGCTGCCGGATGCGCAAGGTCCGCTGTAATGGCTCCCAGCCGTGCGCTCGATGCTCCGAGCAAACGCTCACCTGTCAATATCGTACTGGCAAACCACGATCAAGGGCACGCTTACCGAATCCTGGGCTGCCGCGGAGTTCTTCAGCATCCCAGGAACCGTCGCCGAGCACCAGCCATACCCGGCCCGCCACTACTGCAGCCGAGCCTTCGTTTGGCTTCTCGCCAGCCGAGTGGCGCGAAGGGTTGCAGGCTGGGATCGAGGTTCCTGGCTCGGAGACAAGAATCTTTCAGTACTATGGTACTAACGCCATCCGATCGTTGTCGCTTATCCAATCGGAGTAAACTAGCTGACGGCCTACTGCAGGCCCGTCGTCACACTTTGCCTTTCTGCAGCGCGTCTATGAGCGCTTGGACAGGACCGCGCATGAATCGAATCCTGTGGCAGCGCTATACCCTGTTCCTAATGGACTTCGCGCCTGGGGACTGCATCACCTTGTCTTTCCCGCCCCGCCAAGGTTGGAACACTCTAAACGCGAGGAGAAATCGCTGGCCTTCTTACCCCGCAGCCTAGGGGAACGATTCATCCGCAGTTACTTCAACATTGTTCACCCACAGATGCCAATTCTGATCCGATCGGAGATTATGAACAAGTGGGCGCAGACCTGGGGGCCTCCGCCTCGCCAAGCGGGGCGGCCGCTGGCGCGGGAGATCTTGCTGATGGTGCTAGCCATTGGCGCAGTGGTCTCGCCTGTGGTCGGGGCCGATGACTTGAGCCTTACGGATGGCTGGGCCGAGTTCTTTGCGGAGAGTGTGGATATACCTATGAGTGCACTGTTTGAATCGACGCTTCAGCTAGTGCATCTCTTAATGCTCAAGGTTCGAGAGCAATGAATGCTATCTGATCAAACCTTGGAGATTTGTGCCACTAACATGGAGACCACAGGCTTCATACGCACAGCAGGCTATGCGTCCCCATGATACGTACATCGCTCTGGGCCATGCGGCCCGGACTGCGTTGGCGTTAGGGATCAATAGAGCCCGGGCTGTTGACTACACGGGGGCCGACGGGCAGCACCTGCGGGTCACTTTCTGGGCGCTTTATGCCATGGAACGCGTTACAGCGTTGCTGATTGGGCGCCCCTCCAGCCTCCGCGATGACCAAATTGATGCACCTTGTCCACAGGGACCGTCACTTCCTGATCATGGAACCGTAACTGCCGCCGCCCAGTGCCGCGCAGACGACTACACCTTTGTCAGGGTCATGGCGGAGATTGGCAAAGTAGCCGATCGTATCCTCACGCGAGTCTATTCCCTAGAAACCCCTAGTGCGGCGGAGCAGTGCCTGGTGGAAACGAACATCGTCGGATGCGAGTCTGACATATCTCGTATTACGCAAAATCTGCCATCGTACCTCAATTTCGTCGACGATGAAGCCCCGATCGGCGAGGGGTGACAGGAGATTCAACGTCTGCACGTCGGTCTCCTGTACCACACCCTGCGCATGCTAACCCACCGCCCCGTCCTCGTCTTCACAACATTCTTCTCCTCCAACTCGGAAGCCCAGGCCCACGCACCAGGCATCATCCAACTGCAGGACTCGATCGACGTGTCAATCCAGTCTGCGCGGAGCATTATCACCTTCATACACGCGAGCCTGTTCATCCGGCAGTCGGATGCGCGGTACGACGGCTCGCTGTCGAACTATCTGGTCGCCGCCGGTGTGACGCTTCTTTACCAGGTGCTAGACCCGGCAACAACGGTTGAGTACGCCAAGGACACCTTCACCGTGATAGAACAAGCGATCGCGTGCTTAAATTGTATGGAGCGGCTAGGGCCCCGGACCGCGCAGAAGCTCAGCGCCGATCTGATGCAGATGGCGAAGAACGTGCTGTTTCTTTCGACTGGTGAAGGGATGATGGATGAGTGTCTCATGACGGACTTTCCTTGGTTGGAGTATGTTGCTCGCTCCCAGCTCACAAATCTTTCTTTTTGTCTGACTGGACTGACCGCCGGACAGTATCCCGTCAACGGAACCTCCACGAGAGCTCGATTCCTCGATTAATCACAGTATTGCTGCATGGCCGCACTAATTTGATTAACGGAGCAACAGCCACGCAAAACCGGTTTTAGTAACTTCAAATCTGTCTAGATTGCTCGCTCGGAGTGTTGTCATTAATTCCGCGGATCCAACCCTGACCCGTTCGCGCTTAATTCCGACTCACGTCCGCGGATGCTGCATCCAAGTTACAACACCCTCCACCCTGTTGGGCTTTCGATGACGTTTACGAGTTCTCGCAGTGCTTATAAGCAGTCGGATCTTGTGTACCGTGAAGGAATCAATTTCTATTTCTACCTACCGGTGTGGCTATTACTATACTATTGCATCCCCTTCATCATCTTGCAATCATCTATACCATGTCACCAATCCCAGCAACCATGAAGGCTCTCCGTCTCGTAAAGGTCTACACAGCCCTTTCCCAGACCCAATGATAGGAATCGGGGCTGATTTACTGCAGTATAACTCTTCCTACAAACTGGAGCAAATCCCCACCCCTACAATCGGGGACAACGACCTCCTCGTTAAAGTCGGCGCCGCCGGCTTCTGCCACACAGACTACCAAGTCCACCAGGGGGTCTACAACTCCCCAATCCCACTAACCCCCTCACACGAGCCTGTCGGCACAATCGCCGCTGTCGGCAAGAAGGTGTCAGCAGCCTGGAAAGTCGGCCAGCGCATCGGCATCCTTAACTTCCGGCATGCATGTAACGCCTGCGTTGGGTGCCAGGAAGCACGAGACCCGGCGGCACTCGAGGAGCCTGATACACGGTTCTGCAAGAACAAGGAAATGGCGGGGATCAGTGCCGACGGCGGGTTTGCTGAGTATATCATCGCCGATCCGGCGACGAGTGTTCCGCTGCCAGATGGATTGGAGTTTGAGCATGCGGCGCCGTTGATGTGTGCTGGTGTGAGTAGTCCCTGATACCTACCTCGTTACTCTGCAGGGGTGGAGTGCGCTAGACATGATCTCTCAGAAAAACAAATTACTGACATGGATACACAGGCAACAGTTTGGACGGGCCTTGACGGGGCGGACGTCAAACCGGGCCTACCTATCGGTGTCATTGGCATTGGCGGACTAGGCATGTACGCCCTGCAATTTGCCGCGGCGCAAGGCCATCCAACCATCGCCATAGACAATAGGCAAGAAGGGCTCGATCTCGCGCGATCCCTACCTTCTCAATTCAAACCAACGGCCGTAATCGATTACAACGCGTCAAACGCCCAGGAGCAGATTGTTGAAGCAGCTGGCGGCGACGGGCTTGCTGCCGTCCTCGTCTGCACGGATGATGTCCAGGCGACGGAATGGAGTCTGAAGCTGCTGCGCACGCACGGGACATGTATTCCTTTGGGCCTGCCGGCAGAGGGGTTTAAGTTCTCGGCGTTTGATGTTGTGTTCAAGGAGCTGACAATCCGGGGTAGCTTGGTTGCGAATCGCCGGTTGGCGACGGAGATGATGAGGTTTGTGGCGGAGAAGGGAATGCATTCTCATGTAACTACGGTGAGGCTGGAGGAGGGCGAGGATTTGCCGCAGTGTTATATGGATCCGCATTTGAAGGGGCGACTGGTGGTTGTTATGTAGGTAGCAGTTGGGTTAGTCGATAGAGAATAGAGAATAGATCATAAATAAATGCTAGACATTACCTAAGTAGGCTCATACAGATCCTCTAAATCTCACAGTTTATCTTGCTTTATAGTGGCTTTCTGACTTAAAATCAAAGCAAAGGATTCCACCCACTCTCGGTTCACAATGAGCTCATTGAAGACACCCCCAGCACAGAGGTCAGGAAAAAGCACTCTTGCTGAGTTGATCTGTTTTTATGTTTGTGTAATCCAGAGTGGTGAGAGACTGTTCTCGGCAGCCTATCGTGCTCTCCTGTCACGAATGTCATTCGGGGCTGCTGCAAGCCACCATCTTGATCACAGCGTACTGTTACATCCGGGTGGTCTATACTAATGTGTCAGACCCAACAGGTACCAAGAATCAGGGGTCTTACCCTTCGTTGCTCGTATCTTATTGCTTCTAACGACCTGATGTAAAAAGGCTGCAGAGCCCCCCTCCTTAGAAAGACCCGGTTCTCTTCTCTACCACTCCAATCGATCTGTCGATCACCCAACCAGCCACAGCAATGAAGCTTCTCGCAGCCCGTCTCCTTCTGGCCGACCTGCCTTCTCTTGTTACCGCACAAGAAGAGATTGGAACAGTAGGTACTGCCTGAACGTTCTAAGCCCATTTCTCTGCTATAGGCCTACCTATGTAACTAATGCATGCCCGGCCCTAGATTGCATTTAGCTCTGAGAGACCTGTATTGGGAAAGAATCTATAGTACATTATGATTCAGACTGAGAGCCTCATGAGGGAGTGAAACATGCATCTGTCGTGCTTATTCCTGAATATGCTGTAGCACCTCGGCAGCAACAGGTACCCTGCGTGCTAGAGCATGTACGACCATAAACGTGCTCACAAAAGGTCCTCTGCTTTCGGTTTTGTGTAAGTCTGGAAGGATTGCTGCGAGTGCGACATGTGCATACCGTATATATGTAACAGGGAGATAGGTTACAGACCAGGATGAAACGAACGCGTCTAGGATAGAGCAGATCGCCTGGGCGGATGATAGAGCAATTGCGGTGGTTTAGAGCTTGATAGGTTCGGTCCTGTTACAGAGGGTTACGATGGCGCTGTGATATCGCATGCTGGTGCAGTGTTAGTGGATGTTGGCGGAGAGGCTTCGAGGCTTGACCTACTGTAGATCGAAGATTTCCGGAGACTGTGCGCTTTTCACGGCTTCATCTGATAAACATTGCGGGAGATCTTGGGCCCACTGCTTCAGATGCTCGTAGAGTCTAATAAATTCCTGACTCTCCATGTGTCCACGCTCGCTTGAAGATTCGCAGACGATGAGTTGCAGTTCGGTTAGAACATTCGCAACGCATTTGGTATGCGCTGGGATTGATTCGAGTGCAATAGGGTAAGGGTGCCACAAGTCCGTGGTGTCATGAGCTTTATGAGAGACTTTATAGATAGGCGTTGGCAGCATGATTGGGTGGTGGCTGTCAGGGAAAGCGACTCTTCGACTATTAGACTTGTTTTCGAACTGACTGTTAGACCTACTTACGGGACTGCGCTGGAAGCACCGTTGACTGCTGTTTCAATCTTTGTAATGGCTGAATTCCGTTTAGCAATGACCTCAGCGGAGCAGGCTGTGAGTTCGACTAGATATTGCCAGCCAAGCATGTGCTTTCACATTGCCCACGTACTAGACAAAGTCAAAAGAATGATTACATGTGGGAAACGAAAATAGGCGAATACCTGATGTATAATTCGCATCGACCCTGAAAGTTAATTACAGAGACCCTGCCTTGCTCTTCGTCTAGAACTCGTTTTGCTTCGTTGTAGAACTTCTGAGTATCAGGTAGGATATTTCCTGATGACGCTCTCGTTCCTGGGAGCTGCGAATATGACTAGTCCTCTGGTCAGTCAGTGTGTGTGACTTGACGAGCAAGACAGCGAACGTTTATGATAACAGGAAACATTGGCAAGGTGCTAGGGGCTATACACGAATCTTCAATCCGGTATCGAGTGCGGCAAGTGTAAAGAGGCAGCGTAGGTGGAAGCACAGCATGTCTGGTAAGTATATACTACTTACAGTCACTGAAACCAGACAACATTTCGAATCTTACATTTGCAGAAGGACTGTAGCTGAGGCTTCCGTCGATAGCGGATGTTGGAGACAGTAAATACCCTAATTAAAAAATATGCTTTCTCAGAGGAAGCCCCAGGTGGGCTGTGTATATTGCTCGTTGTAGATGTAGTTCAGTCTTGATACACAAATCCAGATGGCACCCCCATGCCAGTAGTAGAGCACGGCAAAGCCAGAAGCAAGATTTGAATCTCCAGCAATACTTCGCCCCAGTAGAACATCAACTCAACTACCTTTACTCCACCTGCAACCACGAGCAGCGAAGGCATACCAGTGTATAGTATACCTACGCTTGGTCGCACCTAAAGCTCGCAACCGCAATAGGAGTCCGAAAATAAGTTGCCCCACCGGCGACAGTGGTTGGAAAGACACCATTGGCATCAGTGCAGCCGGGGACGCTATATAGAAGAAGATAAGTCAAGTAAACAAAGGAAATATAGTCTCAAGTTTTCTTAAGATAACGTACTTCCAGAGAGTGCAGGCAATCCTCGAAGGATTGTTGCCGTTTACCATAACCCAGTCTTCATTGGTCGGTCCACCATTTCTGGCTATCAGTGAAGGAAAGGACAGGGGAATGGCAAGAAGACGCCGGGGCCAGACTTTGGTCTATCGAAGCAGTAACCTTGGTAGATTTTGATGGTAGGTGTAGACTCCTACTCGCTCATCGAGGAGTTCGTTCGAGCATTATCTTAATCTTTAGCCCTCATGTGTAATGTAACAGTTCCAACAGCATAAAAATCAATCCGAGAGCTAGTCCCATATATATTCGAACGTGATATCCTAACTTACTATGTGATTAGAGTGCTCAAACAATCGGCATTCTACCTCAGCGGCGGACTATGGAGTGGATCCGACCACAGTGCCGCAAACCCGTCTGGGCATTCTTCCACCAGGCCAACCACGAATCACAATCCATCCAGCTCTCAGCTCTTGATCCGAGAAATCTCGATCGAAGCACAATGGAAGGAATGGAAGGAAAAGCTAAGACCCACACCCGCGTGGTGCTCGGGAAAACTGCGCAAAGTGGAAAGCTGCCTCTGTGACTGTGGAGCCCGCGTCCAGCGGTTGGATTTTGACGGCCGCGGAACTCGCCGAATGGGAATATATCCATGACAAACGCTCACTCAGTGTTTCAGGAACAGGCATTTCTTTCGAGGGATACGATGGACTGGATTGGCTAGGATTTGTGATTTGTGATGGCTGTTTGTAATGCTTATGCTTATATCTACGGAGTATGTAGTCGGGATTTACTATTTAGCAGTGCAGGTGGCGTGGTCCACTTTCTTCTTCGACCGGGAGTTGACGCGTGACTCCGGAGGTGGGTTTCACTTCCAGGCGATACTGGAGTTTCGGTGAGATTGAATTCTGCACTCTGCACTCCGTATAGTGGTGACTCATGGATGGCGTGATTGACAATTTGACTCCGGATCATACCTTAGGTATTTTGCTGTGTAGTGAGTACTGATACTTGGGTGAAACATCTGAAGGACCGAATATTATGAGTAGAAGATATCATTGAATTATATACAGCATCACATCGTCATCTGCACAGCAGGTGTCGTGCAACACTATCGCATCACTAGCATAAGCCGCTCCTCGAATAAATACTAAACATCATTGCCATGTCCATCGTCCATCTCTTCTTACTAGGCTAGTTCTCCTCCTTCTTCTCATGGCGAGGAGGAGGGACATCTGGGTCGTCGGCGTCAAGAGCGTTCATCTCATCTTCCTGGGCGTTGAGTTTGTGGTAGATGGCGTAGAAGATGAGACCAGCCAGGAACGAGGCGCAGGCCAGACCAGTGTACATCCACATTATGGCCGGGTCGAAAAGAGCGGGCGTCAAAGCCTCTGCAAGGGCGGATCCGAAGGCATTGGTAAGCAGGTACATGGACTGCACGAAAGACTTCATGGATGGCGGAGCCTTGGTGTAGGCGTACTCTAGACCAGACACAGAAGCGAAAATCTCGGAGATACCGATGAAGACGTAGGCCGGGGTCTGGATCGCAATGTGCACATTATTGCCCTGGGGCCCTTCTGGGCACAAGGGAGAATCGTAACACGGACCAGCGGAGTAAATCAAGTGCTGCACAATCGCAGCGTACATCATAGCCAGAGAAGCGACAATGAAACCAAGAGAGATACGGGAAACGGGGCGGAACCGGATGCGCATGCGACGGAGTACGGGGTAAACCAGGGTCTCCAGAATCGGGATGAACACAATGATGGAAATCGGGTCAAAGTTCTGCATCAAATCGTTGGGAATACCGTGCCCGTTCATCTGGCCAGCCTGACTGACGAAGTTGCTGGAGAACTGGCCATAAACAACCCAGTAGATAGGGTAGAAAGCAAAAACCTTGCAAGCGACGAGAGCACGCTTGAGCTCATCGATAAAGTGATCGTCCCAGGGGAGATTGGTGCGGTTACCACCGTTGGCAGCCTGCCAGGTAGGCTTGGGCGCATCCATGTTGCGGTTGACCACCATGATCCAGAGAGCCTTGAAAGCGTCGGTGATGACGGAGCCCTGAGGGGGGCGAACAACATAGTACTTGCGTCCAAGAATAATAACTGCGGTACCAAGAGCGAACATGCACAAGCAGAGCAGGTAGGCGGAATAGAAGCCCTCGTAACGCTCCATGTATGGAGTGGCCAGCAATGAGAGCGAACCGATGTTGATACAACCGTAGAAAATCATGTAGATGCGTTGAATCGTCAGAGCGGGATCAATGACAACTCGCTCGCCTGTCTTGATCGTCGAGATGGCCATTTTCTTGCGCTTATACTGGTCGGCGATCTGAGGAATAGTAAGTAGATGAATATCATCAAAATCAAAAGTTTGACTTACCAGGGGAGCAACGTTACTCTTGATACCACCAGTTCCCAGACCAATAATAAGAATAGCGGCAATGAAACCCCCAAGACCAGCGCCATTCTCAAGAGCGACAGGGATTGAGGTGAGAACCAAGATCAGCAGACCAATTAGATAGACGATACAGAAGAGGACAATGGTCTTGTATTTGCCGAGATACTGATCAGCAACAATGGCACCGAAGATGGGAGTAACTAGAACAAAGATTAGCAGGCGCATTGGGACTACCGCGGCGCGCAATACGAACCATAGCACCAGAACTGGAAGAACACAGTTAATCCAGTAGCACCCTGGTGACCCATGCCGAGAGCACCAGGTTCCTTCGGTTTTTCGCCATCGGGTCCGTACAAAGGACGCTGAACATAGTTCTGGAACAAACCAGACATGCCGTAGTATGTGAAACGTTCGCAAAGTTCGACAATGGCAACCAGCCATGCGGAGAGAGGCAGGTTCTCGGCGACATGGCGAAGGGTCTTGTTCTCCTCGTCCGTCGGTTCCTCGCCGTCGGGAGTGGCCGCCAGAGCCTTCTCAGACTGACCGAGAGTCTGGTCCTTCTCGTTCAGGGAAACGTTGTGGATGGCACTATCACCAGCATAAGCCGGCCTGGCGAAGTCAGAAAGACGTAAAAAGGATTTGGCGGATGAAAAACCGCGTAGGTGGTGGTGCGAAGTGAAGTGAGGGAACTCACTGAGTGGCCTCAACACCATGCTCTGCGGCAGACATATTATAGAGGATCGGGGAGAGGTATCCTCAGTCGGAAGAGCTGGAGAGAGGGTCGACTTGTCGTTGAGAGAAGGTGAAAGAACGACAGAAACGGAGGCGAGTGGCAGCATATATACTGAGGGAAGACAGTCGCGTGCGAGTCAGAGCGGGACTGTCTTATCTCTGGCAAAATCACCAAATCGCATGGGCGACCCAGAGAAAATTGGAGCAGAGCGAGCAATAACCACGGATGTAACGTAAATTGTAAACAAGCGAGTCAAGCGGAGTCAAGCATTTCTCGGCTGTCTTGACTTTCTTGGAAGGCTTGGTGTGGTTAGGGACCGGAGCTGGCCGGACATGGCAACTTTGCGCCTTCTGTCAACTTTTTTTTTTCGCCTCTCGCTCTTCTTTCCGATCGCCCCCTCAACAGTGTACTGTATGTACTTTGTAGCAGTACAATTTGTAATCCCCTTCGAAAGAAATAAATCCTCCTTCACTTCTAGTAAACTCGCAATGCAAAATCCGCAGCTCACACGGTGCACACCACACAATGCCCGCTGCTTGCGACCGAGGATGAGCCGCATGCGGAACGCGTTAGGTAACATAAACAGCCTCACCAACGAACCACATGATTCCGTATCAATATCGAGAGATAAGCATGTCGGAGTAAAGCATCAAGCCCTCGAGACTAGGGCGTAACACCCCACTGTATCCCGAGGTCGAGTCGACAGACATAGGCACCGACCAGTAGTAGTAGATACTAGACAGTCGCGTACCTGCCGCTCCATATCCCCGGGGCTAGTATGAATTGACGATGTGACCCAGTCGACTCCTCTTCAAGCTGCTTGAAGTTGTCTCCAACTCCGAAGGCCGGGGAGGTATACTCTGTAAGTGTACTGTGTAATTTCCCGGGTCAAGATTGGCGATGTCTCAACGAGGCTCGAACAATGCTGGAAGTTGGAACGCGGGGATATGACAACGCTCGATCCCATATATCCACCGACTGCGAGCGATGTTACCCCATGGGATGAATAACCAGGCTTCGCATGACGTTGGGGGGGTAAGGTGCTGCTTCTCTTTGGTCAGGACGAGACAATCGCTTCCAATCCTGTCTTTTGGAGTTGCGGTTCATGCATCGTGGAACGATGGTCAGACAGTCTAACCTGTGGGGGGAACCCGAGGGCGTCGCTTCGAGCCGTCGACAGTCAGGCCAGGAACGGTGAACAACGATGGTCAATGGGACGTTGATTTCAAATGTCACTTGATAAGAGGTCAGACCCCTTGTGCTACTTAACGAATCAGTGCTTATTCAATTGCTTTGCCAGAGGGCCGTGATCGGGGACTGTCGCGAGATGCAGCTCCGCTAAGACACCGGCATCGGAACCGCCAGGGAACGCAAACTCACTTCACAACCCTCAACTGACAAGAGAAAGGGAAGGGGGGGGAGTAGTGGCTTTACATACCTGCTGTCAGATCATGATCGAAAAATGCACTGATCCAGAAATGCCGATCCTTTTTCTTTTCAACCGATCGAGAACCCTTTGTCGAGAGTAGCTATCAAAAGACCAGCTATGCCGGTATCGGCCACCCCAACATCCCAAGACCCAACCTTCAACAAGGAAAAAGAGGAAACAAAGAATCAACAAGATCAACCCAAGTTAAAGGGGAGACACCACCTCTTATCAACTCGTTACGGTACTCGGCGCCTTGTCGTACACTTTAGCTCTCCCAAGAGCCGCTAACCATCAGCCATGATAACGGCACGTCTTGGTATGCTGCGAGCCAATCTCCAGCGAGCTGGGCGTCTTGGCCGCGCTTCCTAAAGCACGCAATTGCCAATGAAAAGCGTCCAGGGCCTGACGATCAGATTGAGGAAGAAAAGAAAAGATAACCGGACGTATAAGAGCGTCGTTATTTGCCAACCGCCCTCGCTGACCCAGGCCGTCATCGCAGGTGACTCATGCACCTAGGTGTACGATGATGGGGCTGATGGAATAGCTATATCTTAGCTGCAGTATCAGAAATGGGTCAGAGCTTGCTATGCTCCTATCATGACCTGGCGGAGTTTATATGCATATCAAACATACGGACAATGTCCGTAGCTCCGGACGCTGACGTGCTCAGCGCTGGAGCGTCACGCGCAGGGGTCATGAAAGGCCCTTGGGATACAAGCGTCGTCTACTCCGTACGCTTGTCGAATATGTCGGGCCAAAGCAGATAATAATTGTGATTTATGCTAGATACGAGCATTGTCCGCACTCATAGCATGGTGTTTGTCATCGTGCGTGCCGGAAGAGAGTAGTATACAAACCTACGTACATGACTCGGAGTGTCCGATGCCGGCTAGTTCAGTCTATCGCCTACTTTGAGCGTTCATATATTTGCAGTGTCGGTCCATCGTAAGTGGCGTCATCCTGGCTTCATCTGACGGCATGTCTCTGAGACGAAACAAATATTATCAAGCCGGTGACTCTGGCAGGTTGGTGGATAATAGATGGGTCCCCAGCTTTGGCAGACGTAGATGCAGGCTGCGAATTGTCGCTGGGTGGTGAAAGTGCATGGCCATGGCTGACGACGGCACGGAAGAACGACCATATGAGCATCTTCTGGGGTACGCCGGTCTACCGTCTTCGAATCACGACCAATGAAGGATATCACTCACATTGACCTTATCCTGTTCATCAACATAAGAAGGAATAAGTCCTTGCCATCTGTGATGCACAAATACACGCGAGTGTCTTCTTTGCCGCACTTCTTAAGCGCCTGCTGCAGGAGCCCCACGGTGCCGACACATTCATGTACCTTTCTCATTGCGTGGGGTAATTGTTTCTCTTCAGCGATGACCAGGTCGCTGGCTAGCTCAGAGGCTTTGTGTCTAGGCGAAATCGTAACACTGCGACTGTTCCGCGCGAGCGCTGAGTCGGACGGATCTGCTGCCGACCTCTACTGACCGGTTGAGTGTTCTTTGTGCCCGAGGTGATAAGCACCTTCCTGCAGTGCTTGAAGTCCTCAGTGAGTGCGTTGAGTGTTATCTCTTTGGCTCTAGAGATCGCACGGCGTTTGAGGCATTTTGTTCAACCCATGTTGTGTTCATCTGCAAAGCTGTAGCCTGGTCTACAGCTCTCGTCGGAGTCTGAATCGTAAAACGGTTATAGCTCGCTCGATGCTATCGGGCTCCTGAATCTCGGTGTAGACAGATTATCAACGATCGTACCGGACTTGAGCTTGTCCCTGTGGTACCCTGAGGCTAGACCCATGTGTCTATGGTAGGTTATTGCATCTGTTGAGCTGTGAGCTATCTTTATCTGAGATTCCCTCTTACACCCTGTGCTTTCTCACCATCATCTCTGGGTTTGTCTCGATATAGCCGATTTAACTCTTGAATCGCAATCGAGACTTCCGTCGGCCCCCGTCAGGTTGAAGTAGCCCAACGGTTGCCCCGAGGTCATGTCTGACACGTTGGCCAGGCGGCTTTCGTGAAGCTTGTTCATCTCCGGGGCGGGCCGGTTTAAACCTTGAGCAGAAAGGCAGGTTCTGGATTAGTAGTCTTAAGAATTTGGAGACGCCGAGGCGGTTCAGCATTAGGGAGATGTGACAGGTTATGGACCATAACACACCCTGCTTCAGGCTACCTGACAACCACGATAACAATGTGAGCACAGTACGAGTTGTTTTCGAGTTGTCATTTATGCACCTCTGCTCAAATGACAATGTGGTTGCCCAAAGAAAAGGAGGGAGCGGGGATTGTCTATTGGGAAAGTCAGTGTTCGCATTCATCGCAGGCTAGGGAGGTTCCTTCACTGGGCATGTAAAGCTTTAAAAATTCCACTGGTCGGGTCAGAGGCTTTTGGTTTCAAGGGGGGATAAATCCTAAACAAAGCTCGAATAATATCCTAGATCTGAGAAGTACAGCCTGGAGTGAGGCCGGGAAGTCTCTATTCACCAGCACACAAGCTCTTCACTCACCTGCGCAAATCGACAACCTCACCCAGCCTTCTTTTTGAGATTTCTCTCTATCATGAGCTCAAATGTGATGTTCCTCTTCTGAAGTCAACTCAACGTTGATCTTCCTCTAACATCATTATTACCAACCTTCTCTCGTCCACTATCTCATTTCGCATCAACATGGTAAAGAAATGCCACTTTCTCATCTTCTTCTGATCCTCTTCCTCTCATCCATGGCTTCAGATTAAAGCTCCATGACCAGGAAGTATCCGGGTCAATTTTTTCGGAAACTGCCATAAGCAAACAACATTCGACATCACACAGAGCCCCTGCACACGCACCAATGCTTTGCAAAACAATCGCTAACGATCCTCTTAGGAGAACCACTGGTACTTTGGCACCAATGAGCCAAACACTACCGTATCGGTCCAGTCTTTCGGAAACAGAATCATGATTTCCCTTCCAGGTGGAATGACCGTTATGGCTGGTGAGGCGGTGGTAAGTAGCCATTTCTCCATTCTTAAGACTCCCTTTGCATGTTCAAGACGAAATCAGCCACTGACACTGTTCGCTCCAATGACTCCAGTCCTTCTCCTACTCACAGACTCGTGGCTTCTCCATTCGATCCCGCAATCCACAGTACAATAGAGGAGGTCTACAGGCTCAGAACGCACATGACACACAAAGATTCCAACGCTTCCAAGGTATTCGAGAACGAGGCTACAGAGGCCCTCGCGCCAACCGCGCCAACCGCAATCGTGGCCGCCCCGGTCCTCGCGGCCCTATACACGCCAACAGGAATCAGAACGACCATGGTCAGCAGAGAGGAGGTGGAAACTACCGTGGTCGCTACAAGTGCAGAGGTAGAGGTAGAGGCAGGGGGATTGAAAGAGGAAGAAACCTACAGCAAGGCGCTGGGAGACCCATCGTGGCCTGTCCACCTTCTCCTGTGCATCTTCCTGCGGATTACCTGAATGCTCTCAATGCGTTAGATGAAGACGTACCGAACATCAACGCTCCTACTGTGACGCCTGTTCACATGAATATCGATCCTCAGCCTGCATCCGAACCCGTTATCGCTCCTGTGGTCGAACCAAACGGGGTTTCAAATCACAATCAGGAGATCCAGCAAGTAATAGCTGAGGTTGTGGCGTCGCTGAACGCACCGCTTGTTCTCGATGTCCCTGATATTCAACTGGACGAAGCTGAAGAGGAGCAAGACTGGCGGATTGTCACAGGTGCTGGACTTGAGAATACGACATCTCATACCGCTGCTACTGACTCTGTGTTTGGGGCGAGTGAAATTGAGACTGAAGCTGAGACCGAGGCAGTTCCTACCGAGGGGTTTGATGGTTTATTGGACGATCTCATCACTTTTTCGGACCAGGGCAGTACAAGTACACTTTAAGGGATTGGCATCTTGTGTTTTATTGTTTGTTTGCTGCTGAGTGCTTGACCACTTTATCTACCGTTTTAGTTTTGATCCTGGATCCGTTCATAATGCTCTAAGGCTTTTGAAGCTACAGCTTCTCTTCGCTTTTCATGCACAAATAAGATTCACAGCATTCAAGCCACAGCTCGTGGTGCTTGGGGGTATCTGAATTGCTAGTTATCGCATTTACTCATGTCATTATCACATAAGCTTTCGTAGCCTTTCCGTTCCAGATCCTCTTCTGCCGTGCTCGAAGTACATGATCGACATGCCCGTATCCCCTTCGCAACATCTAGAAAGCAATCCCAATTTGGCTCTCACAGATGCCTATCTCATTTCCCTTCTCCTCCTTGCCATCCTCCTTCTTTTCGACACCTTCATCCTTCCCTCTCTTTTCTTGAGCCCCAACGCCAACATTCCTTGGAATCTCCCCTACCAAACTCTCCTTCCCCCTATAAGCAACCTCCCCAACCTTCACTCCCCCTTCAATCCTAACAACCTTCAACTCACCCCTCCCGGCCCCCCCATTAAAACTCCTTAACCTGACCTCCCTAGCAACACACTCCTTCTCTCCGCTCTTATTATCGACACTCTTCGGAAACAACACCGAAACCTTCCTCATGCAGTGGCTGAGCCAAAAGCCTGCATCCACACAGTTGTCCTTGAAGTGGATGCACTTCAGTCTGTTGGGGTCGAACCAGTGCAGGAAGGGGTCTGCATCTACCACGACAGAGGTCAGGATAAGCGTGCGGATTGACAGTCTGTTGCGGGTGCTGCCCAGTGACATGGCGCGGATTTTGGCTTTCTCGAGACAGGTCTTGTCAAGGTAAGCGGCTAGGCCGATATTTTGGGGGAGGGAGCCTTCTCCGTCGCCGCTAAGTAGCCAATGTTAGTAACTATAGTCTATAGTGAGCGTGGTGGTGATGATGGGATGATGAGGGTGGTTGGGGTTTAGAGTTGAGATTGTTAGGGCTAAAATCAGACTCGGACGCAACTCACTAGTAAACAGGTTCCCCATAAGTCGCTTTGTCAAGACGCCAACCACCCTTGATATAGGGCCATTTATAGCCGCGACGGAGACGAGGTGGCAGAGCCATGCCGATCTCCAGCTCCTCGAGGTTGGTGTTCAGCCAGGCGGCCATGAAAATGTACAGCTGATAAGACTGCATCATGCCGGTGACTTTGAGCGAGCGCAGATTGCGGAATGTGCAGAGGGGGGCCATTTCGTCAAAGGGGAAGATGGTGGGTTCTTCCTCTTCGGTTGGGCTGGTGGTTGGTTTGTTCGTGGTGCTAGTGTTGATGTTCTGCACATCTTTCTGCTCATTCTCCTCCACAAAAGAGATGGGCCAGAAGACGTCAATCCCCAGAGTCCGACGGTCTCTAGGAAGCGCATTCCAGAGTGCGCCGCCACGGAACTCCATAAGAGGGTTCGCGGGGGTAGCCTGATCAGGCGTAAAGGGAATGATGATTGGACTAGGCTCACGAGTTGAGACCTCGATCTCGCTTTCCTCATCTTCAGTCTCGTCTACGACCTTTCTTCTTCCGCTCATTCTGTTCAGAGTTGATCTAATTAATGAGTTCGAACGACGGATATCCGGTGTTACGCTTGATGAGCGTACACGGGAATTAGAGCGGGAGCGAGAGCCTCTGCTCAGGTCAAGAACTCGATTCGGAGGGAGGAGTGATGAGGTGCGTCCGGTAAAAGGGCTCAGGTTGAGGGCGTCGCTCATGCTAAACCGTCGGCTTCGTTTCACAGGAGGCACGGGTTCAGCTATCGTCTCGATGACAGAGTCTGAGTCTGCGGCGGTGGTTATGATTGACGGGGCACGAGGTGGTGTTTGCTCTGGTCCGATGTTGAAGGGGAATCGGGTATGGAGGCTTCGGTCGTGGTCTATGTGACGCTGTGTTAGTATCAGAGAGCTTAGGCAGTATGCGAATGGTGTGCATCGGACAGAAAGAGCTAACCTGCGTCAATTCTAGCGTTGGTCTCTCTGTTCCAATCTTCAGCGTCTTTCCAGAATTCTTCGCCGAGGAGAGTAGTCTTCCAATGGGCAGGGAAATCATCGATGCCATTTGTTTTGGACTTCATAGTCTTGTCTGTCAGCATGGCGATGAAGAGTTAAACAAGCATAGATGAAAGAACAGGATGCAATAAGAAAGGGAGAGGGAAAGGGTCTAGAAAGAAACACAAGAGACACCAGGTGCATTTCTTCACTTTCTTTACTATGGAGGCCTCTTGAGTTGAGAAGCTTCCTGTTCTAATAACTTGCGCATACTTACTCCTTCAAGCTAACTTTAGACAAAGACTGGTTTGTTTTACTTGAAGAAAGTCTTTCAGAGCTTGTCTCATAAAGCTTTGTACTGTTGCTTTGGAGGTATAAGCCAGGGTCTACTGAGACAAAAGAGCGTCACAGCTATTTATGCTCTATAGCGTGAGTATCTAAAAGACCTTGGTTTGTTTTCAATAGACATTAGCATAAAACCAGCATTTATCCTGATAGGAAATCATCCATCACCACATAAAGCTATCCTACAAACACGCCCAGGGTACAACACATGCAAGTGAAACCAATATTCTCGTCAGGCCTCAGCAGCAAGTTTACGGCAGAAGCCATGATGCAAGGCTATTCATAACGAAGAGTCTGGGCAGGTCTCTCTCATATCCCGATTCTGTTCTCTATAGAAGCGCAACCATGAACAACTAGTAAAAGCTGTCCACATGCTTTCAGTAAATTCAATACCACTCTAATGTGTCAGGCCAGACCATCACTTTTCCAAACTTACATAAACCAATGGTCCTCACAACTTGTTACGCAGAAGAGCATCAGATCAAGTTGGTTTTGCGCTACTGTGGTGATGATCGCGGAAATATATATCTTAGCCACGGTCCCCAACCGCGTGCCTTTTACATCAACATTGGCTTTCGAAGGCTGAGAGGGTTCTACGTACGCAACCAATAGCCATTCATCAGCTGTGTAAATCAAGCTTAGGTTAAATTCTCATGTAAGAGGCAGGGTCAGCTACCGCTTCCTAGGGGCTGTTTTAGCTATGTTCATAAAACGTCGCCTATATTACTACTCTTACGGTAAAAGAAGTTGGTATACTAAATGCATTTCTATGGTAAGAGGATACAGCGAGTTCAAATGCGGATTAAAAACTCATTATTCTGCCATTGTGGTTTTGTTCTGTGATTTCGCAGCGCTTTGCTTTCTCCGACCCCATAAATAGAACTCCAATATAAGTGGTATAGACTCGTCAAAAATAAAGCATAAGAAAGTAAGAACTGGTGTCTACTCGCAACTCATCGACAGAGAATCAAAGGAGTCTCGGGGGGTAGCGCTTTGATAGATTTATCCATCTTGGTGTAACCATCTCATTCGTATCGCCCGTAGCGGAAGAAGCTTCATTCATGTTTTGAAACAATCCCAGAACTCATGATTCGTTATGAAAGGACCAGCTGCCGTCAAAGCTTAAACGACGTACTTGGCCTTGGCTCGTGTGCTACCACTGTGGGCGCTGTCCGTGTGCCCCGAGAATTCAACACTCTCATTGGCACCAAGGCGGAGAACTTCCTTGAATCGTCGGCCGATTGCCTCAAGCACTTCCTTGCCTTGGGCAGGTGTGCGTCCGCTCTTGTCACCCGGGATGCTCTTGCCCACGGTCCTTGTCCAGAGGCCAACACGGTAGAACCCCTTGCGGACGTTGACAACGACACCCATGACCTCCTGATCACCATCGCCCTCAAGGGTCTCACCGATGGCCGCGAGCTGTGCGTGTAGCCAGAGGTCATCGATAGGGACTGACCGCTTGTCTTTGAATGAAAATGACCACTTGCCGCCGTGCTTGTTTTGAGGGTCTTCCCACTCTGGGCGAACGCCCTTCTTGAAGAGGTGGTAGTCCGCTTTGAGTCCGAGCTCGGATGTAGGAGTAATGTTATTCTAAACAAAGAAAGAGTTAGAACAGCCAAGAGCCAGTATTTGCATGTACAATCAGTACATACGTAGATGCCCCAGAATTCCTCGACAGAGTTGAAGGTCACAACTTCCTTCAGTAGATCGTTCCAGTTGTCGCCCTATAGTTTTAAACTCAGTGTAAGTGAAGGTCTGACCCAGCGGGCAATGACCGTGTTCATACCTTGCCACTAGGAGGCTTCGTGAACCAAAGAGTCCAATCGTGCATCAATGGGTGCTTCACATTGAAGTTCTCTGGGTCATGGAATACGGTGACGATGTCGCCGTTTGACTTCTCGGTCTTCTCTTCAGCGGCGACCGCGGGGGGTGCGGTGTTCTCGTTCGTCACCGGGAGCGGGGCGTTCTCTGTAGCAGCGGCCATGTTGACTGAGTTGAAGGAAAACTGATATGATTCTGACGGGTAGAAAGAAGTATCGAGCGTCACTCTTGCTGCGAACGGAGGATGACCGGATCGTTGAGAGCGAGAAGAAGCGTGGTGGGGAGGACGGGAAAATTTGTGTTTGTCAAGGCCGTTAAGGAAGGGGCAGCCCAGGAGAGCGGAAGGTGAGGAAAGTGGTGGTAGTGAATGCGCGAAAGGCACGTAAATATGAATGTCTGCTCCAGGCAGAGAACACGAGCTGTGATGTGTTGTCGGACTCTGAGAGATTCGAGATGAGGTCTCTGCCAGCCTTTTTTCAAGATTGCCGCAGTGAAGATCCCGCTTTTCCTATTCGGGCGGTAACCTCGACGTTGCACCTTATTGGCTAGGAGAGAGCCCTAAGAGATGGAGAAGATGGAGGAGAAAGTATGGAGAAGGAGAAGTATGTTTCAACGCAGTTAGTTAAACTTAGTGACATGTGAGAGATAATTAAGACGTAAATGAAGTGAATTCTTGACGAATCCGAGATTCAGCAGTAGTCCCGCAATCCTGCTGTAAGTCTATCGGTCTATGCGCTTTTCCCAAAGGATCTATGTGGTGGTACACCCTGAACATCCCTCTATCAATAAAAAATGCTAAGTGACAGTGCGCAAAGTGAAGTAAGAATAAAGAGATGAATGGTATGAGGTATGCCATAAAACGAGGTTTGTCAGTTGCATGACATGGGTATCTCCAAACACAGTCCTCTAGAAACAAATCGACCCTTTAATTCCTCACTTGCTGTTGATCAAGCTCAGGAAGCAGTTCCATCCTATAAGCTGTCAGTGATGGCCGGGAAATGGTGGATTCGGAACCTACCCAAGCTGACGACGTTTACCACAAGCACGCGGAATTCCAGGGGCACAAAAGCAAAGTTGACGCCTTGGACCAGAGGCCAGATGGCAAGGTTGGCCTTGTAACCAGGTCCAAAACTGTTTTTCCACTTCTGCACTGGGTCTGAGCCCTCCATGACGGCCATCGCACTCAAGAAGAAAGAGAGGTGGATCGGGGCGAAGAAAAGCTGATCGGCGGCAACACGGGCGACAATAGTAGCTTTGGGGTTTTCCAGAACGATCCTGCGCTGCAGAAACCCGAACCATTTCGTGGCGAGAGGACCGAAGACAGCTAAATCGGCGTGTTAGCTCACCAGAACAACAATTTGACGGAGAACAGATGTTGCGATGCATATGATGTAACTGGGTCGGCTTACCTCCACCATAGAACGCCATGCGCCCTGTCCTTGCTAGATCGTGCTTCTCCAGGCCTCTACGTTCGACTGCCTGTTGCGCGAGCGCATCGCCAGCTCCGAAAAGCACCTAGATGGTATTAGCGAATAGCTTGTGATAGGATTCAAGAATTGAATCGCAATTAGGAAAGAAACGTACAGCGCTGGTCGCACTGGCTGTGAGGATGGGCTTCTTTGCCAGCTTCGCCTGGTACCTGGATGGCGATAAGCTTACTTTCCAGGGATCGGACAGATATGAAGGGAGAAAACGCACCACCGCAACATTGTTTCTGGGTTTGGGAGTGATAAAAGGGATCAATTGGGGGAAGAATATCAATTGAATGTACTGTAGCGACAGACTGAGCAGAGGATCGACGAGAGTGTCGAGAGAGAAGGCAAACTGGCAAGAAAACCTGCTATAAGAACCCCCCGGAGACCCGATAAGAAAGCTCCTCGATGCAGCATGACCTACGCAACAAAGCAAAACCAGCCACCCCCCATAGCTGACCCCTACTATTGGAGCGGGAGGCACCCCGACACGGTAACCTTGCCGTCACATGATGAAGCCCCTTGCCTCGTGACGTGGGTCTAGAGCGGGAGACCTAAAACGGACGCCGGTGTAGGGCATAGGGTTGCCGGTCGTAGGGCACGGCCAGGTCTCGCTTAGCGCACCCGCCCGCCAAATTTCGCAGGCGTGCCAAAACATAGTGGGTGTGGATAGCGAACGAGAAATCGACACCCTTCGACGTCGACAACACCTCCAACGACACCCCTCCCTCCCTCCGGCACATTTCATATACAAAATGGCTGACGCTGCTCCCCGTGGACGTGGAGGATTTGGCTCTCGTGGCGACCGTGGTGGTGACCGTGGTCGTGGCCGTGGCCGTCGTGGACGCCGTGGTGGTGGAAAGGAGCAGGAGAAGGAATGGCAGCCCGTCACCAAGCTCGGCCGTCTCGTCAAGGCCGGCAAGATCACCAGCATGGAGCAGATCTACCTGCACTCTCTGCCCGTCAAGGAGTACCAGATTGTGGACTTCTTCCTGCCCAAGCTCAAGGATGAGGTTATGAAGGTACGACAACGAATTTTCTTTACGAAGGCCGACTGGACAATTGCGCGGACACAACAAAAAGCGGAATATGGGAGGATTTTGCGCATTGATCGGATCTGGATATTGAAGGATTTGGAGCAACAGACGCTGACAGCTGCGTTATAGATCAAACCCGTCCAGAAGCAGACCCGTGCCGGTCAGCGTACCCGTTTCAAGGCTGTCGTTGTCATCGGTGACTCCGAGGGCCACATCGGTCTCGGTATCAAGACCTCCAAGGAAGTGGCTACCGCCATCCGTGCCGCCATCACCATTGCCAAGCTCAGCGTTCTCCCCGTCCGCCGCGGTTACTGGGGTACCAACCTTGGTGAGCCTCACTCTCTGCCCGTTAAGCAGAGCGCCAAGTGTGGTTCCGTCTCCGTCAGAGTATGTTTTCCCTTGAGAGAGCTGTGTGAGAGCAGTACTGATCAATCTAGCTTATCCCCGCTCCCCGTGGTACCGGTCTCGTTGCCTCCCCCGCCGTCAAGCGTCTTCTCCAGCTCGCTGGTGTCCAGGACGCCTACACCTCCTCTTCCGGCTCCACCAAGACCCTCGAGAACACCCTCAAGGCCACCTTCCTTGCCGTCGTCAACACCTACGGCTTCCTCACCCCCAACCTGTGGACCGAGACCAAGCTCACCCCCAGCCCTCTGGAGGAGTTCAGCGACGTTCTGCGCCAGGGCAAGAAGTACTAAAAGTGCGGTGATGGATTATATTTGCATGACTCGTTTTATTGATTCCACTATTTTCCTACGGGTTCCAACTTGACTGGGAGGATGGACTTTCACGCCTGCTATGCGACTTACGGTGTCCACGAATGTAACTATCTTGGGAGGAAGGGGGAGCAAATGCGGAGTCAATGAAAGATACCTCTACCAGTCATTTCTTGCGCAATTGCGTAGATGGCAGCTTGGCCGTGCAGTAGATTTTGCCTGGACTTGCTAAACCTACCTAGACACTCGATCCGTGCAGCAATCGAATATGCCCAAGTACGGCTTTGGATCACGGTCCCTTCATTCCGTCGCCCATATACCCTATCGATGGTATCTAGCTTGGGATCCAAAACTCGATGTTCCCCAACCCACCACCTGCACCATTCGCAACGCGCATTTATTCAGGACGACAATTCTCAATCACCAATCCTTAATTTTTAGGCCTTATTAAGTCCAGCTCATAACGTGCAAGGTTACTAGATATCAATCCTGCCCCAATGCACCAAACGCATTATCGATCCGCCATCGAGAGTCATTTCCAACCATTGCAAACCCGGCATTCCACCCTTGCTTGATATTCCTATCTTCTCTTCTGAATCACGGTCTTGATTAATTGCATGTCTAGAGATGCTAATGCTTATTTCAACAACAGCCAAAACAAATCTAATGTCCAACCATAGCCTGATGCTCCTTTCCGTATCGAACCCCCGCCACCTTCACCGAGTCAATAATCCTTCTCATCTCGCTCCACTCCTCCTTAGTGAACTCAACCTCTCGACTCGCCCAGTTCCCCTCCAGCCTATCTGCCTTTGTTGTTCCGGGGATAGCAATAAACCCCTGAGCAGCGACCCACGCAAGCGCAATCTGCGAGATCGAGACTCCCTTCTTCGCCGCGAGGGACTTGATCTCCTCGACGATTTTCTTGTTCGCGTAGAAGTTTTCGCCTTGGAATTTGGGGCCTGCGTTTTGTGTTAGTGTGGTCTGGAGATAGATATATGGATTAGAAGACGCACTCTTTCGCCTGAAATCATCCGGCGCAAAGTCGTCGGGGCTCTTATAGTCGAAGTTATCGACCAGCCACCCGTGGCCTAGCGGGCTGTATGCGACGTAGGCGACGCCGAGCTCCTTGGCTGTGTCGATGAGCCCGTCTGTTTCGTGGATGGTTTCGAAGGCGGAGTATTCGGCTTGGACGGCGTCGATTTTGGCGACTGTTGTGCGTTAGGATATTCCTTACGAACTCGTAGCAAACAACTCCATGGAGCTGTGTGTGATGCTAGGGCGGCTGGTCTTACTTGAGTTTGCCTTGCGGAGGGTAGCAGCTGAGCACTCGGATAGACCGATGTACTTGGTCTTGCCAGCTTTGCGGATCTCGTCCAGGGCGGGAATGGATTCTTCGAGGGGGGTGTCTAGTTCGGTTGTAAGTACAGTCTTCCATTATACTCTTCCGCAGATGAAAAGCGTGACTTACTAGGGTCAATTCGGTGGAGGTAGTAGAGATCTGGGGCAAAGCCAAGTCGCTCAATAGTGCCTTCGATATAGCTCTTGATGTGGGAGGCGGAGTTGGTGACCTTGCCGGTTCCAAAGACGTCGAAGCCACATTTGGAGGCGACTGGTATCGGTTAGTGCTGGGCGTTTCTGAGAAATTAGGGATGAGTGCTCACTGAAGACTTTGTCCCGGACGTTGTGCTTCCTGATGAAGTCGCCAAGAAGCTTCTCGTTTACACCGGCTTGGTAGACGACCTGGCTCGTTAGAAGGCAGTCTTCAAGAGTCGAAGAGGTAGTACATACAGCAGTATCCCAAAAGGTACATCCCAACTCAATAGCCTTAAGCAGCACAGGCTCTGCCTGCTCCAGAGAGAGATTAGAGCCCAAGCCAAAGCTCATTCCCATAGCACCAAAGCCTGGCGAGGGGACCTCGATATTAGCGAAAGGGAGTGTCTTGACCATGTTTGCGATATATATTTGGTATATTGTTAGAACGAATGTACTTGAAGTTGAGGTCAATTGGCAGCTATAAAGGCTTATATACTCGCCCACCCTCGGTCATATCACGGAGTATAGCTCCATGTCAGTGCATTGCATCATTATTTCCTTAAATCCGATATGCCCTTGTCATCACCGTCCCCAGGGTCGTTGTCGTGGGAGTTCCACAATGGCGAGGTATGGCCGGAGTGATTGGTGGTGGTTGACTCCATGGATACTCCACTCTATGAGGTAAATTGGTGAATTCTTTTTGGTTCGCGCTATTTGCTGACACTTGCAGATAGGCTAAAGTAGGCTGATCTGTAGATGGCTAGAGATTGAGGTGCATGCGAATGGTACTCCATAGATGCGAGACGGTACTACTATGGTATCATCTAGACTCCTAGAGTCGACAACCTTCCAGGTTTGCTCACTCAATTACCTAGCTACCCCGCTATCCTTGATTCAGTACTGATAATAAGCAAAGAACAGACAAGCCTTTTAACAAACTGCAAATACAATAGGATTATACTATCCCATTCCCCTCATCATCCATCACTGACTAAGAGCCACAAGACCAGACGCAATCTCTTCAACAACCTCCCTCTTCTGCAACCCCCCAACCCACTCCGCCGGGATCGCCTGGAAGCCATAAAACGCCCCAGCCAATCCGCCATAAACCGCACCCACAGTATCCGCATCCCAACCCAGATTCACAGCCCTTAACGCCCCCTCTGCAAAGGTTGACGTTGTGAAAAACGACCAGAGCGCAGCTTCGAGTGTCGAGGTGACGAATCCAGAAGACTTGATATTGTCCTCGTCTTGGGCTTCCCAGTCTGCGAGGCTGGTGTAGCCGCCGAGTCTCTCTCTGATCTTAGTGTCTTTGAATGTCGTTGCGGCCACTGCTTTGGCGAGGCCATCTTTGCTCGCGCCGTTCAGGCTGAGGACCATGAGTTTCGTGTAGATGGTGCAGCATTCGGCGCATGCTGGATACGGGTGTGTGACGTTGGATGAAGCAGCGGCGTTGTATAGTGCTTCGTCCATATCGCGAAAATATACGAGACCAATTGGAGAAATGCGCATGAGGGAACCATTTCCACAGAAATTCTGTTGTTATTAGTCTCAGTTGAGTAGATCCATTTTTTGGAGGGTTAGACATACCTCTCTCTTTAGAGCATTGTCAATAGCAGGCTGGCCGCCCTCGTGGCCATTAGGATCGTCCTTTCGAATATGAGGCGATGTGTCGAAATAGTGCTCCCAGATCATAATTGCTTTGGTCGTAGTGCCACCGATATCAAAGCATTCTCCGGTAGCCGATAGATAGCCGTTTTCGAACCAGTCGATGTAGTACCGGATTGCAGTTTGAGGGATTAATTCCCCTGATGAGTCAATCAGGGATTTGGCGAGACATAGGGTCATGGTGGTATCGTCGGTCCATGTCCTGATTCTCAGTAGTGAGCAACTATACAGTGAATTCTCAGAGACGTAGGTACTGACCCTGGTGGGACATTAAAGTGCTCATTATGCTGGAACCCCGTGACGGGCTCGAATGAGCCTCGGGGCTGAAACTCCACTGGGCCGCCAAGGGCATCAACAACAGCAACGCCGAAAATTGATCCTTTGATTCTGGACTGTACTGAAAGTGATCCCATTTCGTTCTTGCTTTTCCAGGCTGCTTGTTCCAGAATGATATATAAGGCTGGCGTCAGATGAGCCAAGCCCGTGTTGGGGCTCCATTCGGAGCACAGCCTCCTTCTCTTCAGCTGTCCTTGAACAGACCGGACTCAGCCTCAACTTGAGCCTCACAGAACGAGGACCTCTCGGCTCGGCAAATGCAGTATACAATGAGCTCCAGTATGATTGCCCTGTGATTGTGCGAACATGGTTCCTCGATCGTTCATTCGCCGCTCATCCGTACGCATCGTCCTTCAGATACTCAATGTTGTCTCTTCCGGGAGATTTATCTAACTGCTCAACCCACGCTTTTGGCGATCCGAGCAATCGGATCAAGATTCTCCTTGAGATATCTAGGCAGTCAACTTCACCTGGGCACCCACCGGGCACCTGCAGCCTAAGCCCTCAGCCATTTCTGGTCTAGTCTCTCATGGCGGCGGCAGCTAGCCCAAAATCATGTTACTCTAGGCCAAATAGGACCTGGGTTCAGTGTTTACCCACCTAACCTACAATCGACATCACATCTCGCAAACCTCTGCGCAGTATGATCCGTGCTTCGAGAGAGTCCTTGTATGTCTTTTGATGGTTTATATTGACATTGGTGCAATTTATCCCTGAGGTTTGGATAGGGTAGCACTTCGGACAGCCGGGCATTTGCACCAGGGCAGTCTGACGCACTTGACAGGGGTTGACGGGCGGCACCCAACAGACAGGGGTCTCACCCTTGAGCGAGAGGCTGATTGGACCATGATGCCTCGTTCCTCTCTCCGTACGGCGTACGTTCATCGGTCAGCGCTCCGTACGTAATCGTGCTTGGGTTGCCCCTGAATGAGATCAAACGGGCTGCGATAAGTATGTAGCGCTTCGTTTTGCTTGCGTACCTTTTTGCTGATTGCAGCCTTGATTTTGAAAGCTTGAGTTTTACTTCTTCACTTGTGCCGAGCCGTCAGTCTTGCCTCCACAGGTCCACTCTTGCAGATGTTTTCTTTTTCTGTCGGGACCCTCAGGTAGTGTCCAAGATGAAACGATTATGGCTATGCTAGCCAACTATAGCCCCCTGCTAGGCGCCATGGCTTAGCAACACGCAAGCACTCACTTCTAGGCGCTCTGATGTGCCTGGGACAGTGGTGGGTTTAAGCAAGCCGCTCCCAGGAGAAGGGTTGTCTGTAACTAGAGTTCGCATACTTCGTACACAGCACCGATCTACTTACTATTTGACCAAGCGAGCAATATCCTTCTCCCCTTGACCCCGTATACTTATACCGCTTTTCAATTTTCCCAGCATGACACCGACAGATTGTGACGATTTTTCGACCGCCATCCTCTGTGCCCTCCCCTTAGAGACAGAGGCTGTCCTAGCAACGTTAGACGAGAGCTATGACGGGGATGGCACAATGTTCAAGAAACAGCAGGGTGACGCAAACGAGTACTATACCGGACGAATCGGCACTCACAATGTAGTGCTCTGCTGCTCTCCCAAGATGGGCAAAGTCGGCGCCGCGAGCGTGATCTCTAGCCTCAGAACGAGCTTCAATCAGATCAAACTCGTTTTGGTTGTGGGGATATGCGGTGGAATTCCGGCTCCAGAAAATCGAGATCAAATTTATCTTGGGGATGTGGTGATTAGCGATGAGTTGGTGGAATATGATTCTGGTCGGCAGTATCCAGATGGATTTGCTGTGAGGAGAACAGCCCTACAACTGGATCGCGAGGCACAATCAAAATTGGCTAGATTCCGAGTCAAAAAGACACGCGAAGAAGCTGAAAGAAAGCTGTCCGAGCACCTCGAAACGGCCCAGGAATCAAATCCAGCTGCGCAGCTGCCGATGGGCAGCCTTGATGTCGTTCACCTTGGGCCCAATACCGTTCGCAAAAGAGAGCATATACAAGCACCGAAAATCCATGTCGGGCCTATCGCGTCTGCAGATACAGTGATGAAGTCTGAATTCCACCGTGACAAGGTGGCTCAAGAGCATGGGGCAATTGGGTTCGAGATGGAAGGGGCAGGAGCATGGGATGGTGTTGGGACTTGCTTGATAGTCAAGGGTGTATGCGACTATGCGGACAGCCACAAGAATAAACTCTGGCAAGGCTACGCCGCCGCCACTGGAGCTGCTGCGGCGAAGGCTGTTCTGAGTTACTGGGAACCCCCGTCAGAAACAAGTAAGTACCCGGCCTTAGCTAGCAGTGCTACCAAGGAAGGTTTCTTTCTATACTGTTTAATGACCTTATCTTTGCCAGAAAAAAGCAGAGGCCTTTCGATGATTCCGGTACCGTCCGACGAAGCCTTTACGGGGCGTGAGGAAGAACTTCGACGATTGGAGAACATGGCTGCTGCACCTGACGGGCCGCGACTGCTGGCGCTTACTGGACTGGGAGGCATTGGAAAAACGCAAATAGCTGCACAATTTGCCCGCCGTATGAGAAGAAAGCTTCACAAGTATGACGTCTTCTGGATCCAATGCACTTCCATTGAGAGCATTCAAAAGGCATATATGGATATCCTGAGAGTGCTCAAAGTGGACGACGCAGACCCTGTGGAGGCAAAGAATCTCGTCAAAACGCACCTCAGCGAAAGAGATACCGAATGGCTTCTTGTGCTAGACAATGTCGACGAGCTGAGTATGTGGGAAGCTGTTCGGGAGGTTGTTCCCAAGAGCGAGCACGGTCATGTATTGGCCACCACACGCACCTCGGTAATAGCTGATCGGATAGCACCAAACCACTATGTACTAGTTGAGGAGCCGAGTCAGAAAGATGCAACCGAGATGCTGCGCCGTAGGCTGACCAGGAAGAACCTGCTCCAGGATACAGCGACGGCAGCTGCGCTCCTAGATCAGCTTGCCTACCTGCCCTTGGCTATCACGCAGGCCACGTCATACATCAATCGGTTCACTGGTCTCACGTTGTCTCATTACCTCGTTGAACTGCAAAAGCAGGGACCAGAAGCTGTGAACTTATTGAGCAAGGACTTTAGCGACCCGGGGAACTATGGAAACATTCCCAACGCCGTCATTACAACTTGGCTGGTATCTTTCAACCAGCTTGTTAAGACCAACAGCCTAGCTGCCAACTATCTTAAGATTATGGCATGCGTCAGTCGTCACGATATACCTCAGGACTTTCTAGCCCCATTTGAACCCGGGATTGAAAAAACGGAGGCAATAGGACTTCTAGGCTCATATTCATTCATTACCACGCACCCTATTACGGGCCTCTCGACGATGCATCGTCTCGTGCAACTGAGCACCCGGAGCTGGATGCGGCAGAAGGAGGTGCTTGGAAGCTGGCTGGGTCAGGCAGCATACCAGTTTGAGCACATATTCCCTGACACCAATCACAAAAATCGCCCTCTGTGGAGGAAGTACCTACCCCATGTTATATCTTTGCTCAATGAAACTGAAGAAAGGTTCTGGATTGCAGATTTTCTGGACCTCTGGAAAAGAGCCGCCGAGTGTTTGAGGGTAGATGGAAGATATGACGAGGCGCTGAAATTCTTCACGCGTATCGTGGAGATCGAACAGAAGGAGTTCGCAGATCGAGATCCCGTACGCACGCTCACCACCCAATCTCGGTTGGCGAGTACGTATCGTGAGCAGGGTCAAATAGCAAAAGCCGCCCAGATCACGGCTCGGATTCTAGAAAAAAGGAGAGAGCTCCTTGGACCTGACCATCTTGACACTTTGCAGAGTAAGGTTGAGCTTTTCGGCGAGCATATGTTTGACCAAAAGTGGACCGAAGCAGAAGTATTGGGTAAAGAGATGGTGGAGGACCAGCTGCGGGTTTTAGGACCAAAGCATCCTGACACCTTGACATGCATGTCCATGCTGGCCACGGCCTATGGAATGCAAAAGAGAAAAGCGGAAGAGGAAAAGCTAAGGCTGCACGTTATGAGGACCTGCCAAGAGGAGTTTGGAGCTTCACATTTCGAAACTTTGACGAGCATGGCAAACTTGGCGCTCATGTACAGACAGCGAAGACAGTTCGCCGATGCCAAAGAGCTGCTGATAGAAGTAGTGACGCAGGGCAAGAAACAGCTAGGGAGCGATCATCCCTTAGTTCTGGACTCTATGAAACAGCTTGCAAAGATCTATAGCGACCTCCAAGATCCTAAGCAGGCGGAGAAACTGGCAGAGCAAGTAGTTGGTGAACTCACTAGCGTGCTAGGTGATCAACACCCCGATACCCTAGATGCCATGGCCGATTTGGCATTGATATATATAACACATGGGCGCTTGCAGGAAGCAGAGGATCTGATGTTGCGTGTATTAGAGGGTTGGAGAAAGGCCGACGCGCTGCCCCTTAAGATCGCGTATGCCATGATGCACCTCGGAGGCATATATCAGCTTCAAGGGCAAACAGAAAAGGGCCATGAAACAATGATGCAGGCAGTCGGGGTTCAGGCCAAGGAGGATGTGCTCGGTCGATTCGACCCCCAGGTACTGGAGAACAAGTTCGTCTGGGTACGCGGGAATAGGGGTGAAAATGGTGGAGGGAGGCTTCAACGAAGCATCATGGAGCAGGTCGTCGCAGATGCGAAAAAGCGCTTTGGAGAAGACCACCCGACAACACAGCGGTATGCCTCCTTCCTCGCGGCAATGCAAGAGAAGACCCCCAAAGCTCCGGCAGCCGCTCAAACAAGACGCCGTGACAGGTTATTCCCCAAAGCTCTTCTGACAAAGCTCCTACGTGGTTCGGAATAGAGAAGCCTGGAGAGCAGAGACTGTTAGAGGCTCATGAGCAATGTATATACATTTGAGCTGTGATCAAACAAGCACAGTGATGGAGGGAGGGGGAATGGTTATTTGGACAGGAAGCTCAGCCGCAGCACGGCATGCTACGAAGAGGCCAATGAGAGATTGTCACTGCCTGCCCCAGGCAAACAAATACCCAGCTTGCCACAAATGGAAGCTTGGAAGTTACTATAGTTAGTTATTATCGAATTGTTTGAGTAAAGGCAGCAATCATCAATGAAAGGCTTCTTTCCTAGCTACCTTCCGATAGTATGGAGTTTGCTACCCGGCAGCGAGAAAGGGGAGTCGACGATCATCACCTAACTTACTTAGCCTATGCTCCCAGCTCTGCAAGGGCCTTGCTTCAAGCGCGCCAAATACCCCTGATAGGCGGCAGGTAGAAGTACTGTACGGAGTACTTGAAGGTCAATAAATAAATCAGGGACGGTTTCAAGGGTCTCTTGCATGACATAGCCACTCAAACTGCGAGTTGCGACGGAGTTGCGAGCAGCGGCATCGATTGGTGTGCTCACGTTCAAAGGGTCGAGGTGCCAGCACTAAAACGGGGTGATTGGCGCCACTGGTTGCTGCTCAGCCTCTTGTCTCACCCGTCATTAATCGTCAGGAGCTGCTGATTTTCTGCTGATTTCCGTTTTTCTTCTTCCTCACGTTTCATCTCTCTTGTCCTGTCTCAATTATTATTGTCCTTCCCACTGTTTCCTTGACTCCTTCTCTGTTTGAGAGTTAATTGACCTGTTCATTTTTCTGCTCCTTTCGAACTCCGCGGGATTCCACTCCGGTCGCGCTCCTCCTGTGACAACGTCCCTCCTTCCGCGAGTCGCCAGAGTTTCACTGGGTACGAGACGTCCGTTCGTCTTCTTGCGCATTGAACGACCTCGAAAGAACGGGATAATACCTAATATCATCATCAGTTTCGTCTCATACCCACAATGAGTGTACGTTTTCAAGCTCTAGCTGTGCCGCACCGATGGGAGTCTTCGGACCCCTTAACGGTTTTCCTAGGCGTCCCGTCTCCGCGAGAACTCGCTGACTCCCTCAAAGTACCAGCAACAATCAAGTTACGGCGATGCCTACGCTCCTTATGGCCAACAACAGCAGAACTCTTATGGCGGCCAGCAGGGTTACGGTCAGAACCCCTACGCCGCCCAAGACGTTGGTAAGCGCGCCACTTGCTGCATTGTCAGACCGGCGTTAATATTAGTTAATTAGAGCTGCAGCAACAGCCCCGGGCCACCAATGCTACGGATCCTAGGGCTCTATTGGACAGATGCACAAGGCTCAACGCTTCGATTGCGGAGGTCAGAGAAAAGCGCGAGACAAGGCTTGCCGCCGCCCAGAATGCTCTGCTGCAGTCGAATAATACGAACGAGGACAAAGCTGCCAACGAGGCGCTCGGACTTGTTACGAGAGATCTGAATAACGCTCTCACGAACCTGAAAGACGAATTTGCGAGGATCAAGAATACTCCGGGGTCTGGAGATAGTCTCTGTGAAAATCAGATCCGGCAGTCCGGTAGGAAGCTTACAGAGGAGATCCAGGAACTCCAGAAGACCCAGAAACATTTCAGGGATCAATTGAAGGAACAAATGCATCGACGGATTGCTATCGCCGAGCCAACTCTCAGTAGTGAGGAGATTCAGCAGCGTTACGAAGAAGTTACCGCTGGCCAGGCCCAGGTTTTCCAGGTGAGATACCCCACAACAGTATTCCCAGCAGTGATGCTGATCGAGTTTCAAAAGGTCACCGGAGCCAGGACTCAAAAGGGACGTGATACATATGAAGCTGTCGCGAACCGTTCACAAGCGATCAAGAGCGCTACAGAAAATCTTGTAATCCTGCATGAGCTGATTGAGCAACTGGCGGAGGCAATTGTGCGACAAGAACCAGCTGTGCAGCAGATCGAGCAGGGAGCGGAGAACGTTGCTGGCGACCTTGAGGGCGCGAACAGACAACTTGGGCAAGCTGTCGTCAGTGCGCGCAAGGCCAGGAAGTGGAAGTGGTACGCCTTGATCATCATTAGTAAGAATTACCCCCTCAAGCTTCCAAGGACTACACAGCTAATCGTAATCTACAGTCATCATCATTGCGATCATTGTCGCTGTTGCTGTCGGTGTCACGCAATCGTAAAATGCGCATTCGGCTGAGCATCTCTATTTCAACTTCACAACTTCTGTTGTGTCTCTAGTCTGTTTAGCATCTCTCCTGACACGATACTGTCGTCTTTTGTTGGCCTTGATGCTCAAGTACTGATGCGCTGCAACCGCCACGCGCACAGCAAACGACTCTAGCCTTCTCCCCGCCTCGCCTTGCTGTTCCATTTGTATTATTGGCTATACCACGTCCGCTTGTTTTCTCTTGTACTGTTTGAAAAGCTTTCTCAACACCCGTTGCCCTTGATTTATCATATCATTATCCCGAGATCGTGTTTAGCTTGCGGTTTCAATTGCACGCGGCAAGACGCACTCTTCATTCGTTGGCTAGGATGCTCCTGATGTTATCGCTGTGTATATATTAGAGTCTCTGGCTTGGTCCTCCCCTTGGCGCTTGATCCCAACTAATAATCGACCCACTAATAATCTTAATCCTTGTTTCACATCTGGGTGTATATACAATACTGTATTCTCCGATTCTGATCCAGATCGTTCGCTTTCAGCGGATTAGCGCATCACGCCTGCGCCTGCGCCGCTTGCCTCTCCATCTCTCTCTCCTCCTCTGGCGTCTTCGTTTTCAGCTGCAGCGCATGAATCCCACCCTCCTGGCTCATCTCCTCTTTGAGCAAAGCATATACCATTCTATGTCTAGCGGGTTGCATTTTCGATTGGAACGATGAAGACGTTATCGTTACACTACACATCGCATCAGGTCAGCCAACTAAGTCTAGTCATATTTTCATGGTATATGCGTAGCGCACTGGAAATGAGTCTCCTTCGAGGTCTGTCCGCGCATTGGGGCGTGATGCGCATGGAGGTGGGAGTCGTTGCGAATTTGGAGGGTTGTGGGCGCGAGTGCGGAGGTTAACTATGGGCGTTGGTTCTATTAGTAGAAGTTTTCGAAGAAGAGAAGGGGAAGACGTACCTTCTCGCGCATGAGGTCCTCCATGGGTGTATTTGATGCGGCGGCGGACATTCTGGCGGTTGTGGTTGTGAAGAGGCGGCGGTGGATGAGACCGGGGAGCATCGGTAGACGGGGCATTTATTGGTGTGGTTGTGAGATGACAGAAGGTTTCTGACAGTTGACGAAGGTTTAGATATTGGTTGATTGTCTGCGTGGTGAATGTGATATCGTCCGATGTCATGGCAATTGATCGAGATCGGATTGGACCTAGCTACTGCATTGCCATTTCGGGTAAGGCGCGTCGGGGAGCGCGCAAAAGCTCCGCGGACCACAGTGCATTGGTCCTTTACTTTGTCGACTCGTCTACAGCTTTCTCCTGAATATCTCTTCCTTGCACGCCTTGCTTCGCGGAGCCTCGGATTACCTCGAGCTCTCTGAGATCTTTAAGCTGGCCCAGTGATCCCTGTTGAGCCCGAAAGCTCCGATTCGCACCAGCTCATGCGGCGAGCATAGCTTTCTGGCCTCCCTGCGCAATGTATCGGACGTTATTCTCCGCCTCTCGAGGCCCTCGGCTATCGAGTCGTGTCCTTTCCTCTCTATTCACCTGCAAGCAATGCAGAGTCCTCTCGAGACCCGGCTTCGCCGCCCAAGCGCGTCTTCTCGCAACCCTTCCCGACCTCCCTCTCTTCCGCGCGCTCCAATCCCACGACCCATCTAGCATCGCCATCGTTCAGAAGCCCGATAATGGCCGCGTTGAAAGCACATATGGAAATTTGCTTTGGGATGTTGCTCAGGCGAGAGAGCAACTTGGAAAGCTTGCCCCAGGCGGGCAGGATGGTCTCCGCGGCGAGCGGATTGCGCTGGTCATGAATAACAGTTATCAGTTTGTTGGTGGGTATTCTTGCACATTGTTCTTTGGCATTATGCTTGGTGTGCGCTAATGTATTGTATCTTGACAGTCACGCTTCTCGCGATCATGGCTAGTGGAGCCGTTGCCGTCCCTCTTAAACATGATCTACCGCAACTGGACTGGAAATATATCATGGACAACTCACAAGCCAGCATGTTACTGCATTCGGGAAAATACAAAGAGAAAGTCCAGAAGCTGGTCGATGAAGGCGGACTGACCGGGAACGTCAAGGTTGAGTACGTGGAAGGGGACGGGTCCAGCGATCTACCCAAGGATACTGTGGTGCTTGGAGACCTGTCCCCAAAACACGAAGATCAAGGTGGATTGATGCTGTATACGTCCGGAACGACGAGTCAACCGGTAGGTCCGAGAGCCCTCCTGGTTGTATCGCGGCTAATATGGCCTAGAAAGGCGTTTTGATTCCACAGTCTGCGCTTGAGGCACAGGCGGCTTCGCTCATCGAGGCGTGGAAGTTTACGCCTGAGGACCGGCTATTAAACGTTCTTCCGCTGCATCATATCCACGGAACGGTCAATGCTCTTCTTACTCCGCTTATTGCGGGCTCCTCCGTCGAGTTCAAGTTCCCCTTCTACCCAGGCCGGGTGTGGCAACGGCTCGCGTTGCCTTTCATACGGGACGGTCAGAGCAAAGCAGCAAAAGTCACCATTCTCAGTGCGGTGCCTACAGTGTATCATTACCTACTTACCAATCTCAAGGAGCAGCCTTTGGCGGTACAGAAGGCTGCCAAGAAGGCAATCTCCCCGGAGAATCTTCGCCTGAACATATCAGGCTCTGCCGCCCTGCCTATTCCAACTAAGGACGCCTGGAAAGATCTCAGTAACGGCAATGTCTTACTGGAACGCTACGGAATGACCGAGGTCGGCATGGCTCTGAGCTGTGGCCTCGACTTTGCAGATCGCGTTGATGGCAGCGTTGGGTGGCCTTTGCCGTCCGTTGACGTTAGGCTAGTTGATATTGACACCCATGAAGTCATCGAACCTGGTGAAGAGCTGAACTCAGACGGACAGCCGCGTCATGGAGAGATTCAAATCCGCGGCCCTACCCTCTTCCGCACATACTTTAGAAACGCGGAAGCGTACGATGAATCGTTTGTCAATAGTACAGATGGAGCCCCCTGGTTTAAGACAGGAGACATCGCTACCCGTGAGGTTGTTGACACCGCCGGCAAGGGCACCAGCGGCGAATGGGCCAAGGGACCTTTGTACTTTATCCAGGGCCGACAGAGCGTGGACATACTCAAGGTGGCCGGCGAAAAGGTCAGCGCGCTAGAGATTGAGAGAGCGCTTCTCTACATGTTTGTTTACCCCGATATCTTTGATGACCCCTCTAACAATCGCTAGCCCCGAGATAGCTGAAGCAGTAGTTGTTGGTCTTCCGAGCGATAAATGGGGCCAAAGCATTGCTGCTATCATTGTTATCAAAAAGGAAAAACCTGAAAATGCTGATAACGCCGAAGAACTACACCCAGTTTGGGGTGCCCTAGGGGGTCCTGTCACTATCCGAAACGAGCTCAAGGACCGCCTTGCGAAACACAAACTACCGTGGGTGTTTAAGGCTGTCGACGAGATTCCGAAGAATGCGATGGGGAAGGGTATGTTCGTATAACTTGTTTTTGAGATGAAGCTAATGGTGTTCTATAGTCAACAAGAAGGAGCTCGCCAGGGACCTGTTTCCAGGTTGGAGGAGCGCCTAGTAAATGCTCTTTGGCTAAATATGTGGCAGCTGGAGCTATTTACAAGACCCAACTTCAAGCAAAGACAACCATTACGCAGCCCGGCTACGTAGCGAATGCAGGTGATATCTATCTGAAACTGGAACCCGACCACAGCTCTTTCCGAATCAGTCACGGAGCCGTACAAGACCAGATCCTACGTAGGTGCTTGTTGAGAGCGTGCCGATCTCTGGGCATCGACTTTACCCTCTTTATCCTATTCGCTGGAGACTGACAAACTCTTCAGCACAAAGCACTTACCCAGATGCAGCCCTGACTTCTCCGCATCTCGGCTCGGCTCTATACTGCAGATCTTAATCTGGAGCTGTTTCAATATAATCACAACGGAGGTACAATGACGCTAGTCTGGCTGTTTCGATACGGACCGCCGGACCGATCATGAATGAAACGGCTACCATCTTCATGTCCATCATTCTCTCATCCTAGCACATTAGCAGTACAAGTAGACAGTCTACCCCAACCCACATCTCAATCGCAACCTCAACCACAGCCACCACAATGCCTCTCCCACTCAAACCTCTCGCTCTCTCCCTCGCCGTCGCTCTCTCTGTAACCCTCCCTCACCTCAGTACCGCCCAACAAATTGGCTCCCCCGAGAATCGCCCCTCCCTCTCAACATACCATTGCACCACCGCCCACGGCTGCACAAGACAAAACACCACCGTCGTCCTCGACGCAGCCACCCACCCAATCCACAACCCCACCACAAACCAATCCTGCACAACCCCCTCCAACACCCTTAACCCAGTCCTCTGCCCGGACAAACAAACCTGCGCCTCCAACTGCGTAATAGAAGGAATATCCAACTACGCCGCCTACGGCGTCACCACCCAGGGCAGCAAGCTCACCCTACAGCAATACCTGAACGAGAATGGCACCCTCAACGCAGTCTCGCCTCGAGTCTACCTCGTCTCCGAATCAGAGAACTACGAAACCCTCCACCTCCTCAACCAAGAGTTCACCTTTGACGTCGACGTCTCCCAGCTCCCCTGCGGCATGAACGGCGCCCTGTACCTCTCCGAAATGCACGCCGACGGCGGCCGCTCACCCCTGAACCCTGCCGGCTCAGCATACGGGACAGGCTACTGCGACGCCCAATGCTACGTCACGCCGTGGATCAACGGCGAAGCAAACACAGAAAACCACGGCTCCTGCTGCAACGAGATGGACATCTGGGAGGCAAACTCGCGGGCGACAGGGCTAACCCCGCATGCATGTCTTTATGACGGCGGCGGGCTGCACGAGTGTACCTCTGATGAAGAGTGTAATGGGCCGACCGGAGAGAATGACTCTGTCTGCGATAAGTGGGGGTGTAGTTTCAACCCCTATGCGCTGGGTCGGAAGGATTATTACGGACTTGAACTGACGGTTGATACCACCAAGCCTTTTACGGTTGTTACGCAGTTCATTACGGATGATGGCACGGCTATGGGCACGCTGAATGAGATTCGGAGACTGTATATCCAGAACAACCGGCTGATCAAGAACGCGGTCATTTCGATCCCCCCTTCTTCGAATTCGTCGGAGACGACAAATGCGCTTTCTGATGCTGTCTGCGATGCAACGACGAACTGGTTTGGGCGATTTGGTGGGATGGATGGGATGGGGCAGGCGCTTGGGCGGGGGATGGTGCTTGCGATGAGTATTTGGAATGATGCGGGAGGGTATATGCAGTGGTTGGATGGGGGGGATGCGGGGCCTTGTAATGCGACGGAGGGCGCGCCGGCGGTGATTGAGCAAACGACGCCGGGGACGAGGGTTGTGTTTGGGGGGATTAGGTGGGGAGATTTGGGGAGTACGTTTGGTGTTAAGAGGGGGAGGGAGTAGCTGGTGTAGGAGGTGGGGTGGAAGACAAGAGAGGTTGTTATTTCTTAGTGTATGGTTTGCTTTCGATATAAAGATGGTTGATTTATTGGACTGTCATTCTGGTTCGTTTACTCGTGAGTTATCATGTCATGTCATATCATACCTAAGGTGCTATACCCCGTTCTCCTTAATAAAACACCTTGATCTCTCTTGCTCCCTTCTTCTCCCCCTTCTCACTACCAGCACCAGCAGAGTCACCACCAATCAACTCCGCCAAACTACCAACCCGAACATACCTCCCCTCATCAAGCACAAGCACCCTTCCGGACCCGGCAGCCCCCATCCTCTCTTCCTCCTCCACAACCACACACGTGAAGACCGTCGACCAGCGGTTGCCCCCGGCATTATAGAACGCCTGCGCAGCCGCCTCCTCCCTCGACCCACTTCTGACCACTCTATAAATACTCTGCCCGATAGTGTTCCGCCCCGCCAGCTCAGGCAGCCCGTTCCGGTCAGGCGAGATCCACCGCCCGTTGCGGGAGGTGCTCAGACCCGAGATGGTGGTTTGGATGGAGAGATAGATGAGGTTTACATCTTTGTCCTGGACTAGAGGAGAGGGAGGGGTTGGTTTCTCGCTCGCTGGCTCTGCTGCTGTCACATCTGCATCTGCAGCAGGAACTGGAGGGAAAGAAGAAGGCTGCAGCGCAGCGCCCGCCGCAATCCTTGGAATCTTCAGTCCAACGGGCCGTGGATCCAGCAGCGGCTTCAGCACAGCCTGCGGGGGTGCAGCAAGTGGCTGCGCAGCGTTCATGGTGATGACCGTCTCCGGAACCCCGAAACTATACCACGTCTCCGGCACACCGAGCGCGAGGAGTGGAAGCCACGAGACGAAATCGAAGTGACTTGCTGGGTGTATGGTGATGTAG
Source organism: Aspergillus karnatakaensis (assembly GCF_047715665.1). NCBI lineage: Eukaryota > Fungi > Ascomycota > Eurotiomycetes > Eurotiales > Aspergillaceae > Aspergillus > Aspergillus karnatakaensis. The sequence goes on along the minus strand of NW_027395731.1, from coordinate 193,380 downwards.
GCGTCTCGATTGTACGGGTCGAGAATGACGTGCTTATCCGTCCCATACTCTGGGTGCTCGATCTGCGCTTTTAGCAGAATGAAGAGGTCGCCGTGCGAGGATGCCGTGGGCCCCGAGAAGGGCCACGAGGCCCGCTCTCGGCCTCGGTGCCGGCCGTGATCGAGGAAGGAGATGGGGGATTCGGCGGGGGAGGGGGAGTCTCGCTGGCTGCCGTTTCCCCGGTGCCGGATGGGAATCGGGCGAGCTGGACGACCGCGTTCAGGCTCTGGGGGAAAGGTTTCGCGGCGGTCGAGAGGGGAGCGTGGGAAGGGGAAGTCTGCAGGCGGGGCGGAGTCGCGTGTGGTGTCTTGGGCCTGGTGGGAGCAGTGGCATTGGCATTGCGTAGCTGCGGTTGGGGTGGTGGTATCTGCCATGGTGAAGAATGTATCTGGAATAGAGTCTGTGCCAAAACTGTCCTGTGGTGTCAGGATGGGCATACTCGTGCTACAGTTGAAAGAAAAAGGAAACAGGAAAGGCAAGAGATAGGTGAAGATGGGCAGCTAGCTCACATAGCTTGCAGATTAGGCGGGGCTAGGCAGCACTCAGCCTCAGCCCCAGCCTGCGGCCGTTGGCACTAGGGTGCGGCTGAATTATGGACTTCCTGGAGCTGATAGGACGCATAATTTGACCGAGTCAGAGGTAACATGAGCATTGGATATGATTTGATGAAATGGTTGTTTCTATCTGATAGCAATTAGGGCTGCGGGGATCAGCCTGTTGACTATCCTGGTGTGAGTTGGCGAGTAATCAGCAGTTGGATCGATCAGAAGCTATATAGATTCATTTTCTTGCATTGGCTGCATATACGTGTGCTATTGGTCCAGTAATGAGAGAAGAAAGGTGATAACTAGGGGCCAGCAACTCAAGATTTAAGTCAAAGTCTTAGCATACAACAAAAGAATTCCTAACTATCTTACCAAATCTCTATACTTACAACAGAGCAAACAAAACCGAAGCAACAACTCCAGAAGCCATGGTCAACATATTCGCCGAAAACAGAGCCCCTGCATCATCACCACCCTCACCACCCTCATCCTCGATGACCTCTACAACCTTAAGACAGGTCAACTGCGCGCTAGCATCGCTATCACCATCTCCAGGAAAAACGGTCAAGATCGGCGTGACTTTGAATAGCTGCTTCAGGGCCTCGGCGTCGGTGAATTCGCTCTGTACTCATTAGCATCATGATCCCGTCCAAACTCAGTGCTCATCCCCCAAAGAGCCAGTAAAGCAAGAGAAAAGAAGAAACTCACGAAAACAACCTCCTCCCTAACCACCGCCAGCCCATCTTCCTCCCGAGTAGGCCAACAATCCGAACTCCCATTCTGTGCCCCAGAGATCGTACTCAGGTCACTCAACGAGGCAACGCTGAAATTTCCTAAACCATTTCCATCCCCTGAGAAATTCGCACACTCCTCAATCGCGTTCTCTCGCAGGCTTCGGTCAAGAGCGTCACAGTTCCCGCCAGTACCCTCTGAAGCACGTTGAACAAGCGCATCGATACAACTCTGCTCGATAATATCAGGACAAGTACCCGTGGCAGTCTGCAAATCATCTCCTCCAAAGTCACCGGGTGAATCGTTGAAGATCACCGCGCAGCCGGAGACGTCATCCGTATTGATACCCTCAGGGATAGAGAGGAAGTAGGAGGATTGATACGGGACGTCATCTGGGTTCGTGGAATTACCGCCAACTTGCTCCGCATTTGTAACCCGCACGGCTTTAAGAAGAGAGAGACCGTTGAGTGCTGCCGGTACATCAGGAATCTCGGCGAGACCGACGTTTGAGTAGGTGGCGTCGGCGAGGTGGCATTTGTATGTGCCGTCTAGCGGGCAATTGAGGTCGGCGCAGCCGAGGATTTCTTGTGTGTGGACTTGGGTGAGGATGGAAAGAAGGGAGAGGGCTGTGGCAGACTTGACGGGAAACATGTTTGGGAATGGTATGTAAAGATAGGGTTTGGCTTTGGTTTTTGCTTAATCGCGGTCGGTTGATGTTGGTTTTGTCTTGACTGCATATTGGGCTTTATATCTCTAGGCACTAGGATCGGCAGGGCGTTTTGGGCTCGATGAACTGACATCATTCAGCTAGATATGGGGCTCAGAGGAAGACAATAGCCCTATCTTGGCTGGCGATCTGTGTTTGGAGTGGTGTTCTTCCAAGGCGACGGGTGGTTGTGAGAAGCTATACCCGGAACTCCGATTCGGTTGCTGTTGATCTACAACTTTTGCATCATCGGTAGATTGCTACTGGGTTTAGTACTCCGAAACAAGCCCACTGGTCCTCTCTCCGCTCGACTTTCGCAGCAGAGAGTGTATAAAATGCGTGTATGATTCTGAGATGCGGTCAACGGCTGCCTCTATACTCCGTATAACTAGAATATCTATGTAGATTCCGCAGAAGTCCAGCTCAACCCGACTTCTCCGCCAAATTTCTATAAGGATTATTCGGATCCTGCTCCTCCTCTTCAGCCGACGGAATCGTCTTCCTGACCTTGCAGGGACTCCCCACAGCCACCGAGAACGGCGGGATATCTTTAGTGACGACAGAGCCAGCACCAATCGTACATCCCTCGCCGATCGTCACACCAGGAAGAATAATAACATTCCCACCAATCCAGCAGTCATCACCGATAAACACCGGGTGCCCGAATTCAACAAACTTCCGCCGAGACAGGATGCTTGTGTCGTGGCCCGCTGTATAGATGCTTACGTTGGGGCCGAGCTGGACGCGGTCACCGATGACAATCAGGCTTGTGTCCAGGGCAGTGAAGCTGTTCGTTATCAACATCATTCTCTTAGCGAGATGAGGGAGGCATACTTGAAGTTAACAAAACACTCCTTCCCAATGGAAATATTACACCCGTAGTCTGGTAAAAACGGCGGCTCGACAAACGTTCCTTCACCGACTTTGCCAACGACCTTGCGGAGTAGTTCGTGGCGCTTCTCGCCGATCTCTTCGTAGGAGACGGTCTTGGTGTCCAGATTGTTGTAGTCTGTTGCCACGCCACGGCATCGGTGGCGGGCTTCGGAGAGTTTGGGAAGGAGAGGGTTGTACCTGGATAATCAGAGAGAGTTTTCAAAGATTTAAGAGTTCGGAGATAGTAAGTACATCATTCCTGAAATCATCTTCTCATAGTCATCGCACATGGGGACGTAGTTGAGTCCCCGCGCGATCTCGATGATCTCGGGTCGTTTTTCGGTGGCGGCGGCCATTGGAACTTTAACTGACGAGAGTAGTAGTATAAAACTGTACGAGTTAAAGCAGATGTAGACTTTGAGATGAAATCTAATGTCTTATGAGTATTCTCCGACAGATGTTTGTTCGAGAAGAGTGCCCCCTCCAATACCCCACTGCTCATGACACCTCAGGCAGAGAACTGCCCAACAGGGTAAAACATGGAGCAATCTGCCTATTCTGGTTAGTGTACTCCAGGACATCACCTAGTTAGTCCAGACAAATTACCTTTCTCACCAGTTTTAGCACGTCCAAATCAACTCGGGAACTGGGGTATAGGCCATTTTATTTAGGCTCTGGGGCCGTCATGAAATTGACTTGAAGCGAGGACATCGGCTCTTGTGTAAAACACTGATCCCCTACAGAGATCCTGAATGTTTGTTTCAGTTGAGGGATGCCGCCCACCTGCAAGTGGCAATTGCACTCGAGTCTATCCTATCCGAATCCTCTTTGATTCGACTTCAGTCCTATTTACAAGCCCGATAAAGCTGACAAGACTCTTAATTGAGCAACATCTGGCTTACACAATCTTTACAGGAACTGAAATCATCAGAGTGGGCACCGAAGCACCAAATACAACCTGGTATCAATGCAAAGTCAATCGCCAAGTACATTTAACACTACTGCACCTCACATAGGAGACACATCCACTTCGGCTCAACTGCGGAGAACCAGATGTTAGAAATCTGGATCAAGATCAAGGTGATGGCAGAAAGGTAGCATTTAGTGGATAGTCACGCAGATGATGCATTCAAGCATCCAGAGCTGGGCGGCGAGCTGTCCTTCTGTCTCGGAAGAAACGGGAGCTTAGACCAGCTTTTTCCAGAAGACATACCGACCAGCCGCACCAGAGACTCTTTCGCTTCCATCGACCCAAAAATCATAGCCCCCTCCGGGAAATTGCGAATTGCCGTGGTAGGACCCCTTGCGTCGGATTTTCGATTCTGAACTTCTTGCAGGAACGCTGGTAACTCCCAGCAGGTCTGCCCAGAGGTACCATGCTGACATTGCTGAAACGTTGCAGATGGTGAAACCCGGTAGCTCGCATGACTCGTCGAGATCCCAGAGAAATCAAGCCTATCCCCAAATCTGAGTCCTAGTGCCTTGATGCTAGCGGTTGAAGCTGCTAAGAGGTCATAGTTTTGAGGTACGCGATTGCAGGGCGAGTCGCTGCATAGCGCGCGTTTCCCTGTGATAACGTCACCGATATCAGAGCAGAACAGGCACGGAATGTTGTTCAGAAATGGCAGCCATGCCAGGCCTGACTTTTCGACTTGTGCCAGCTTTAGGTCACTTTGAGGAGAGTCCATTACTATGTCCATCAATTCGTATCCATATATCTTGCGCCCGTTTGGCTTTGGCTTGTGTAGAGAGGTTTTAGACAGATTGGCGGAGAATCCCATCACAAGGTCCCGAACCGTTAATTTAGCTTCTCCATAAACTTCGACAACGTTGGAAGAGTTGTCTTGGAGGGCTTTCAGTGAGCCAGAGCCGTCATGGTTATCCTTAGGCTCCGCATGAGGAACACCATTCATTGTAGTCGAACCCTGGGATACCAGAATTGTCTTCGCGTAGCACAGTAGCATTTGATGAAGCACGCACACAAGAGGAACAACCCAAGCCCTTCCTTGAGTGGTATCATACAGGACCATCTGCTCTGACCCACTGTTTCTTAGGCATTTCAGGTAGTTGTCCGAAGGGCTAAATTGAACAGTATTCCTTGATCGACTAAACGAGAATCCCATCTGTGCCCCTACTTGAACAGGAGCAGCACTCTGTGCCAGGAGCTGTAGATTTGTGCCAGTCCAGTGCCACGAGGTTTGTTTCGTTTGCGCACCAGACCATTTGATGTCATTGTGATAATCTGTCCCAAGCATGATCGTGGCCCTTGGACACCACCCGATCAATGCCTTCTCCGTTACCAAGCTATCGAGGCTCTGAACCTGCAGCCACGGGCCCTTAGTCGCACATAGCTCGCATGTCTTAAGCTGACCATCATGGTCCGCGACCTCCAAGTGCCATTGTATCGTTTCCAGGCCTCTCCTCTGGATTGGAATCAAGGCTGTAGAGTAGCCCATGAAAACAAGCCCCGATGCAACTGAGACTGGGTACTCAACGGCAGTAATTTGAAGCATGTCTTTGAAATTTATATCAAGCCATAGTTCCGGTGATAATGCATCTGGGTCCTCTACAGCTATTACAGCTGAGCGGAAGAGTGCATTCCAGCATGTTGTGCTCGTTTCTTGCAGAGGACGTAACGTAAACAGTTTGAAGTAACTACCATCAAGAGTCCCAGATGATATAAAGTTGGAAGTCTCGGGGATAGGTTGCCGGAACGTCATGCAAATCCACACCACTATTCTTGACATGTACCCCGTATTATCGACTTTTTTGAGCCCAGAAAAATTTACTTGGACCTTATTAGCCGTTGTTTCAATTTCCATACCCAACAATTCACTTTCCAGCCGTTTTCCATCGAGAGAAAATATTGCACTTATGAGAGACTTGAGAATCTTGACACCCAGCATTCCATGATGTTCTCGTAGGTAAGCTTCGCATGATCGAAATCGTATACAGTTGTGCTTGGCTGTTAGTGTTGGGGTTCTCAGCACTAAGTCCTCGACGTTCGGGGAGTCTCCATTGCCCGCCTTATCGTTCAAGTGGCTTGCAATAAACAATGGAAGTTCCCAGTCACATCTAATCCTTCTCTTGTTGACATCACCGCCGAGACTCGAATCCTTAGCAGTATCCTGTGGGAGATGTGCCTTGGTTGAAGATCTGATATCACCTCCTGCGTCAAGTAATATCCCTCGAATCTCCGGATTGACCGTCGCCTCAGCCACTTCAAGAGGGCTCCTTGGAAAGGTGAGATTCTTCTCGATTGGGTACGTAAACCATTCGCTGCGAAGGTTGACATCCGCCCCTGCAGCTAGCAGCAAACGAACTGTGGCCCGGTCTTCGAGACGTACCGCCTCACGCAGGGCCCCAGCAAGCACGGCAGGCGCTACTCTCCCCGACTCTTTCTCTGGGCTGAGCAGCAAGCTGAGAGTCTCTCGATCCCTGGACTTGACGGCCTTGAAGATGTCCCATGGCAGTGGGTCAACTTCAGCGCACTGTTGGGTATCTGCTGTAAATCGTATTAGCAGGTGTACATTATCTCAAAAATGTAATATTAGACTCTGAACCTTCAAGGCCCCCCTGCAATTCTTCGACTTGTCCCTTTTCCTTGAGCTTTTGGAGCGACTGCGAGGCCATACTTGGTTGTTTGATGAGAAACGCAAGGGCGGCTACGGTAAGAAATGGTTTTTAAGACATAATTGACAGATTTCCAAGTTGTAGAATCTGTGTGCTAATTCCAACCGGCACAGCCTTCTCCCGAGGTCGAAGAGGCTGAATTCACCCACTGCAGGTGTCGAGATACGTGCTGCTCCGGGATTGGCCTTCTTACAGGCATCCTTGTCAGGTATGTTTGCTTTTTATCCACCTGCTTTTTGTGAGGTTATTATATGTGCGATACCACACAACCCGAGGTCCATTACAGATGTATCCTTGATTGCAACATGATTGAAAACTGTCTGAATCTTAACTATCAACTTCAAGACCTAACACTACTGGTATCGCAAGGATGCTCCCGTATTGCTAAATGTTAAGCCACTATGGCATAGGCCAGACAAACATCCCGAAATTCACACCTACATCTGTAAAACTATTGGCTCTTGGTTTTCAGCTAATGCTCTGGGAAGCCGCTGCCTTGCCTAACTAAACCTCTCGTGGTCTTTTTCCTGCAAACATTCACCAGTTTTTCATCCTCACACGAATATATCTATGCAAGCTTCTCAATCTCCAAGCCATATGCGTGAAACCTGATAGAGGCAGAATGCTACCAAAATTATAATTAATTATCTTTCTATACCCCTTTAATCAGCCCTCATTAAAAATTTTATACAAGCTTGGGATTTAAGAACACAGATAAAAGAAAAATCCCAACTCCCCCAAGCCCATCACTCCCCGCATGTTCAGCACAAATCATAACACCAAAGCGAGATCAAGAATCCAGCCCAACGGCCTTTCTCAACGCCGCGTTCGAAATAATCCACCCCCCTTCATAAACCCCCTCCCCGGTAAATGGCTTCCCATTCCCCTTCGCCACATCCGTTAAAAACTTGCCTAGATACTCCGTCGGTGAATGCTGGCCCGTGATGACATTCCTCATCAGCCTCCCCGCAGTCGCATGCAGCGTCTTCTTCATAAATGTTTGCTGATCTGGCCTGCTGAGGATTTGCTTTAGGACGTTGGGGTCATTGAAGGGGTCGACGTAAGCTGGCCGCACAGAGTAGGGCTTTAGACTGGGGTATTTCTTTGAGAGGGCGATGAGGGCGGATTCGGTTTGGCCTTTTGTGCGGCCGAAGAGGGGAGTGTAGAATTTGGGGGATTGAGTTGCCTTGTTCCTTTGTTAGCTTGGGTCTAGTCTGAAATCCGCCTGAATGGTTAGAGAAGACGTACACCTTCCCCGGAGACATAAACGAAGTTAAATGAGTCTGAGAGTGTCGCGAACGCCTCTGCTGCGGCAAGGGGGTAGTCGACTGTGATCTTTATGTATTCCCTGGACGTCAGGTTAGAGACAATCCAAAGTGGAATTGTTCTTTAGAGGGGAGCAGCATACTCCTTGGCAACCTCGGCCTGCGAAATTCCCTGCGCCCAGATACATCCATCCGCACCTCTGAGTTTCTCCAATAATTCCGCAGGATATTCGTTGAAATTCTTATGCTCGATAACAGTCACGTTCGGCTTCCCGTCAGCCATCGGCACGGGACTCCGGCTGAGGATGTACAAAGCCGAGATCTCCCCTGCAGGGAGACTCAGGATGTGGTTGAGGGTTGCAGAGCCGACAAGGCCCGTGGCGCCAGTGAGAATGAGCCGCATGATGTCTGTTTAAGTAGGTAGTACTTGCTTGGTGGTGAAATTTGAAATATCTGAGCTGACCACAATTTTGGGAGACAAATTGATTTTATAGTGTGTTGATGACCGGAGGTAACAGCGTCCAGTATGTCCGGGCAAGGTCTTGGCGTCAGCCATCCCCAAGATCTTAAGTTCTTAACAACGGTAAGCTTGCACCATCTTCATTCACCCGGCCTACGAGTAACTCCGGCTCTCCGTTTGTCATTGTTGCTGCAGCTGTGGGGTGGCTGGCTCCGGAGATCCGCCGATTTAAATCCTTGCCATCTCCGGTTCGAAGATCTTAACAGAGAGTAGCTCTCTGTTTTTTTCGATGCGATCCGTCTTTCGTTCTTGTGCAGGGCAGCAAACACCACCGCCGCTCAAGAAGCGGTTCATACCCAACAAGGAGTACAAGCGCACCATGATCTGACCATCGCTCCCTCATCATGGTTAATTTCTTCATCTCAAGCCTTAAGCCACAAGTCATGAACCCAAACCGGTAGCCCTTATCGCCGAAAATCGACTCGGCCGCCAGCACATGGTTGCCAAAATCAACATCTGCAGGACTACAACCATGCAACGCACTCACAAGGCTCAGCCAGGCGCAGGCAAAGGGCTAAAGCAGGCCAAGCTCACTATCGAGAGAGAGGAGCAACGTGCAACCTCGTCCTGGCTCGCTACTGGTCCATTGCAAGCCCTAAGGATCGAATACGAGGTCGTTTGATGAGGCTCCATCCGCCAAGAGCACGGGGAGTTCAGTTCGCACTGCGCCGCGGCGCGATGAATCGGAAACTAGGCCTGAGAAAGCGAGAAAACGGGGCAAGCTGGGCGAAGGCTGAATTTAGAGACTGCCTGGCCGCTGCTTGCTGGCGGCCATAAATGCGCTTGGTTGCCGGTCATTTTTTAAGGATTTCTCCGCAACTCCATACGGTACCCTTGAGTAGTCGCGATCGATCTCACTCCATACTCGACCACGATCACTAAGATGGTGAAACTGTCTTTGATCCTCAGCCTCCTGGCTGTCGCGACTCCAATTCTCGCAGCAAAAGCCCACGTCGAGGGCAATTCCAAGCCAAAACTGAGGATCGGCGCAGAGGACGAGCGACACTCCTACTCCAGTGGGAATGCCAGCCTGCACGTTGCTCGTGATCTCGACCTAACAGGCCTCGGCCTCCTCGCTCGTCAAACAACATGTTCTCCTGGACGCTGTATGCCATGTTCCTTTCCCTTCCCTTCCCATCCCCTCCCTTACTCCAATGCCAATATGCCCTCCTCATCTGAAGTTCAAAGAAACACAACTAACCCACTTCCACAACAGACGCCTGCGCCGACGGCGACGGCTGCTGCCGCGACAACCAAAACTGCACACCAGGCGGTTGCTGCGACAAACCGAACGTCGAATGCGGCTCCAATCACTGCTATGACCCGGCAACCGAAGTCTGCTGCCGCGCCAGAGGCACAAGTTGCGAAATCGGCTACGAGTGCATGATCTCTGACGGGTGCTGCCGGATCGGCCGCAGAGAATGTGGCGATAACCACTGCTACGACCCAGAGGAGAAAGTCTGCTGCCCCGAGGACGGGACGACGTGCGATGTCGGGTATACCTGCCAGCCGACGATCTGCTGTCGCAATGGGCTGATTGAGTGTAATGGGGAGTGCTATGACCCAGACTCGGAGGAATGTTGTGGGCGAGGGTCTGGGGCGGAGGTTTGTGATAGTGGGGAGACTTGTGGTGGGAATGGGGTTTGTTCGGCGGTTGCTACGTTAACGGCGAGCCCGACGACAAGAAATTCGACAATTGGGGCGGAGGAAACGTCGACTGTTACGGAGAATGATGCTATGTCGGGGCCGACGGGTGTTTCGGCTGATGAGAATGATTTTGAGGATGAGGATGATGAGGATGATGGAAGGGAGACGGTTACGCAGACGATTTTCTCGGGGGATGCGAGTGAAACGGGGCCTGGGGATAACACGCCGACTGACGCTGCTGCTAGGGATATGCTGAATGCCTGGCAGTATGGAGTGCCGGTTGTGGCGCTGCTCTGGAGGTTGATGTAGGTAGTCAACCTGGTATTCCAGGCCGGGTACGAATCATGATGCACACGGTATATCATTCTTAACGAGATGCTATATCTCCAGTCTTTCCGAATAATACATAATAATCAGATGAGCTTTACTTCCAGCTCCTTCAGAAGACGTCATCCTCCAACCACCCCGGAGTTTCCCTCCCCTGATCAAGATCCACATCATCCAACAAAACCCCATGCCCAGGCCACCCCTCCCTGGGAACCTTAACAATCTCATCCTCCCTACCCTCGAAAAAGTCCTCGAAGCCCATATTGGCTATACTGAGATTAGCCCACACAGTATGCGCCTCCCTGCCCTGAATGCGTCCATACAAGAACCCACGCAGATTTGGTTCTTCCACATCCATCAAGATCTGATTGGCCTCTGCCTTTCCCTCCTCGTCGAAGCGAAAGTACCACGATGGTTTCAGGACGATGATGGTGCCGTCTTCCGCTGACTGTCTGTCGATGAAGAAGTATGGATATCCACATCTATCGACTGTGTCTTTGTAGGAGTTCATCTCCCAGAGGATTTCCCACATCGAGGCTTCGGCGCCGTCCTTTTCGTGCGGCCAGGGGACGAAGCAGCAGACTTTGGGCCAAACGTCGACGCTCACGTCAACGTCTGTTGCTGTCTGAATCTCAGACTGGAGAGCGTCATGTTGTTCGCGGGTAAAGCTGTTGGTCAGGTAGAAAAGTGGGATGCCGTTCATGCGGCGTGAGACGGGATTCCATGGCTTGGAGATTGGGTAGAAAGGGTTTTCGAATGGGAGGAGCAGCTCGAAGCCATCTTTTTTGTAGTCGCGGGCTTGTTTGTCAACTTCTGAGACGCGCCTGCTGGGAGGAGTGCTGTGGGCGGATTCCTGCAGAACCGCGAAGAGGGTGTTTTGGACGGCGACTAGGGGGCCGAGGGATCGGTTGGAGTAGATGGACACGAAGGGTGTTTCTGTCTTTGGTTCTTCTTCTAACTCATCTGTCTCAATCTCTCGAAGGAGGAAGTGGACAGCTTCTTCGCGGGTCTTGCGGTTTGTATATGATTCGTAGATGCGGACGATGTCACGGCGGGAGGGGGTGTTAACATGGTCCCAGGCGACGAGGTTGGTGGCGGCTGGCTTCTTCCCCTTACCGCTGCTGTCGCGTTTCTTTGTTGCCTGTCGGTCAACAGCATTTTGGAAAGCCGACTGCAGTTCCTGCAGCTTCTCGGGGCTGGTTTTGAAAAGAAGAAAGATATCAAACTTCTCCCCGCACGTCGGGGTGGACTTGGTGCCATCATACGGCCAAACGGAGCCTGCGCTGCTGTTTCTCAACACATCTGGCTCAAAGAACGCTCGATCTGGATCGTGAAGTATCAGTCCATCCTCAACACCGAGTTTCCTGAGTTCCTCCTCGCGAACGAGATCAAGGGTGTTCAGCCTGTCAAGCAACCCCGCGTTCTCACCCTCGACGTCATCGACGGGAATCCTGCGCGCAACGACTTTCACTTCATCCTCTTTGTCTGGCGTCCTCACAGCAACTGCAACCACGGAGGTGACTGAGCTTTCGCCATTGTGATTCTCTCCGTTCAGCTGCCGCTTCGTCAATCTATCTGCAACGAAGTACCCAGGCCATCCAGCCCGGAATGCGGCGGTCGCAAGACCGTAGATGTTCGCCTGGCTATCCGGGTGCTCGCTCTGCACCGCAATAGCCTGCAAGTCCGTCTCAGAGGGACTCCATCCTGTTATCTCGGCATCGCTCGACCGATCCTGAAGAGCTTGAGCCAGACGCTGACTGTGGTCTTCTGTCCAAGCGCCGAGGAACGCCACTAGGAGAGAAGCCTTGGTCTTTGAGGGTTTTATAGGGCACTGCACGCTGGCCATGATTGGTGATTCTTGGCTGTTAGATTGAGGAAAAAAGCCTAGGGTTCCGACATTGAAATACCCAACCAGGACGCAAAGGCAACAGCCGAGAAGTACAGGCAGCAAGAGCCCAACATCGCCACCAAGCCCCATGACGATCAAATCCGGTTTGGGGGCGGCTCGGCGTTGGCCAACATTTGACGTGACATGATTCGTGCATAGGCCACTGAGAGCGCTCTATGTTTCCACTTTGGGAGTGATATACCCCGGAGTAGATGCCATCTCATACTTCGTGACGTCGGCTGCTGTTTTGATTAGGAAGGATATACATCGGTCCCTGTTCCGACAATTCTTCTCCACCAATGGAAACGATCAAGAAAGGCCTAGAAAGGGTCAACAGGGATCGTCTAATCTCGAGCTATCCAGACTTTGCGCGATGGAGCGCTCTGTTTATATACGTCCCCTGTGGATGTCGTCAACAGGAACCCTGATTATGCAGGAGCACATTGCATCTCAAATCACGTCGCCAAACTCATTCCAGGGATGAGGTCTGAGCAAGAATCTGACACCCTGATAAATCCCCACATCCCCCAGACTAATCAGGCTTTCCTCTAGTACCTGTGCCGGATGCCCTTGCAGTGACCCATCAGCAACATGGCGGATTCTGATCGAAGGTGCTACTTTCCGTCCGGTGTCGTCGCCGAAACAAACGTCCCTTGCTCAGGGGAGCAATACACCTCTTGTTGCCACCACACTGATGTCTGCTTGTCGAACGGGCTTTGTCTGAGCGCCGGCCAGCAGCCATATACATTATCGCGAGGGAGTTGCACAAATCAGAGATGGGATCAAGGCTGTCCAGAGTATTGTGGTCGGTACCTCCAATACTTTCTGACAGTCAAGCTGTGAAGTTGAATATGCTAACAGTCACAGGCGATGTCAACCCAGACGGAGGCTGTTCAATCGTCAACTTCAGTTTCAGGCAAGGAGTTTCTCGATATTGCTGTGGCACCGCCATTAGCAACGGCTCGTCGCTCGCCTGCAGGGATGGGGACGATTTCACCGTGCCCACTGGCCAAGTTCTCGCGGGATTCGCTCTTTTAGAGAACGTCACCGCGCTCAATCAGTCTTCGAATACCCCTAATTCTCCACCATCAATAATCACCGGAAGTGAAGAATGCCATGAGACCGCGATAGGTGCAGGCGTCGGGGTTCCACTTGGAGTGATTGCTCTGGCATCAATTGCCTGGGCGCTGTTCGAGCGGAGACGGCGCAAACGAGCAGCAGTAAATCCTCTCCCGTCTGACGAAACCTCGCCGGCCATGCAAAAGTCTCCTGGGGCTTTGGGGAACGGCACCACCTACAGACAAGACGGGAAGCATCGCATGTCCGAGTTGGATTCGCAGCGGCCTGTTGCGGAGCTCACTGCATAGGTTTCCATGTTTCATACTTGCATCTTCCATCCTTTTGTGCTATTCTTGTTGAGGGCAGATTAGATGCTCTCTAGTGTGGATCACGGCGTTGGCTGTATCGGTGTTAGCATGGGTTTTTTTTAGCAACTTGGATATCTCACATGAATGATAACCCCAATCAAGCTCAGCCTTATATTCGTTGCCTGGAATTCAGACCCCCAATCTTATTTTTTGGCCGATCGGGGTTCTGGAGCGACTCAGGGTCCAAGTTGGAGGATGACCGAAAAGTTAGGCCCCAAGATTCCCCCATTCACGCAGCAACCAACTGCATTGACCGGCGCTTTAGCTCAGCCACCTTGTGCAAGAGCTTGGGGTCCAAAACTGCCCTCGATCATTGGCCATGTCTAATTCAACGCGTCAGCCGCAGTAGGTAAAAAGCTTGGACTTCTTCATCTTTCATCATCATATTTATTGTTGTCGATCGTCCTTCGCTTTTCTTCTCGACACAACCACAATGGCTCAAAACAGGCGGACCACCAAGCCCCGCTCGCGAAACGGCTGCATCACTTGCAAGTGAGTCTTTTTCTTGTCCTCGATTTAAACTTCTTACAGTGGATGTTGATCGTCAGGGTCTAGGATTCGGCACGTTAAATGCGACGAGGCAAAACCCGAATGCACGCAATGCCAGAAATCCGGCCGCAAATGCGATGGCTATGACAATGCCTCTCAGACCCAGCTTCGCCAGCGTATAGCTGAGCGTCACCGGCCGATTGAGAGAGGAGCTTTTGGTGCCAACCACAGGCTCGTTCTGCGACAAGAATCCCGCACCGAGCGTCGCTACGTCGACTTTTTCTACACGCACACCTCGCACGCTTTCTCGGGGTTCTACGAATCGAAATTATGGTCTTATCTTATTCCACAGCTGGGTGAACACGAGCCCAGCATTCGCCATGCCATGACTGCCATTGGAGCCATCCACTCGCGCGTCCAAATCGCAGCGAGCTCCCCAACCCCGGCCGAAAATTCGGCCCCCACAGAACGATTTGTGCTCGAGGAGTACAACAAGTCCATTCAAACCTTGGTCAAATCACTTGCAGCGTCCAACGGCGATAACCTCGACCTCACCCTCACAACATGCTGTCTCTTCGTCTGCCTCGAAATGCTCCGCGGTAACCAGAAAGAAGCCCTAGATCACATCGAAGCCGGCCTTCGAATCATCCACAAACACGAACAAACCCGCTCCCTCACCACCCACTCAAACGAGCTCTACCACGAACTCCGCGACATGTTCCTGCGCCTCAACCTCCAATCCTCATTTATGGGCCGCCTCCTCATCCCACTCAAACTAACCACCACAACATTAAGCCCCACCTTCTCCCTTCCAACCCTCAGCGAAGCCCGCTCCACCCTCGACCAGCTAATGACCAAATCCCTCCTCTACATCCGCTCCGTCGGCATCATGCGCGAAGCCCGCGACCCAGAGACCCAAGCCGACCTCGAAGCCGAGCAAGACGAGATCCTCCAAGAACTCCTCGCCTGGCGCTCCGCCTTCGACAAGCTCCTGCTCAAACTCGCGCCCAAACTCAACGCCGCAGACCACTGCGCCTCACTCCTGCTTCGCATTTACTACAACACCGCCCACTTCTGGCTCCTCGTTGTTCTCGCCCGCGACGAGGACCGCTACGACTACTTCACCCCGGAGTTCGAGGAGGTCGTTGCAAACGCCGAGCAAATCATCCAGATTACTACATCCTCCCCGTCCTTTGACCCCAGCCACGCCTTTACCCTTGAAGGCGAACTCATTGGCCCCCTCTACTATGCTGCCTGTCGCTGCCGCCACCCGACTATCCGCCGGCGCGCAATCAACGTGCTAGAGCACCACTCCAAGCGCGAAGGAATGTGGGATGCACGGGTCTACTGTGCGGTTGCAAAACTCGTTGTTCAGGTTGAGGAGAGCCAGTGTGTTGTTCCGCCGACGAGTGAAAGTGATATCGGGACTCTGGCGAGGGTTTACGAGGAGGTGCAGCAGAAGGACTTTAAGCCGAATCCGGTACAGGTGACGCTTTACTTGAAGCCGCATGGGGTTGATGGGCCGTGGGTTATGAGGGGGTTTATGGTTGATTGGTGATTTGGTTCTGTTGTGGGTGGTTTTTTTTTTGGTTTGTTGTTCAGCGATGGGTGCATGTTACTACTTTTTTTTTGTTTTTGTTTCTTGTTTGATGGTCAGAGGATATATAGCTCTGATTGATGTCATGTTCGTTCTAGCGGGCGTACTTGCTTTACCTTACTACAGACATTCAGCTTAGCGATGTTCGTCTTCTATAGCGTTGCTTTTGGATAGCGGCTAGAGAAACCTATATATTAGACTGAGACCAAATTCATATAGCGGAATCCGTATATAGACCTTCATCATGAAAACTAGCCATGCTAAGAAATAAGCTTACTTTTTATAGCATATGTGGTCCACATGAGACCCTGGGCAGTGGGCACCTGCAGAGCCACTCGTTCTTAGCGTAAGCACAGCCATCCATCTTCAGCCTCGCGTCACACCTAGTTAACTACAGCCCACACAGCCCACTTCGTATTCCTTAAGTCAACATAGACTTCACCTCCAATCCTCAGATGCATCTCCCCGGCATGACACCGCCAATGCTGCCCCCGGAGATCATCCTCCTGGTCCTCAAACAAGCAGTCGAAGTCTATACTATCCCTGAGCTCTTCCAAGCCCGGCTAGTCAATAGTAAGCCCGCTAGATCAACTCAAGAGAATTCCAGCGCTAATAGGATATAACAGCAACATTCGCTGACGAGCTCTTTGCGCTTCTTATACGGACTGACCGTCTGGAAAATGAGCGGTTCACCGTGACAAAACGGTACCGAAACTACTGGACTCCATTTCCGGAGCGTCTGAAGAGGCAGTACCTGAAAGTCAAGATCGACCGGTACCACGAGCGACCGTGTTCCCTCTCAGAATTGGTCCATCTTCTACTGGATAAAGAGAGCCGTAGTCGGATCTCTCCAGGGGTCCCACGAAAGAACAGAGAGATCCGAATCCAACACATAATTGATGCACTTGTTCACTCCAGAAACACAATCATATCCTTGCTCGACCCGGACCTTCACGAGAAGCTGAATGGATCTTCGTCATTCTACGCCCAAAATACATTGCAAAAGCAGCAGATCACGCTTCTACGGCTGTTCAGTGCAATCTGGCGCGATGACCCAAATGAGCTGAAGAATGTGTTGCAAGGCGAGTGCGGAAGTCTTTTTATTACTCCCAGTTTTCTCTTTGGGACGACACCTTTGCACCTCATAGCATTTAGGGGAACTAAAGAGATCATGGAGGCAATGCTTTTGTACGCTGACTGGAACTCCCTCCGAACAATCGGTTGGCAAGATTCTGTCCCCGGTACAGCCCTTAAACTTGCTATTCGATCCCAAAATCGCGCGGTTCTAGATGTTTGGCTTCAGAGAATACACCAAGGTTCTAAGTCGCTTTCAGCCTCGACCTTCGCGAGGGCCTTCATTGAATTCGTGCGAGTTGGAGATATAAGAATGGTCCAGTACCTCAACAAAAAGCGTACTCGGTACACTGAGCCACCAGTGTCAGAGTTTCTGCACTTTCACGCACTTATGGAGGCAGTCATGCACGGCCATGTGGATATTGCCGCATGGCTGCATATAGATTCAGGGACAGATGTGGATCTTAATCAGGTAGCAACCTGGGACCGGAAAGGGCCACTCTTTGCGGCACTGCAGGACTGTCCTCCCAACACAAGACTTGAGATGATTAAAATGCTTCTAGGGGGAGGCGTGGATCCAAACCACACCTCTACCGTTGTGAGAGGGACGCCGCTGCAGGCAGCACTCCAGCAGCGGCAGGATAGGGACAAGATTGTGCAGCTTTTTCTGGAACACGGCGCTGACCCCAACGCGCGTGTAGCGAGGAATGTGAATAAGATGAGATCACCCTTGCTGTACGCCGCCAGGCAGGGTGACGTTGAGCTTCTGCGCCGGCTATTCGAATTGGGAGCCGATCCACGAGTTGTATGCCGTCGATTGACGATAGTCGATGAGGCAAAGAGAGGGAATATTCTGAAGGATGTCAAAGAGATGCTGGTGGAGTTTGGATGGAAAGAGAGGTTTAGTGTATGGCTTGGGGGAAGGCGCATATTGGATCATCTGAACAGGTAGGAGCTCCTGCCAACAATATCGTTCTTGAATTAGATAGAAGGATCAATATCTATGATTCACAATTTATCATTATCTTCAGTGCCATATCAACTCATTGTGCTCTGAGTTCCTCCATCCTTGACCATCCCCTCAGCTATCCCCGTCAGGGTCTCAGCCTCATATGGCGCAAGCTCTGACTGTATATACTCCCGTGCCTTCTCGACCATTCGCAGCCAAAGTCCTCGGCAACGTCGAAACTCGGCTTCCAGCAATGCCACAAGCACTATCGTCAATGCCACATTGAAGTGCGCACCCTTGGCAAGCAGAGCTTGAACAATCTTGTATACTCCAAAATCCAGAGCTTCGACTTCCTCTGTGCGCCCCTCAAATGCCCCGTCCGACCTCTGGAACTGTAGGATTTGACGGACAAATGCTTCCTTGTTCTGAAGCTCGGTTTTCTCAGGCGGTAGAGAAAGGCTATTTGTCTGCGTCGTTTTGAGTATGGATTTTGGAGCCTGTGGGGCTTTAGATAGGGATTGCGATGGACGGCTCATTGACTGGGCTGGAGAAATTATAGACTGAGCTGCGGGATGAGTCAAAGGTTCGAAATACTCCTGGGGTGAGTATTGAGCCTTCTGCTGAAACATCGGCTGGACTGGTGGCCTATTTAGACTTTGCATTTGTGGTCTGGAAACCTCCTCCGGGCTGAACAGGCTTGTGTATCGGGATCCGGCACTGTCAGATGCATTTATCGAAGTGCTAGCACGACGCAGTGAGTGCTCGGGTGGAAGCTCTCCGCTGTTAGAGGTCGATGGATGAAAAGCGAGAACACTCTCTGGACTAATTGGATCAAATATACTCCTTGATTTGTTAGCCGGGTCTCTTGCATGCGCCGTACCAGTGCCATGTGCCGGGTGCCCAGGTGCGTCGAAAGAATCAGAAGAGTCGAGAGCATCCAGGCCGAATTGCTGGTCTTCATTACCGCTCAAGAAAGTATCAAAGTCGAAATTTTCAAGAATCTCAGGATTCTCGGCGGCTGAAAAGTCGAGACTGAAGGCCTGCTTTTTGCTCACTGTCCTCGCTCTCTCCTTTCTCATAGCCCTTTTCACGCCGGTAGATGCTCCCATATGTGATCTTTGTGTTTGTACTTGGTTAGTCGAGTGTGGTATACTTGCTAAGAAGTCAATCTCCTCTTCCTCAATTTCCAATTCTGACGGGACATGAGTTGTCTGAGTGTAAGCCGTATGATTGCGAGTTGTCTGGGTGCGAGTCGTGTCCGCAGCATACTTCCGTCGCTCAGCTGTCAGTTTGTCTGGTTCATCCCCTTCCAAGGTCTCGACCGCCACGAAACTCGTCCATTTCGAAACCAGAGAGCCCTGACAGCCAAGGCGCTCCCCTTCTTTCTTGGTCATATCTTGGGCCTGCTTCGTTCCCCGAGAGACATGACCAGCTCTATAGATCCAGCTCTCGCCACGTTCGAGTTCGTTTAGAAGGGCTAGAGTTGCAAATGTGTGGACTGTAGAGTCACGCTCTTGCAACTTGTGGATTGGGACATATGTTATAATTCGCTGGCCCAGCATAGACTTCCTCTTGATCGTGATTTGCGAGTTCTCATCCAATTTGCCATCCGCTGAGAGAATAAAGACGCGATTTCTCTGAAATGGGCTCAAATTGAAGATGTTTCCTGGAGACATGAGGATAGAGGGTGGTTTGTCTACATGGCCTAGAGACCGTTAGTAGACGTAGCCAGTTTGTGTAGATTCTACCTTACCCTTCTGTTGCAGATCCAAGCCCTCCACTTCGATCGTTATATCTGTGACATGGCCCGTCATAGCAGCTCTCAAGACAGCAATCATCTGAGCCTCCCAACCACTGCTGCTTGCTGTTGGAATAACCTCCGCGTATCCGCCACCTGCCTTTGCAA
The DNA here is from genome assembly GCF_047715665.1 of Aspergillus karnatakaensis. Lineage (NCBI taxonomy): Eukaryota > Fungi > Ascomycota > Eurotiomycetes > Eurotiales > Aspergillaceae > Aspergillus > Aspergillus karnatakaensis. The sequence continues at coordinate 173,763 of NW_027395731.1, read as the reverse complement.
TACCTTCAACAAGTTCGTGGGAAACGGCATTCCCTATTCCAAGTGCAAAAAACCTAGCGGAGCCCTCGGACTGTGTGCACGTCGTACGCACAAACTCGATCGTCTTTTGGGTCTGCCAAACTTCACCATCGGTAAGAACAATGACATCCAGAGAGCCACGTCCGCGAGCAGCCACTACTGACTGCAAAGCCGGCAGCAGATCAGTACCGCCCATGTCGTTGCTAAAGCAAGAGACATAATGAAGCGCTTGGTTCAACGTATGCTCCCCGTAAGACTGCGAACTTGGCCAGAGAGATTCAAAATTGGATCCAAAACAATATATATTAAACCTTGACCGGGGCAACCCACGTAAAAAAAACTGCATTGAGGATTTTAAGCCAGTGATTTTGTCGAGCATTGAGCCTGAACAATCCGCCAAAAATATCACTTCGGTGTCTTCCATGGGTGCCTGATCCCTAAGCATGAAACTCGGGGGGATCTCGATCATAGCAGCCGAAGACCCTTCTAAGTCATTGTGCACCTCGAGAGTAGCATGCGGCAGTTCTTTGTCAACGGGTGGGTGGGCATATATCTCGAGTACAAAGTCTCGATCTAGGCAATCGTTGTCTCCATCAAGTCTGACCGAAACTGATCGCGACGGAGGAGTGGGAGAATCAGATTCTGAAATAAAGTCTTCCCAGCGCTGGCAGCGCCGTTGGCGGATCTCACGCTCAACGACAACGTGGTGGGTATTGCTTTTGACATCGCATATTTCATTACCGGCAAGGATGTCAATCTCTAGCAAGAGCTTCGTGTCGAACTGTGGTCCGATCACGCCGACTTGGAATCCAGGGTTTCCGTATCGGGGAGCAATGTAGGTCGGGATTGTGAGGATGGTCGTCGTCTCGTCATCCGACAGTCTGTACTTAAGGAAGAATATGAACGAGATTTTCACCTCAACGGTCGTGTGTGCTGGTATGTTCCCGAGCTCAGTTTTGAAAACCCCAGTACTGTCTTGCTCGACAAGACCGGCGGAACGACCAGCATTGACTGCGTGGTTGAACTCATTCCTTGCCTCTGGTCGGGGTTTTACAACGCCCTGTAAGGTCTTCGTAGCCCCGATCTGGCATTTGAAATCAACAATGCTTGACTCATGAGGGAGGGGGAACTGGTAGGTTCCTTTCTCGATGTTCTCAGGAGCGTCGTTTCGAAAAGACTGTGTTACAACGGCTTTGGCCATGCCTTGAGTGACACTGATCGCCAATGATACGGCGAATGAAGGCAAGAGTGTTGGCTGCTTGGGAGGTTCCTGTCGTTGGTATCCATAGGAAGGTGGTATGGCAAAATTTCTTCCAATATAATGGTAAGGATAAGATATTGGTGGAAGTCTCCGCCATGAACGGCCGTCTTGGTAAGGGCTTGGGGGTTCCACGGCGTCGAAGACAATACCAGGGATAGCCGCCATGATGGAATATGCCTTGAGGCCGAGATGCTGAAGTGTAGAAAAGAAAAGAGGTTGGGATGAGGTATTTATGCATGCTCGTAACGAGGCTAAGCCCGCAAGCCGCTTGGCAAGGCTCACTACAACGATATAACCCCTCAACCCCTACTCTTAGAGACTCTTCCCCCTCAATTCTCTTATTGAAAATAATGTATTTTGCTTGTGACAAGGCACAGTTATGGCTGGGCTCAATGTCGGTGATATATATCTCCTTGGGAGACTTGCATTCAAGCTTGGTGTTGCTGGACGAAAGAAGGCGGCGACTTGATGATTTTACGGAGCAACCTGGCTGTCCACACAAACAGTTTGAACCTCCTACTCAGCCTTCTGGTCAAGTTTGCTCCCTGCTCTCGTTGTCTGAGTATATACTAATATTCCGAAGCTCTCAAGCCAAACGGATTGAGACTAAAGTGAACGACAACTACCACATGCTGCAGGAAGTCCACACCTGGTTTGCGAAGAATCTCAAGGACTCAACAGTAACCGTACGGCGCCAGACAACACAAACTACAGTGACAGACTATCAGAGCCCTAATACAGTCAAGACATTTGAGCTGCATGAGAGCCAAGGAGCTGGGTCTCACCTTGTTTGTCCCCTCGCGTGTATCAACCCCGATCTCTTGACCGGCAGGTTGTCGAAGACGGTCGATTTGTTTACGTGCCATTGTGTCACGCCCGGGAAAACGTCTCATAGAGCAAGAGTCGGCGCGGTTGCAAGTCAGTACTTTCAAGGGATCTTTCTCCGTATGCTACCTTTTGCTAACTATATTCCCCAGTGTCACCTCTGAGCATTTGCGCCCGCATAGCTGGCTCTGAAAGGCAGTACATGTTGTATAAAGTCGCTGACAGGGGTAGCGGAATGCTCAAATCCCTTTATGTTCAAAAGGTAGCGCGGACAGGTATGTAGTCTACAGTCTCTGGCTACCGAAAGTTGTACCTTCCAAAGGGTGGTCACATCAACGGTCGATGGCGCCAATGCTATATACTAGAGTATCGAGGGCCAAGGGACAAAGTGCTATGCCGGAGCTTAATTCTGTCAATACAGTAAGGCCACTGGCCATAATTGCTGAGTGATCGCACGGAGAGTTTTGCTTTCGGTGACCAGAGACCACAAGGTTATATCTCGGCGTATAGAAAGTCGGCCTACACTTATAGACGTCGCCGAAATCGAAGGTTTATTCCAACAACTCACCTTAGACCAAACCAAACCCCTAATACAGCAAGGAGCAAACAACCTGCTATGCTTTACCTCCGGTTCTGGTCAAGAGCCAATTCCCCCTTACATTCTGAACTTGATGGCGTGAGTTTCTCAACCCCTAAGGGCTTATTCACGGTCCACCTTGGCTAATCTATCTCGCGATTCAGCGATACTAGACCACTCCAGAAAGCCATTGAATCAGTCTCTTTCAGCACCGCCTCACAGAGCTTCTACGAAAGATCAGATGCATCGGCCGTACACATTCTCCACTATAAGAGCGCAGGCTTGGACGTTTTCGCGGACCAAGACGGGGAGTATCCCGCCTTTCAATTTCAGGACCATGCCGAGATCATCCTCTGCTACGCAACTGATAGTGACCTTGTTCGCATGATATTGCACCGTAAGTAACTCATCATCAAAGCTTGGGTCTCTCTCTCCAACTCGCATCCTATAGTGACCCCTACCACGCAATTCCACCTTGGCAAAGACCAAAAGGCTTTAATCATCGCGAACATCAAATGCATCGGCTACACTACAGCCAACGATGCGGCACCACCCATGGACGTCGAGGCCACGATACGTTTCTCAACAATTGAAAGTACCTTCTCCCGCCTCTTCCATGTCCATCCACTGTGCTGACAACAACATCTCACACAGGCTGTGCATCTTTCAAGCAAAAGCTCGAGGACATGAGAATGGAGCTTTTCATTCTGACCTTGCAATACCCAGCAGTCACCGAGACGAAGCTTGTTAAAGTGTAAGTTGCTTCCCCTTTCACACAATCTCAAGCTACCATGCTACCAAGCTAACTTCATACCCTAACAGGCAAGCCTCCACCATATACACCGAGCACCTCCAGGTCGCCGACGTAGAGGTCTCAATCCTCCAAGATTCCACCAATAACCAGCTACGTCTCACAGTCGTGAGCAGAGACGGCCTCACTATCATCAGCCAAGACTGTACGTGAATCTCATTTTCTCGTCCCCTCTCCCTCTCCCCAATCTTCACGGCGACTAACCTTTTATCACGCTTTCTCGTACACCAGTACCCGCAACCTTTCTCTCGTCCTTCCACACAAACACACCGGACTTCAAATCCCCCAGCTACGTAATCCAACTAGACGAGTCCGGAATACGAAGAATCAAGAAATACGCCCAGGGGTTCAGTGTTCTTGGGTTCTCGGATGTTGCAGGTAAGTCAGGTTCACTTAGGGCTTTTTGGGCCATGTAGCTCTCGAAGTCGGTATTTACTTTACTGACTATTTTATCTGGGTGTGGTTATTGAGCGTATTTCCCAGCTTGGGCTGAAGAGTATATCTATGGGAGATTGTGCTAGAGATTCTGCTATGGTGATTGACTGAGGGCGTTGGGTTAGCAGTAGTATTATGCGTGATTCTTTGTTTTTTTGTTCTTTTTCTGTTCTTGAATAGAGGGTCTCATGATTTGCTCATGTATTTGGCTTGGATCGGTAGCGATCTGGAACAGGGGCTGCGGCGCTAGGTACACGTTGATAGGGTTGGTATAAATGCATGTGTGATGATATCGGACGAGAGTACAGTGCGGACCTAAACCCTTGGGCTTTGAATTCTTGAGGAATAACTTAAATAGAAATCTCAACAGCGCAAGCAAGAAGATGACTGCTGAAGACGTATATTCTACGCTGTAATATTATCCGCAAAAGGCCAACATGGAGAGGTGAAATGGGATAGCATCCAGAGTGTGATAAATGCATGAGTTCCAGCCTCGAGATACAGAACATGTGAGATGCAAAACCAGATAGCTAGGAGTTATGTATGGTTCTTTCAAAAGACGGCATGAATATTCCCAAGAGGCATGAGTGAGGATCTAAAAAGGGTAATATTCATGGAGCAAAAAAGACAGTAGATATGAGGGGAATTACACGCGAAGACGAAAAAAAAAAAGAGCAAAAAGAAGTGGCCAAAGAATGAATACGCCCTGCCGATGCAAAAATCATCAGAAACACAGTGGCCCGTTGTCGTTTTGGTGGTGAGCAATCGAATGTAGAGACCGTGAAGGTCTAGACGGCTCCCGTCATGTGATCGCCACGTCGCGGCCAGCTCGGTGTGTTCTGGCTGGGGGCAACGCCGGCGGGTGAAGGAGCGGCGCGAAAAGGTAAGGATGTGCTCTGCAAAGGCATACGCGAGTTTGTGTTGTGCGAGCTGGCGGAGCGCGATCCAATGGATGGACGGAGTGACGGATCTAAGCTAGAGCTTGTGTCGCCTAGAGGAGTTCGTGAGGGATGACGGGTTGGGCGATAGTCGTCTTGCTTAGACTCAAGAGACAGGTGCTCTAGCGAGATCGGAGGGGAGCGTGTCGAACGCACTGGGTATTGAGATGGGTGCGAAGGATGGGACGGGTGGGATGGGTAAGCTTGGCGAGAAGAGTATGAAGGTTGAGACGGATATGATTGCTGGGAATGTTGGGATGCATGTGAAGGGTGAGAGGGGTGCGAGGGATGAGAGGAATGAGACGATTGTGACGAGTACGATTGCTGAGATGAGTACGACGGCTTTGAGGGTACCTGTGGCCGTTGTTGGTGGGTCGGGGCGTCATGAACCAAGTTGAGGGGAATGTCGCCAGTTGCGGAGCGCGATGGCTTGCTAGGGACATGTTTCTGGACTGGGGCAGGAGGCGATGCTACCCGCGCGGGTGATGTGTCTGCAGAGCTCTCCTTGAGAGATTTGGGCGCCGGCGGTGCCAAGTATGATTTCCGGTTGTGCCGCTCCATCATGCTGATCGCCCACTCTTGAAGGTCGACCGGGGTCCGTTTAGCGGCTTGCAAGAAGGCATCCTTCTCCTGTATAATGGGTCAATGGTGTCTAGTCGAGAGAAAGTGGGGGTACTAACATATAACTCAAGGGGTGTCGGTCGTTCTTCAGACTTCTTGAGCAGACACTTCGCAACAAATTCGTGCAGCACAGGTGGGAAAGCGTCACTTCTAGGCAATCTAGGAGCGGGCTCGTGGACGATTTGCTGCAGGAGATCCAGGATACCCATAGGTCCCGCGCTGGCTCGGTCTCCGGCTGAAGAGTCATTGGTATCGAACGGGAATCGTCCAACAGCCAGTTCCATCACCGTCAAACCCACACTCCACACATCCGAACGGACAGTGTAACGACCACCTTGAATTCGTTCAGGAGCCATGTAAGTCGAAGTACCCACAAAGGTGTCTGCAATGGAGTTGACGGTTTCCGTGGCGACTCCAAAGTCACAAAGCTTGATATTTCCACGGGAGTTGACAAGCACGTTGGATGGTTTGATATCACGATGCATGATACGGTGGGCCTCGTACAGGTACACTAAGCCCGCCAAAATGGACTCCGTGATCTTACCCAACACATCTACACGAATGGGTCCAAAGTCTTTGGAAATACGATCGAGCGAGCTAGGCACGGACGTTAGCATATTTACTTCGGAAGCGTTGCAGCTGGGCCGCAAGGTCTGCAGATCTAACATACCCACAGTCCATATACTCCATGCACAGGACGATATCCCTTGCTTCATTCTGGAAGGCACCGTAAAAGGTCACGATATTGGGGGAATTGCAGTCATGACCGACTTGGAGCTCTCGCAAAATCTGCTTTCTCACATTTTCTTTGGCATCCACCCGGATGATCTAAGAGCACTGTCAACGAGGTCCTCCAACTTTGAGTGGAACGATCTCTACCTTTCGAGCCATAACGACCTTAGTCGAGGCATGCATGACCTTAGACACAGTTCCTCCATTTCCGGCTCCAAGTTCCTTGAGTGTAACCAAGTCCTCGCTGCGAAGATCCAACCTGAACTCTAGACCAATCTCCAACGTATCCGTGGTGGCTTTGCTCTCGCTGTTTCCAACAGCCCCAGCAGCCTGGGCGTCTTCTTCGGACGGCTTCGCGGCGGGCTTCGGCGTAGAGTTCAAAGCGAGGCCTTTGACATTCTTGCGCTTCAAGGTTCGCGATTTGAAAGCGTCGGCCATGGTGACGGTGGCTAGGTCAAGGAGGGGTCAGGTCGACGAGCGATATCGTGCACGAGGGGCGGGCGAGTGTTCTGGCAATCGGAAACAATAGACGAGCTGCAAGATTCCTCACAGCCTTGCTGTCAATTTAAGATAGCCAAAAGTGAGCCAACAAAAGGACTGTTTGTTGGGCACTGGATTACAGACAAGCGCCGCGAGTCAGGTCCAGTGAAGTGGGGTTTCCCCTGGACTCAACTGCAACAGTCGGTGTCTGATAATCTCCCTGAGCTGAAATTGGAGACCACAAGGTGGAAACCAACACAGTTCACAAAGAGCTCCGGGTTGAAGAACAACGAGACGATATCGACGACCGGAAGATGGGAAGATAATAGTGTCGATGGTGCCGGTGGATGGGCGACTAATAAATGTGAATGGTGGAGCTTCGGGCGGAGATGGACAGGCGCGAAGACCAGCGGCTATACAGGCTTCTGGGCATCTATTGGCCAGGCTTGAGTCGAATAGGAGAATAGATAGCAAAAAATAGCTGCAGCTGCAGGAGAAGTAAATCTAGTCTGCTTCTGCTAAGAATCCTAATCGCAAGACGCAAGGTACTATTGCGGAGTACGTGGTTGTGGTTCAACAACTGAGACTACAACAAAGACAAGGCATATAAATAGGCTTTCTTTCACCAATCTAGTTCTTTGGTAGGGAACGATTCCAAGTGACTGATGACCGAAATACACCAGCTTCCCATCTCTTGAGTCTTCATTGACATCGCCGCATCGCGAGCAAGAGGAACAATAGCTTAAGTGTGGTCTGGAGCTTTCATAAACCACTCCACGTGATTGCGCGCGATATCACAAGCCACACATTAGGCGGTGAGGCATAACTGAGCCACTCCGGCGAGCCAGAAAAGACTCCAGCAACCAGCCATCCATACTTGAAGCCAGTCGTTCTTCTCAGAGCGTCTCTCAGACTCTTTCACAGCTCTCTCAATTCGATTGGTGTCACGGTGACTTTTATATTGCCTCATCGAAGCTTAGAAAACACCTATATATCTTCTTCTTTCGGTGGTCCTCCCCTTAGATCCTCTTGAGCCCTTTCGTCGCAAGACAGCCGGACAACACACCATGAGCGCTCGAGATTTGGTCGAGGGTGAGGCCCTCTTGGACGATGACGAAAACGAGGAAGAGATGGTCGATGATTATGGTGAAGGTGGAGAACGGATCAAACGAGGCGGCGATCACTACGATTCCAGCGAGGAGGATGAAGATGAAGACGACGACGAAGAAGCTGCTCGCGCCGTAAGTCGAGCCTTACACTTTAAGTGGCCACGAAGCTTTGCATTCCGGTACTAATCAGCAATGCTTATTTAGGTTCGAGAAGGATTCATCGTCGACGAAGACGAAGAGGAAGAGGACCGCGCGCGGCGTCGCCGCGAGAAGAGGAAACGAAGACACGCAGAACGAGAGCGCGAAGATGAGCATCTTGACGAAGAAGATTTGGAACTGATTGGCGAGCTCGACCCAGCCCGTCAATCTGCAGCTGCAGCGGAAGTATGATTCGCCCGGCGTTTACCCTCGCCTTTGTCCTCTAGTGCGCGGAAGAGAAACTGACAAGCACCAGTCAAAATATAAGCGTCTCAAGCGCGGCCATAAAGATCGAGATATTCGACAACCGTCTCAAGCCATCGACGACATCTTCAACTCGGACGAAGAAGATGAGCCCGCTCCAGACTATGGCAGACTCGGCCGCGGAAGACACCCTCACGATGAGATGGATGGTTTCATTGAAGAGGATGTTTTTTCGGATGATGACTTGGACCGGGAACGAGAAGATATGGAAGTCGCCCGCCCCAGGAAGTCGGTCGGTTTCGGCGCAACGGACACCACTGGTCTCGACGAGAACGCCCTGGAAGATATGCGCGCTGCCTTCGGAGACGGGAACGATTATGATTTTGCCCTTGCTCTGGAGGAAGAAGAGGAGGAGCAGGAAGAAGATTTGGAGAAGAACCTAGACCTCAAAGACGTCTTTGAGCCTTCACAACTGGCTGAAAAGATGTTGACAGAGGAGGATAACGAGATTCGTATGGTAGACAGGCCAGAACGACATCAAATTGCGCGCAAACCCTATATCAAGGATGAGACGGACGAAATGGATGAGGACCAATTGCGCGTAGAAGCCACTTGGATTGCCAACTTGATGCTCCTGAAGAAGCGACTCGAACCAGAGCTTCGAGAACCGTTCCATCGCTCAGTCGCCAAGGTGCTGGAGTTTCTTGTCAACGAAAAACGCGAGGTGCCATTTATCTTCCAGCATCGCAAGGACTACATGATCCACACAGTCAAGGTCCCTAAAGACGGAGCGTCGGCAGATCCGGATTCAGGCGCTCAATATACTATCAGAGCTGAGAAGCTACTAAACATGACTGACTTGTGGGATATCTTTGAATACGATCTCAAGTTCCGTGCGCTTGTGGAGAAGCGTGACACGATTCAAAAGGCCTACGACAATATTCGGTCACTGTTTTCGGTTCAAGACCCAATTGTGGAGGAGGCGTTACCTGTGGCGACTACCATGGAAGAACTGCAAGATATCCAGGACTACGTGCACTTTCAGTACGCTACACAACTGAGGGATTTGACCTTGACAAATGGCGAAGGTGAAATTCACAGGCGAAAAGCGCTTACGAGAAACTTCTTTGAGCGCGTTCGCAATAGCAAGTCCTACGGACTGGTGCGCGCATTTGGCATTACAGCGGATGCCTTCGCTCAGAATGCATTGAAGGAAGGCCGTCGTCAGTACACTGAAGATCCGTCCGAGCGCCCAGACGAGATGGCGGACGGATTCGTTGACAATGACTTCAACAACTCAGCCCAAGTTCTCAAAGCCGCTAAAGGCATGTTTGCGGAGGAGATTGTAATGAGCCCCAAAATGCGCAAGGTGATTCGCCAGGCGTACTACATGAACGGTGCCATCGATTGCTTCCGCACAGAAAAGGGTCTCCGACGCATTGACGAGCAGCATCCATACTACGAGTTCAAGTATTTAAGAGATCAACAACTCAGCGACATCGCACGCCGACCTGAACTATTCCTGCGCATGCTGAAAGCAGAAGAGGAAGGCTTAGTAGAGGTCAAAGTGCGTTTCGAGAACTTTGATCACTTCCGCCAACGCCTATACCCTGATATTGAGTCCGATAATTACAGCGAACTTGCCGACTCTTGGAACCGTATGCGGCGCGATGTTGTTGACTTGGCTCTTGGGAAGCTAGAGCGTGTCATCAACCGAAGTGTCAAAGAAAACATACGTCAGGAATGTGAGAACCATGTTGCAAAAGAATGCCGAGAGGCATTCTCACAGCGCTTAGATCAAGCACCATACAAACCCAAAGGCATGGTCCTGGGTACAGTCCCTCGCGTCTTGGCTTTATCCACAGGTGGTGGTATAGTCGGCCGGGAGCCCATTCACTGGGCTTACGTCGAGGAGGACGGCCGTGTTCTCGAAAACGGAAAGTTTGTCGACTTGTCAGTGGGTGATCGGGATCGTGGCATCGCCGATGGCAGAGACGTGTCGGCTCTAGTTGAGCTCGTGCAACGCCGTCGCCCGGACGTGATCGGTGTGTCAGGGTCGTCACCGGAAACCCGACGACTGTACAAATTACTCACCGAGGTCGTGGAAACGAAGAACTTGGAGGGTGCATCTTATACTGATGACCGTGACAAGGAAGTTAGCGACCCCTTGGAGGTAGTCATCGTCAACGACGAAGTGGCACGGCTCTATCAACACAGTGAGCGAGCGAAGAAGGACCATCCCAGCTTCGGCCCTCTCACTCACTACTGCGTTGCACTCGCCAAGTACTTGCAGAGTCCTCTCAAGGAGTATGCCTCGCTAGGCCGCGACATAGTGTCAATCCAGTTCAAGCCAGGCCAACAGCTGGTCACACAGGAATTGCTATTGAAGCAGCTGGAAACTGCGCTGGTTGACATGGTCAACTTGGTTGGTGTTGACATCAACGAAGCTGTGTCGGACCAACCCACTGCCAATCTCCTCCCTTACGTCTGTGGTCTGGGCCCGCGTAAGGCAGCTCACTTACTGAAGATAGTGAACATGAACGGAGGTGTGGTCAGGCGTAGGGCTGATTTGCTGCCAAGTGAATATGTGGCATACCCAGCTATGGGAGTTGAGGTCTGGACAAACGCAGCCAGTTTCTTATACATTGAGTACGAGAACGCTGATGCAGAGGCGGATCCCCTCGACAACACCCGAGTGCATCCGTCAGACTACGATATCGCTCGCAAGATGGCCGCTGATGCCCTTGAGTTGGACGAGGAGGATATCAAGGCCGAAACGGATGACAATGGACGTCATGCCATTGTGCGCAAACTGTTCAGGGAGGAAGCTCAAGACCGTGTCAACGATCTCATTCTAGAAGAGTACGCGGAGCAATTAGAGAAGAATCTCAACCAGCGGAAACGTGCCACACTGGAAACGATCCGCGCGGAACTCCAACAACCATACGAGGAACTACGAAAGCCTTTTGTCTTCCTGAGCACGGACGACATCTTCACCATGCTCACTGGTGAAACGACAGACACGCTCAAGGAAGGTATGGTGGTGCCTATCTCCATCAAGCGCATCAGCGATGACCACATTGAGGGCAAACTAGATTGTGGTGTTGATGCGCTTGTCGGAGAATCGGAGATGACGGATCGATACGATATTCCAGTACGGGCGCTTTTCTCGCTCCATCAAACGGTCCCGGCGAAGATCACGTTCCTCAATCGCAAGGCCTTCACCTGTAACGTTTCGCTGCGCGAAGAACAGGTCAGTCGCCCATCTAGGCCAGCCACCGACAGGTTGCATGCCGGAGAATGGGATCACCGCCAGGAAGACCAGGATCGGGAGGCGCTCGAGGCGAAAACACAAAGTGGTGGGCGGACGATGCGTGTCATCAAGCATCCCCTCTTCCGCCCGTTCAACTCCACGCAGGCAGTGGAGTTCTTAGGTTCTCAGAGCCGTGGCGACGTCGTGATCCGACCGTCCTCGAAAGGACCTGACCACTTGGCGGTTACATGGAAGGTAGCGGACGGTATCTTCCAGCATATTGACGTCTTGGAGTTGGACAAGGAAAACGAATTCTCTGTCGGGCGCACACTTAAGGTGGGAGGGCGATTTACGTACAGCGATTTGGATGATTTAATCTTCAACCACGTCAAGGCCATGGCCAAGAAGGTGGACGAGATGATGCTGCATGAAAAGTACCAAGAGGGCAACAAAGATGCCACCTGTACGTCACACTTCCCCACATTCTACTATTTTACCGAGTACTAATGGCTGTTCAGATCTCTGGCTAAACACCTATACCAAGGCCAACCCGCGACGGTCGGCGTACGCCTTCTGCATCGACCCCAAGCACGCGGGCTACTTCTTTCTTTGCTTCAAGGCCGGTGAGCATGCGCAGGTGCATAGCTGGCCGGTGAAGGTGATTCCGCAGGGCTACGAGCTGCAGCGCAACCCCTATCCCGACATGCGGGCGCTGTGCAATGGATTCAAGCTATTGTTTACCAATATGCAGGCCGGCAAACGACACTGAGGGGCTGTTGGATGTACCCAATTGTTATTCTAGCATATTTTCTTCTTCTTCTATACTGTGTAATATTTCCATCATCTCTTGGTCAAGGGCGAGGTGTCCTCTTTGCTTTTTCAATCTACAGTGCATGGAGCGGGAAAAGAAAGCAGCGATCGATGATCACAGATTCAATCAACAGTAATAAATTACCAATTGATAACCGGTTCCTGAGTAAAAGTTACACGTGAAGAGAGCAATCCTCCTCGGTGTTTCTCGGAGACTCACAGGGCGAGTTTAGCCTCTCTCCGCATTTATGAAAGAATGACATGCTGACCATGACATGCTGCCTTCTTCTCATTATTCCCCTGCCCTCAACCTTGCTCCTCTTCCAACTCCCTCTCTCCAGTACTCTCCTCTTTCATAAATACTCCAGTCTTGTCTCTGCTGCTTGTCTCTCTATTCTATCTCAAGAATTGGACAAGCCAGCCCCTTCGTTCTCAGCCCTGTCCCCCACCCGTCAATGCTCTCGGACTCCGCTCCACCCGCTCTCCAGGCACCGACGTCGATTTCAATTCCCTTGACTTCCCCCACTTCACGGCAATCGGGCGCTGCAGAGCTGCCCCTCGTCATCATCGGTGTTTTTTCTGTCCCTCGGCGACTTTTCTGCTGCATCCTCGTACAGCCATGGCGGCTATGGAAGAGTTAGAGGTCCATAGCAAGGTGAGCCCCGCGGAATGCGATCACAAGCAGGTCGGTCGCGGCGCACATAGCTAACCAAACCTCGATTTCCCTTCCAGTCCTACTTTGTCCGCTGGGTTCCTGTCAAGTCGGATCATACCATCTCGTGGAGCATTCAACCGCACAAGAAGTCGCTCAACTTTGGCATTTTCAAGCATCCCGGGCAATCCGGCGTCCTCAGCACCCCGAGCCTAGGCGCAACTGAAACGCCGAGCAACGAGTCGAATGAGAACCTCGCAAATGGCAGCAGTGGCTCGCGACAGAATAACTCGGCCTCTCTTATCGAGAAGCTTACGGCTATGGGGCTGAAGCAGATCCGCTGGCACGGAAAATGCGAGGCAGATAAGATCGTTCAGGGGACCTACGATGTGCCTCCTAATGAGGGTGGGAACTATGCGCTCGTCTTCGACAATACGTTTTCGAAGCAGATATCCAAGACTATGACTCTTGTGCTGCTAACTTACCCGACTGCTACGCCCCCGCAGGCGGTTCCGACTTCCCTTGCGGCCAGTCAATTAGGGGCCGATACTGATACCATAGCATCGAGGAGGAGGGGCAACAGTCTTATCGCCAGAATGCCGCCGCAGATACAAGTCCAAGAAGGCGACAGCGCGACAACAATACATACCGGGCTTCTACTGAAGCGCCGTCGTAAGCGACATCAGGGATGGGCACGACGGTTCTTCTCCCTCGACTTTTCGACTTCTACGCTATCATACTTCCACGATCCCAACTCTGCGACCCTACGTGGTTCAATCCCGTTAACTCTCGCCGCAGTAGCTTGCAACGAGAAGTCGCGTGAAATCTCTATCGATTCTGGTACTGAAGTATGGCATCTACGTGCCCGCGATGATACCGAGTTTACCTCGTGGAAGGGGGTCCTCGAAAAGGCCTCTTCTCCTAAGAGCGCTGGGGTCGATGACCACAATCAGTCTCAGAAGTATCTGCATCCGGATGCGTCACTTCGACTACCAGCTCAGCACTACCTGACAAACGCTGCTGAGGAGCGCGAATGGTCGCGGGTTGCTGACTTGGTCAGCCGGGTCTCAATATCCCGTGATGCTGTCCGCCGTCTAGCCAAGGACACCGACCCCAAATACATGAGTCCTGGCCCACCGTCCCGTGGACGGTCAGGCCGATCTCCTAGCCCTCATCCGGCTGAGCCTAATGGGGAAGAGAAGCGGTCGTTTTGGAAGAGAAAGGCCTCCAACCCTACTCCCAGGCTAACTGCTCCGAGCGATTCATCGTTCGACAAGAAGCCAAGTACTATGGCAGGTACAGAGCACTCTAGCGACACTCATGAGAGCCTTATGGCTCTTCTGCGCGATTTAGATCAGGTCGTCAGTGAGTTTTCGAACTTGATCACGGAGAGCCAACAGCGGCGCAATCCTCCCCAGTTCTCCGTCCAGTCGCGAGTCAGCATGGAATCCGACAGGTCGGAAGAGTTCTTTGACGCCGTGGACGCTACGGATAGTCAATTGCTCACGATCAAGGGCGACAGCGATGAGGATACGGTTGCAGATGCCCCGGCCGACACCACCGCTGACGATGCACCATCCGATAGCGACGACGACATTTCAGAACCTGCCAGTAGTGGTGCCGCGCACGATCAACTCTTCCCTGGGAAGCCCAAATCGCTCACTCCTCTTCCACTCGACAAAGTTTCCCGCCGCGACAACATTACCGCACCTACGGTAATGCCCCCAAGTCTCATCGGCTTCCTCCGCAAAAACGTCGGCAAAGACCTCTCGCAGATTTCAATGCCCGTTTCCTCCAACGAACCTCTCTCCATGCTCCAGCGCGCCGCCGAAGTCATGGAATACTCAACCCTGCTTGACAAGGCCGCAGAAGTCAAGGACGCCAATGAACGCCTCCTCTACGTAACCGCATTCGCCCTCTCCTCCCTCTCAAGCAGCCGCATCCGCGAACGAGCAATCCGCAAACCATTCAACCCGATGCTCGGCGAGACGTTCGAGCTCGTCCGCGAAGACATGGGCTTCCGCTTCATCTCAGAAAAGGTCTCTCATCGCCCCGTTCAACTCGCGTACCAAGCCGACGGCAAAGATTGGAGCCTCACCCAGTCCCCGCGCCCCTCCCAGAAGTTCTGGGGCAAGTCCGCCGAAATCGTAACAGAGGGCAAACTCCGCATCACCCTCCACACCACTGCCGAACACTTCTCCTGGTCCCCAGCAACCTCCTTCCTCCGCAACATCATCGCCGGCGAAAAATACGTAGAGCCAGTCGGCGAAATGACCGTCCTCAACGAAACCACCGGCGCCCGCTCAATCTCAACCTTCAAAGCAGGCGGCATGTTCTCCGGTCGCTCCGAAGAAGTCACAACTCATCTCCTCGACGCCTCCGGTCGCGAAATCTCCGCGGGACTTACGGGAACATGGACCTCCTCCCTCCAAACCACCCACTCCAAGTCCCAGATCTGGTCCGCCGGTCCCCTCGTCTCAAATGCCCCAAAACACTACGGCCTCACAACCTTCGCTGCATCTCTCAACGAAATTACCTCGATAGAAGATAAAAAGATCCCCAAGACAGACTCGCGTCTCCGTCCTGACCAGCGACATCTGGAAGACGGCGACGTCGACCGCGCAGAGGAAGTCAAGGTTCAGCTCGAGGAAGCGCAGCGCGCAAGGAGAAGAGATATGGAAAATTCCGGCGAGAGTTGGGAACCAAGGTGGTTCTCCAAGGTTGATGGCGTTAGTGATGGTGAGGAGGCCGTTTGGCGCCTTAAGCACGGGAAGGACGGGTATTGGGAGGAGAGAGGGAAGGGGACCTGGAGCGGGGTTGTGCCTGTTTTTGAGATTTAGATATCTGGGTCTTTAGGTTGATCGACTTAGGATCCAGACTTAGATGGGATAAGATGGGTTGGTTTGAGTTGGGTGGATTGTGTTGCTTGGGGTATTGATATTGGATAGATGAGAAGACGTGAGATGGGATGGATGTAGCTAATTTTCACATTTAGCTATATATATGGTATGGATTCTATATTAGCAGGTTGTTGTTTCGAAGCCTACGGATGTGTCAAATGACCAATAAATATATTTCGGGTCCAAAATGGGTGATCGATGAAAGCCGCTTGCAAACATATATTTCCAACACTCAATAATGAACATATATGGGGATGCGCACACGGAAGAGACAATCAATTATACCTAAGTAAGTCTTTGACTCTGTTCATTCATTGAAACAATGAGCAAGCAGGTTTTACTGTAGCCACATGAGTAGCTACCAACCCTCTTTTGACTATAAGGTGAACGACCATGTGTAAACTTTGAGATTGACTATCATTTCTCGCGAAAGTGACTATATCGAAGCTTAGACCAAAAAGACATATCATGTAAACTGATTTTAGGAAGAGGAGAAAAGAAGTAAGAGAAAAAGAGCAAGATGAAAGAAGTAAAGCAACAGTGGAGGAAGAGAACAGGAGAACCAGAAGAGGAAGAGAAGAGAGAAATCAATCAGTCGTCATCGGAGTACTCCTGCATTGCCCACCGTCGGTTATTTCGCATCTTCGCGGCCTTCTTCGGCGCGTTCCGGCTCGTTGGCGATTCCATCCGTACCATAACCACCGGTAGGCTATCTAAGACAGCCCGATTGCCCTGGAAGTAGTGCACAGCGAATCCACCCTGAAGCACGCGGCGAAGTGAATTCAAGCGGATCCACTTCCACCAGCGGTCGATGTGCATGACGCCTTGTCGGCCGATCTTGACGGTGAGCTTGCTACCGTAGTGCTTATTCGTGTCTTGGTCGATGGCGGTGTTGTACATTGGTCCGCGACGTGGGTTTGCGACTGTAGTCCGGATAGAAGCGAAGTTTGTGTGGAGGCTCTTTTTGTCTCGCTTGCTGATTCGCTTGGTGTGGACCGTCGCAAGCGACTGCAGCTGGCGCTCGAGTTCGGGGGTGTTGTGGTATGCATTGTAGCGTTTGACCAGCTTTGGTCCTGTGCGGAAGGTTTCTTCATCAGAGTCGCTGTCGTGGCCAGTTTCGCCATCTGCCTCGTCTTCGTCTTCACCTTCATCGTCGTCGTCTTCCTGCGGGGTGTAGCTCTTCTCGTATAATAGGGCTATGTTTTCACCAGCGGCTATCTGCACGCTGGAGTCACCGCCGGTCAACTGCTCCATAAATATCTGGATTGCGTCTTCGCTTTCATTCTCAAGATCTTCAATTTCGGTTGCCATGAAGCCCCATTCCTGGAGTGCTGCGGTGACGCAGGTAGAGTCGTCTTCTGCGTCAATGGATTGTCCATCTGAAGCGACTACGTCTAGAAGGTAAGTCATCTGATCCTCAATACCGTCATCTCCGGCACCACCAAACATGGTGCATGTTCCCAAGCAATGAATCGCTGCCGCTTTGATCTCAGTGGAGGTCGAATCACGGATAGTTCGAGTGAGCAGCGGTTCTGCATTTTCGAAAATGGTATTATCCGCAGCAGTGATGGCAAGAAGCTCCAGAGCGCGCAGTGCGAGTGTAGACTCACGTATGCTTGTTTCTGCCTTGATACTGCGGAAGAACGCAGCTAGAAGGTCCGGAACGCGACGCCGGATCAACTCCTCTACGTAGTGGAACTTGGAGAGCCTGCAGTAAGCGGAATATGTTTCTTCACGACCGAAAACACTGCTGCGTTTGCGATCCAGGATGTCCTCGATAACTTCGAGGAGCTCTTGGTTCCAGTCGGTATTGTTGTTCTCGAGATCGAGGCTATCGAGGTCGTCAAAAGAGCCGAGGCTGCAGCGAAGCGAGGATTAGTATACAACGATGACATCATTTAGCGCAGAAGAAAGAAAAAAAATCCAGGACAAAAGCAACTGACCTGATCGCTGTATCGTCGCTGAGGCAGCCTGCATCCTCATCATCTGAAGCCTGTCTGCTAACATTTCGAGACGTCTGGCGGGAGTTTTGCGCTGAATTTGTGCGCGAGTTGCGGCCGGAACCTTCCCTTGAAGCTGCTTTGCGAGAGATGGTTTTGCCGCTCTCCAGCACCTGGCGACGAAGATCCGGCATGGTGACGGTTGTAATAGTATCGAGGAGAGGCTGTTAAGCTATGATATGAAAGTCGAGAGGTGTTTGCCGCTTTGATCAAGAGGTGGCGATAAAGTATAGATGTAGCAGTAGCGGAGATGAGAATGACGGCCAAGGCAGTAATGAGTTTAATTATTTAAAGGGTATTGAGTCTGAGGAATATCGAGAGGTCATTTGAGAGACGTATAACATGGTAGTGCCGGTAGCAACAAAGGCGATAGTTGAAACAGGAGTTCAATGAGATGAAGGAGTTGTAGAAGAAAGAGAATACTAAAACTGATCAAGAAAGGATACTGGGTAATAATCTGGATAGTTATTCGCCAAGAATGACGTTGGGTTCCGCACGGTGCTTTGTCCGACCACAGCATCCACCCTAGGGTTTGTATCACTTTAGAACAGAAGGTGAATGGTAGTTCTTTATATCTTGTCTTGCACATAGTATACTACTCATATTATTGTATGTCAGCGAAGACTCCTCGAATCTCTTTCTTTGCTGCATGATTGACCTGCGTGGTGCAACCTCAGGCACCAATCATTGTCGCTCTTATCGCCACGTGATGCGGGGTCTCTTATCGGGGCTTTTTGGGATGGAATTCTACATTTATGATTTTTATTTATCAAGGCTCATGGTTGAGGTAGAAGTGAAGCGAGTTGTCTCACTGGGTATCACATTTTCAGCAATCAGCTTGGCGGCCGTGCCGTGACTAGTTGGAGGATCCGTTTGGCTTGGTTTCCTTCCAGATACTCTCGTCCCTCTCGTTGCCGTCCATCTTCGTCGTAGTCGTCGTCGCCTATTTCTAGATCGACCTGTAGACTAGCTTCATATGCCACCGTGACTGTCTCCTCATCTACCCGCAGTCCACCTTGAACAAGCACTCGAATGCATTGGGTGAGACGTGAGATTTCACGTCGTGTAGCGGGAGAAATTTCGTCATTCTGGCTCGAGTATACGGAATTCGAGACCATTTCTTCCATGCGTGTAATTGACACGCTTTCCGTGGTGGACGGCGCTGCTCCCGTGCCTTCCACATGTTTCGAAATCCAAATGTACCCATTCACACCCAGGACAATGTCCACCTCGCCTCCCCCGTTCGACGTCGCGATGGTGAACATTTGTCTGCGTGACCGGACCACTCCAGTAGCTGATCCCGACCCAAGCCCTCCTTTGACTGACGAGCTAGATGCGCCGCTGCCCCCTGCCCCAGCCACAGCGAGAAACACACCATTCCGAAGTTTACCGTACTTGAGCGACCGAGTGTGAAGCGAGGCGGCACCATCCGAATGCACGGTCTGTACTTCGGCAACAAGTAGATCTCCCTCACTGAAGAATGTCCTGATCTGCAATTCATCCGCACTTGTTCGCCGACGGAGGATACCGCCCGGTAGGTTGATCGCGGAAAGAGGTAGCTGTGCTAAGAGGGGAGCTGCGACGTCGACTTTCCACCGCTTTGATTGCACCTCGACTATGCGACCGACAACCAAGTCACCGATCTCTGGCGTATAACGGGCTCGCAGGGGCTGGACGGAGAGGAGTTTGTTGGTTTTTTGAACTGTTCCAGCAACTGTGGCGATAATTGATGTTGACAAAGGATTAATATACGTTCCATGGCCTCTAGAATGTAAGTACGTCGTTAGTTCCTAAGCAAGCCAGCAAAACATGATGGACTGGAAGCACAAACCTCATCCATTGTGGATCGTCTGTAACAACCTCACCCGGTGTGATTATGCCTGTTCCAATGTCTGTGCCTTCTATTAATCGAGGCCGCTTGGTTTGTCGTGATGCTTTTGCGGCGAGCTCAACACCGCCGTCGGAGTCGACGGACATCTCGTCAAAGTCGGACTCAAGATATGAGGCGTCGACATCATCCGCAACAGGGGGTAGAATTGTGATCGCCATTCTGTGTTATGAGCACCGGCTAGAAGACCAATGGCGAGCAATTTTGAAAAGCTGAGCTATGCTCGAATTCAAGATACTCTCTTTACTCTTTGGGGTTTGCAAGAAGCTGGAAAGTCTTTCGGCGAGGAAACAAACGTAACAAACATACCGCCCCACAGCATAAGATTGCATTCTGACTCTGGAGTCAGTCTGAACAATAATCAATGAACCCCTTGTGGTAGTAGGTTTGAGGGGGGCAAGGTCTTATTCCAGCTATATGGAGGCAAATAAAATTCTAGGTCTTGATACGTGCAGCTATGCATTCAAGTATACGCAAAAGCACTTTTTCATAATAAAATATCATATTCTAGAACAGCAGCTGATGGAGAGCTGGAAATGACGGGATTAAGTATCCTGTAGAAGGGAGGATATTGCTAAAATAGTATGCTGGATCGAGAAGGAAAGATTGCAAAGAGAACGATAATACAGGACTGGAAGCTCAAGAGACGCACAGGCTCAAGCACCAGCACCAGAAGTTCGCTTAGAAGGGCGCTTAGCGGCAGTAGCACCGTCTTCCTTCTTCTTCCGACTTGAGCGGCTGTTGCTTGCTTTGGGTTTCGGGGTCGTCTCCTCGTCGCGCTTACGTTTTGACTTAGGACCCCCAGACGTGGGAGCGGAGTCCAGCATGACGCTATCTTCGTCGTGTGTGTCCTCATCTTTCCGAGTTGCAGGCGCAGTTCGCTTGGAGGCGCGGGCATTCGATGGCCGTGACGCTGATTTCTCCGAAGCGTTCTCATTGTCTTGAAGGAAGATGTTGGGATGGTTCTTGCGCAGCCAATGATGGACTGAGACAGGGCTCCGTAGGGCATGTTCGCGTTCTCTTTCCACCATTGACGGTTTGTCTGGGACGCGGCTAAGCTGGAGGGCGGCTGACATATCTCCAAGCTGAGCATCTGTTGCTAAGCAGTTTTCGGTTTCATGCTCTGGTGTAAGATACCCTAGGCTGTGATTCAGGTTGTCATCTCCTACTATGTTTGTCGGAGCCTGACCTGCCGAGGCAGGCGTGGAATGAGGGATCTTCATCAACTCGATGTAACGCGATCGAGGTGCAAATGCTTGGCCTCGCTTGACGCCGTCCTCGAGTTTCCGGTACGACTCGATTGTTATTTGACCAGTTGCTAGCTCCTCCTTCGCATTCATCAGAATTGATGTCGCTAGAGCTGGATCATTGTAGGATGGTGAGAGATCCCTGTCAGGTGTAGAGTGAATGTCTTCGTCACCAGGAACGTTGAGATCATATCGAAACTTGGGAGGGACGTGCACGGTATCGTTAAACTCGAGGAGAACCTCTAAGAGCTGACTGAGAAACATCAGTGGGGTTGGTATGAAGAGGGACAGGAATCAATGACGGACTCGTTCTGCTCCTTGATTCTCTTAGATATATCCTCGATGCGCAATTGCTCGCGAATGAGCGATTCACTTTCTTTCATACGAAGCTCAAACTGAATCTTCAGCTTCGCGAACTTCTTTCTGAAGTAGGAAACCGGATTAGCAGAGCATTCGCCAGAGAACGTCAAAACCGCTTTCAAAACCGCTTACTTGAACGATTTGTAGGACTGCTTGGTAGGGGCATCAGCATCCGGTAGGCTCTCGGCCATCGACCGAGTTTCGTCAATCTCTTGGGACATATCGTTTGAATAACAGAGGGTATGTCCACTGTTAGAGAGACCTTAAGGTTCAGACCCACGTTATGAAATTTGAAATGAGCTGGTGTTAGGTCTGTTGACGTTGACGGCAGGCTGGCCGGATCTGGATCGGAGTCGCGAGTCTGAAGCTCAAAGGCGGCGTGTTTCTGCCCGTCCAAATAAGAAAAAAAGTCAAGCCAGACCTAGACGTAGACCTTACAGACATTGGAAAGCCAACCTCTTTTCTTCCTTTCCTGTAAAAAGTATATATCTGTGCTCTATACTTATCATATCTTGATACATTTATGCGAAGAGGACAAAATGGCGTCTATCAGTGAAGAAAACCACAAGAAGCGAAAATTGCTTGACGGTCCCGAGATCGAGATCGACGTTTCCGCGCCTGAACCCCCGTCGAAAAAGGCGTTGCGCAAAGCCAAGAAGAAGGGCACTGATGCAGCCGTGAAGCCGATTGACGAAGCAACGGACTCAGCAACCAAATCGACGCCAGAAACCCCTGCAGACAATGAGTCCGCCGCTCAAAAGCGCTCAGACTACGGCATCTGGATAGGCAATCTAGCATTTGCAGTGACCAAAGATGATTTGCGTCGGTTCTTCACAACCAACTGCTCATTTACGGAGGCTACTATAACTCGAATCCACCTACCGAAACCCTCAGACAAGAACACAAGGGCACAAAATAAGGGATTCGCCTACGTCGATTTCTCTAACGCCAAGGCCGCTCAAGAAGCACTGGGGCTAAGCGAGCAGCTTGTTTCAGGGCGGCGCGTACTCATCAAGGATGCGAAGAACTACCAGGGCCGACCGGAGAAGTCTCAGGAGGACAGAAAAGATACTACTTCTGCTGCTATCTCAGGAAAACCACCATCCAAGCGCGTGTTTGTCGGTAACCTTAGCTTTGACGTGACCAAAGAACTCATCGAGGAACACTTTTCGAAGTGCGGAGCTGTCACAAATGTGCACGTAGCTACCTTCCAGGACTCCGGGAAATGCAAAGGCTATGCCTGGGTGGAATTCGAGGATCTCGCATCCGCTGAAACGGCTGTGAAGGGGTTCAAGTTTGTTGCCGAGGACGATGAAGATGAAGAAGAATCAGAGCCAGAGGAGACCGAACAGCACAAGAAGCCGCGCAGGCCTCGACAAAGGAAAATTTGGGTGAATCAGTTGCTGGGACGACGTATGAGGGTCGAATACGCCGAAGACGCAACAACGCGGTACAACAAGCGATACGGCAAGAATGCTGAAGGGAAGAAGAATACCAACGGCGAAGGAGAGTCGGAAGCTATCGAAGAGGTCGGAGGTGAAGACAAGCCTCAACATACTCAGCCCAAGCGCACGAAGCCAGAATACTCCCGTTATGACCAGTCAACGGTGCAGAAGCTGAGCGGTGCTATTGTTGAAGGAAAGGGAAAGAAGACTACCTTCGATTGAAGAATGAAGTGGAGGACATATATAGCTCAACTTTGTACCTGTAGCAGGCATGTTTTTAGTGCTCTGGGATCATGTTTGTTATCTAATCCTGCAGGAGGACTGTCCGACAGCCCGACGTGGCACGAGAAAAGCGAGATCTCTGATACCCAAGGAATGGACTCCTAAACACCAGAGAATCATTCCGTCCCTCAACCAAGATTTGGGGGCTGCCTTTTGTTGGTTGTGCCACTCCCGTTCCGTAGAACCTAAGCATCAGGTATATCAACCCCCGCCCACGAAGACCTGTCGTAGGGACTCCGTGCATACGTAGTATGGGCTGGAAGACCAACCGGCAGATGCTGAGAACTCAATCGTAGTCAGTCGGCGACATGGAATAAAAGGAACAGGTGGCTCAAGCGGGCCCAGGGAAACAGCTGATCAGAGTAAATACCAGTAGTAACTATCGTCCTTCTGGTGTGGAATATCTGTTGATGAAAGCCTATGTTCTAGAATCACTGAGGTGGTGGTTAGGCCGCGCTAAACCGGGTTGGGATCCTTGACATCTCAGGTTTCGATGTCATGCCTCGAGGTTGATTCCATCAAATCTTCTCGACTGTCTGCCTGTTTGGCTCTCCTTTCCTTTTAAACGCTCCCTCTTCCAGGGTGCACCTTATTCCTCTTAGCCCTGTTCTATATACGCGCAACCCCCCCCTCCCTTCTCTTCGCCGCCTGGTGTTACCCCTTCCTTTTTGTTGGAGTTCGTCATCCCGCCCTGGTCCTCAACCCGCCTTTCACTCCGCTGCTGGTCGGTGCACCCATACCTGGTTCCTCCTTTCCAGCGCCTGCGATACACATATATCGCTTCTAACTCTCTTTATATTACCTTTCAATTTTCTATTTACACAAATGGTATCTCGTCGACACAACATCGGTGCGAGTCGCCGAAGGAGGCGGGACGATGAGGGTGAAGACGAAGGCTCGCTGGATGGTGAACTAGAGGATGATTCTCTCAGTGAAGGCTCTGTTATCAGCCAGCAGGATGAGGATGATGCCGATGGGGAGGGGAGTGAAGAGAGTGAAGATGATAACGTATCGATCGACAACCCGGACAAACATCAGACCAACGGTCGTTCAAGTCATAGCCCACGCCGTCGCCAGTCAGCGTCCCCCAAGAAAGCCACGTTAGCGACGACCATGTCCGACACGGAAACTATGCTCAACGGGCTGAAAATATCCGGTGATGGAAAGGGTCTTCCTGAAATGCATTTCGACGATATGAGAGAAGAGCTTGGACAAACCAGACGGACACCATCCGCACCACCCACTGAAGGGATGAGGGAGTCATTCACAGAACGGAAACGGGTTGATAATGAAAAGCCTGTGAAGGGGAAGGGCGAGGATCCCACCGCTGTACCCACACGAGGTAGCTTCTTCCTCCACGATAAGCGCTCGACGGAGTCCGCAACAAACGGCCACAAACCCTTCAGCAAGTCAAAGTCGCGGCCGTACGGTCTCATCGTGGACGGCAATGTTCGCAGGTATGTGCATGGCTTCTGACTACCACTAAGAGGGATCTACGGGTCAAGCAACGCATGCAGTATGTTCTAACTCGATTTACAACCACAGAAAACAAGACGTCACTACAGAAGGCCCTTGGACACACGATCTTCACGATACAGTCGCTGGAGATGACCGTCCTCTCCCGAGGCGCCCTCCACCCTCAGTGGCCGCTTCAACATATGCTCAGAAGAACATCCCAACGACTGTACCCACAGCCCCAACCACATCTCCCGTGAACCGGAATTTTTCAACCACCATTACTACTGGAAAGATGCTTCTAGTAGTGTACATCCCAGGCATGAAGAATCCGGTAACGTGTCCCGCTGTTGACAAGAAGCACTACACCAATCTTCCTGAGCATCGACCTCCTCTACGCCGAGACAAACCTGTTCGGATATCACTTCCTGGTCAAACACCCAGATATATATTCCCCGCAACGGAGCGCTCTTTTATTTTTATCCCACGAGCAATGCGGCCGAACCAGCACAATTACCGCGGGCGTGGCCGAGGCGGATTTTATGGGGGACGCCGCCCGAGCTTTTACGCAAGCTCCACGTACACGCCGAGTGTCGCTCTAAGCCGAAGATCGTCATTTGGCAAACCACCATCACAAGACGGGTACCATTCACCGGCAGCGTCGGTGATTTCGCGCCATACAGTAGTGACTACGGAGAATGGGAAGCCGGTTGTTCGCTTGCCTCCCCCGCGACTTCCGGGGGCCATTGTACCGCCAGTTGCACCCCCGATCCCCTTAGCCCCGACCTATCCAGCTCAATCACAGCCTCAACAGCCCATCTGGCGCGAAAGCCGCCCCGCTCCCATCCCAATGCACCAACCTCGCCCGCAGAAGGCGGTTTCATTGGCAGACATTGAAACACCGGCAAGCTTTCCTGCCAATCCTCCGCCAGCGCAAGACCAACCATTCCATCATCAAGTCCCGGTGCCCGGTACTCATGTTGGTTTGGGTCACGTTATATACAATGCTGATGCTCCTACTCACTACCCTCCCCCTGCGCATACAGCTGCCACACCGCTATCCCAAATACCAGAGCGTGCAGTTCATGCTCCGCCATTCCAGGCCTATGGGTTCCAACAGCCCCAATCATACTATCCTAGCCCCTATCAACCAGGGCCTGTATATTACCCTGGCACAGATTATGCGCCCTACAACGGCGTGGGGACAGCATCAGGGGCTTCATATCCTGCGGGGCAGAACGCCCCGTATATGGTTCCGGGTACACATACACCGGCTGAGCCACCGTCACAAGCAGGCACGGTTGCACATGAGTCAGGCGGCACGGTTTATTTCTATGATGCCTCTCAAATGTACACAGGATCAAGTTTCGGGGGAACGCCCGTAGGTGGCGCTGCAGGCATGGGTGGAATGATGACACCTAGTGCGACGTATTATTATCCTCAACCTCAGGGTGTTTACTATACGTCACAGTGACCGGAAAGGATGACAGCTAAATTCCAAAAAAGAACAGCATCTGGATTTTTTTCCCCTTGACATTCCTTAAACTTTGACGCCGCCTCACGAGTCACTTTGGTTATCCACGCTTTTGCAACGAATTTCCGCTTTTGGCGCTATTCTTCTCACTCTCACTCATCCTTTCGCTATGCTTTGCGGCTTTTCCAAAAATTCCCACGACTTTTTTTTTTTGGCTTCCCGGGATTGTTGGTACCGGAGATACTCCTTTTGTTAGGTCTGTCTTAGTCGAGGTTAGATTAGGCTTTGATGCATTTCTAGCGAGCCCTTGATGTTTTCATTCGTTTAGTTTTTTTCAGGAGACTCTCATGTCTGTATGGAGCGCATGCCAATTAACCGCGATGTTATTACTAGGTGTCTACTATTATGCAACCCCAGCTTCGGCGAAGGCCAAAGTCGGTTCTGCGAAATTCTCGTCTTTTCCCTGTCAGTAGCTCTTGACTGTTTGGTTGGAAATAGCTCCCCAAATGTCCGCGCGTTGTCGTTTTGCTTATTCTTCTGCTTCTGCCATTCCAAGACCAGCACTTCTGCTATTTCTATGCTCCCTAGCAGAATATAGATTGCCTTTAGCAAGGCTTTGAAGACGGGTCTTCAAAGAAATAGTCAGAGTCAAGTTCGAGTCAGCCTGGCAACGCCTTGTCCAGGGTATGCCTCTGCGATGTGCACATAGGGACTAGTGAATTAGCTGTAGGCTGCAGTTCACCGCCCCCCGAAGCAGTAGGGAGCAGGTGACCGTCATCGACCGCCATCGAGCGTCCAGGCATCTCCTTATCTGCCAATTATAAGCCTCACTCTCGCTTCTCTCCTCCTCATCCTTCTCTCGCCTCGCCTCATCCTCGTCATCTCCTGCTGCCTCCTCATCTGCCTCTTGATCTTCCTTCATCTACTCTCATCTTCCTCTCAACTCTTCGCTTGTGTTGTTGCTTATCTTCCACACCCTTCACTAATCAGGCTCGTCTCCGAGACGTCCTTACTTTATCTTGACGACCCTACTAGAGTTACCCGCCCGGCGAGCAATCCACCCCAGGGCATTTCATCATGTCCGCTCCTACTCCTGCTCCAGTTGGCCCTGGTACTCTCATTACCGTCAAGGTCACATACGACAATCATACTCGGCGCTTCAAAATTCCTTTGAGGGAACTTGGAGCTCGTACTTTACCCCAGAATGTAGGTCCAGTCCCCACTCGAGATTCCACCGACAATCAACCTCGACCCTTTTCACTATACCTTGCCTTCATCACTGCCTGCCATTGTTTTGCATCTTACTACGCAATGCCACCGACTTTCTTCCTCGCCTCTGCACATTCCACGCTTTCAATATCAGGCAAATTGTCCCAAACTATCTTATGACTCGATACTGACTATTTCTGCACTAGTTGCGCCAACTTCTTGGCATTCCAGCGGATACCAACGTCATCTTCGAGCGATATTCTGATAGCGCTGGTTCCTTTGTTCAACTCGACAGCAATAACCCGGCTGTCTTCAAGCAACTTTACCGCGCCGCAAAGGCCAAGTTGAAGCTACGTATCAAGGCCACTGTCGACCAGCCCGAGAATCAAACAGCAGAGCTCGAGACTCCCAGTGAGCAGCAGGAACCGCCAAGATACAGCTACCTTGATACTGTTCTTAGTCCCCCAATTCCCGCCAAAGTCCTCGACACAGGGGCCAGTGCTACTACATCGTCAACAGCATTGCCGGAAAGTGCTGAGAGGGAGACGTTGACCGCCTTGGATTCTCTTTGGGCGTCTACCAAGAAGGAAGAAAAACAAACCGCGAGCCTCAGGGAGTTCGTTTTGGGTCCCGATAACCCGATAACGCCAGTTCTTTCTCATACCTCTGTTGCTGGCGTATTCTGCATTGACTGCAATCACTGTGGGCGTGCTATTCCCAATGAGCACTATCACTGCAATACCTGTTCTGATGGCGACTACGACCTCTGCCCAGAATGCATCGACTCAGGTGTCAATTGTCTGGGTGAAGATCATTGGTTAGTCAGACGGTTTGTGCAGGATGGTATAATCACCAATAGCACAACCAAGACTCTTGCTTCTCACAAGATTCACAATCAAGAAGAGGAACTCCAGCCAAAGCCCGTTCTGGAAACCGCCTCCGAACCATTTGAGAAGCCCGTGGCGGACGCCGAGCGGATCTGCAACAACTGCTTACAAGGTACGTACATTCGAAATTTCGAACAGGCTTTGGGATTGCTAATTGGCCGCAGAATTTGAGGAAGGAAAAATGGTTTCTTGCGCCGACTGCGAAGACTTCGACCTCTGTATTACGTGTGTTTTAGGTCACAAGCATGGTCACCATCCTTCCCATACATTCGTTCTCTTGGGTGAGCACGATTCCGGGTTGAAGAACCTGGTTTTGTCTCGCTGCAAACCTGGGCGTGGTTATCACCATGCTGCCATCTGTGATGGTTGCGATAATGTACGTTGTCTCGTTCGAAACTTTGAAAAGTAGCGCTTACCGTTTTATAGCACATTACCGGCGTACGCCACAAGTGCCTTACATGCCCAGACTGGGATTATTGCTCCGAATGCCACCTTTCTGCGTCTCGTTCTCACCCTGGACATCGGTTTGCTCCCCTCTATACGGCCATCTCGGAGCCACTACAGTCCCATGAAGTGCATTACGGTGTTTTCTGCGACGGCCCGCTATGTAAAGATAAGCCAAGGTCAAGGTACATCTCCGGCATTCGCTACAAGTGCTCTGTTTGCCATGATACCGATTTCTGCGCCAAATGCGAGATTCATCCGTCAAATATGCACAACCGCACTCACCCAATGGTCATGCTCAAGACACCAGTTCAGAACGTCTCTGTGAGCACTGTTCATGAGGACAGGCTCAGCCAGGCGACAAGAAACTTGGGTGACCGGACTCGCAAGTCTACCTCTACACAAGCGTCCGCACCCATTGTTCAGCCTCAGGAGATGCCCATCAAGGAGGAGGCAGAGTCAGTCAAGGAACTCAAACCAGTTGTTGATAGAGAAGAAAAGTTGGCCACCCCTGAGCAGGCGCCAACCCCTACCACTGAACCCGAATACCAGGCGTTCTTCCTCGAAGATACCATTTCGGACGGCACTGTGGTGAAGCCTAACGAGGTTTTTCAGCAGAAGTGGAAGTTGTACAACCCCGGACCACTTACGTGGCCTTCCGGAAGCAATGTCCGATTTGTTGGCGGCGACTCTATGTTCAACGTTGATACCAACCATCCCAGCAGTCTCGCCTCGTTCACGGCTGCTATGGAGAGCAACAAATTGTCCGAGCCACTGGAGGCTGGCAAAAGCGCGGAGTTTACTGTCACTCTGAAGGCACCAAGGCGTCTGGGATGCTCAATCTCATATTGGCGTATGAAGCTCGCCGATGGCACACCTTTCGGTCATCGTCTGTGGTGTGATGTCCTCGTTCGTGATGATGCTGCGGATCTCGATGCCCCCAAGGAGACGGAGAAGGCGCCCGAGCCTGATACCACTGAAGCCACTAACATCTCCGAAAGTCAGATGGTCTTCCCCAAACTGGACAAGGAGTCACCAGCAGGCAGCACTCACGAGGCAATCGTGCCCCACACCGCGCCCTCCGTGACCACCCGTTCTGAGCAAGATGTTCTCGATGATGTGGCTAGTTTGACCGTGGACGATGTCGAGACCGAAACTGAGGCTGGGTTTTTGACCGACGAAGAATATGATATCCTGGATGCCAGTGACCAGGAGTTTATGGACGCCAACTCTACTCACCACTAATTTATCTGCGAAACAGAGTTTAACGACAGAAAAAATGACTTCTTGCGGGCTTATGGATTTTGGGGTTTTCCGGGATACAGCAAATCAGGGCAGGATGAACCAAGTTTGATTAATTGACTTCACATGTACGGCCTCAAGATCACCAGGCAGTGTCTGGACCGAAACCTGTGGAGATCACCTCCTATGCCTGTATCTCAGCCTTTTCAGATTGGATAGCAAAGGATACTGTTTGCACTCTGGGTCCTCGTCGTAAGCTGCCGTAGTCGGATAGCTGCATCTATCGCCATGTCGATCTATCCACGGATGAAGCTTTCGTAGACTTTCCAAGGAAGGAACTCCGCACGGCACTCCACTTTTCTTCATGAGCTGACCTTGGCAGAATCCCGAGGGATTCCTTCTCCTCATAAAAGGACCCAACCGACACCCTCCAATTTCTTCCCCTTTCCCTTCCGGATGCTCCCAAGCAGTCATGGCTCTCCTACGATTCTCGCTGTTTCTTGTTCTTGCAGCCACTCTCGGCCCGTTCTTGTACAACGCGGTCCGTCGTGAGCTCACCGTTCTAGGAGTATACCGAAGCCCTACATTGACACCATCCGGTCAAGAAGTTCACAAGATCGCCGACACTTTACAATGCGAGGACCTGCATTACTACGCCCCGGGTAACCTCATCTTCACCGCGTGCGAGGACTCAATTTCCCCTCGTTTTGGCTGGTTTCCTGGTGTCGGCCATCTCCACGGGAAACCCGATAATACTGGCTCGATTCACGTTATTGACCCTAAGGTGAGTCTCACATCTTTCTTGACAAGAGCGCCAAACCTTACAAGCAGATAGACTCTACAATCATCCCGGCTTACATTCGAAAATTTCCCCGGCCCCTTCATCACACACGGCATCGACGTCATCCAGGACCCTGAGCGGGCCGACGCCGTATACATCTTCGCCGTAAACCACCTCGGCAACCCAGAATACAACGCGGCCACAAGCCCAGATTCGCCGAAAGCCCGCTCACAAACCGAACCTTTTCATCATATCCTCGGCAAGAAAACAGTCCGTCATGTCCGCTCTGTCCGGCATCCGCTAGTAAGAACATCAAACGATCTATACGCTTACAGCCCATTTGAGTTCTATGTTACAAATGACCATTACTACCCCGAGGGAGTCATGCGAACAGTTGAGGACTTGTACGCCTTGAACAAATGGTCGAATGTCGTCCGCGTCCAGTTCGACCATCATGCCACGCAGGCCGATGAAACAACCGGTGTCAACGCTACAATCGCACTATCGAGCCTCCGAAACGCTAACGGTCTTGGCCATGGGCCAAACGGCGAGGTGACGGTGACTAGTGCCGTAGGAGGGAAAGTATGGCGTGCTAAAATTGACAACGCTGACACTGGCGCTCTCTCGATTCAGGAGGAGATCCGGTTGGATAGCGCGATTGATAACCCGAGTTACTATGAGGATGAGTATAGAAGCGCTGGTGATGATGCGAGCGGGTACGTTCTTGGGGGCCTGCGAAGGGCGATTGATCTTCCTAAGACGGTCAGTGATCCCCAGGCGACGGAGGGTGTAATTGTTTGGCATGTCAGGAATGGTACGGATGGGGAGTGGGAGAAGAGGGTTATTTTTGAGGATGATGGGTCCAATATCAGGTCTGCTAGTGCGGCGGCCTTGGTTCCGGTTGCGACTCAGAAGGATGGAAAGAAAGAGGCGTGGCTATTTGTTACGGGATTTCTTTCAAACAATGCGGTTGCTGTCAAAGTACCTCTCTGAGTGGAGTTTTCTATATGCAGTTTTTTTTTTTTCCTTCTACTAAAATGCACCGTGTTCAACAACACTAGAATCATGGCAGTTGTATAGGCTGCCATTCATCTACAATGCCTTCAAAGCTGCCACAACCTCCTGAGTCCCAAGTACATCTACAAACTCCTCATCCAGACTCGCCAACGTAACAGCATGCACAGTCTCAGCATCAAACCCGCCCTTCGCCCACGTCGCCGTTGCATCACCAACAAGCACAATCCTCCCCTTATCAACAACCACACCTCCCTCTTGTGTCCCATCATCCCGAAGCGCAGGCTCGCCTTCCGGAAACCGGTCCACAACTTTCAAATTCGCCGCCATCCGCACAGACGTCGAAACACAGTGATCTGTTGTTATACCCGCCACAATCAGCTGTCTTATACCACGCGCACGGAGGTACGACTCAAGGCCTGTCCCAATGAACGCTGAGTTTACAGACTTCCAGAAAACAGTCTCTGAGTCATCGGCCAGTGGAGCTGCGAAGGGGAGTGGTTGGATGTTTATTCCGTTGTTTGCGGACGGGTGGAGGGCGGAGTCGGGGAGGATGGAGGAGTGGAAGACGTGAATTACTTCGAGGCTTGATGATGGAGCTTTGGCCTTTGCGGCGCGGAATGCGGTTATGAGTGCTGTCAGGTTGGCTTCGAGGCTAGGGTTTGAGCGTGCGGTGCCCCAGTGGCAGGGGGTGGAGGGGGAGGTAAGGCCAAAGGCCTTTTGGTTGTCAATTAGGAGGAGAGCGGTTGGGGCTTTGAATGAGATGGCCATGGTGGATATGTTGAGTAGAGCTCTGGGATTGAAGAGGGAAATTGTTGTAGGTGACTGAGTGTATGGAGAGATATACAAGGCCTGGCTTTATATGGTGTTGTTTGGCGATGAGTCAAGAGGTAAGATACGACGCTGATTTATAATGCTGTATTCTTCGACGAAACGAAGTCGAGTAGATGATTAGTAGTTAAGTGTTATACAAGAGGCTGGATTACTCGATATGACTTCGGTTTACTCGGTATACTTCCACCACTAGCGAAACAAATCTCTGCCTCAGGCAGAACAAAAACCCCGAGTGATGCAGAATAATCGCCAGCCAGGCCAACAATTTCCATCCCTTTTTCCTCTCCTTCCTATAAACATCCCAATTGCCATCTCAAACTTCCAATGGCCTCAATACGCACCCAGAGAGCCCGGCTCTCCCAATTGCATCCCCAATTCCACCACCTGGCTGCCACTCGCCTCCAGCAACAACCTCCGCATCCCCAGTTCAACCTCCGGCACTCAAGCACCGGAAAGTCCCACGCACGCCCTCCATCCTCCGCCCAACCAACCGGAAAGACCGTCCCATCGACAACCTCCACCTCTACAACTCAGATCGCCGACGACATCAACCCGCCACCGAGCACCCGACCCGCGGAGATCGTGCACCCCGAACCAGCAGCCCCGGATGCCACAGCAGGCGACAAAGCGAAGCGGTATATCAACGTCGGCCGCGCATTCTATTCCTTCTACAAAACCGGCCTGAAGAACGTATACAACAACTACAAGGCGTCTCTGCCAATCCGGAAGTCATTAGGGATTCCATCCGCCTTACCAAGTACACCACCCTTGAGCGCATTCCTCAAGAGCAGCAGTGCAGAACAGAGCAAGGAACTGCAGATAAAGGATGCAGAACTCCGAACAAGCCGCTCGACATTCCAGCTCCTGAACCGCGCAGCCTACGACGTCCGGCGCATGATCCCCTTCTCCCTAGTCCTGATCGTCTGCGGCGAATTGACGCCCCTTGCGGTCCTGATTCTCGGAAACTCCATCACGCCGTATACGTGCCGCGTCCCGAAACAGATTGAGAAATACCGCAGTCAACGGACGGACCTCAAGCGCAAGGCTTTGAGCGCGCACCTCGCGGCTTCAGAAGGGTCCGTTTCTGTACCCGGGCCCGGTTCGGCGGAGGAAATGGATATTCTTTCGAAATTCACGGATAAGAAATGGATTGAGAACGAGGCGAGTGTGCAAGAGGTTATCCATGCCTGTGTGGTTATGGGAATTGTCAAGTCGATGGATGGGTTGGCGATCGTGAGGCATAAGGCTTATCGGAAGAAGTTGAGTGCTTTTGCGCAGTATTTGGAGGTGGATGATCAGTTTATCAGGGAGGGTGGTGGAGTTAGTGCGTTGGAGGCTGCGGAGGTGAGGATTGCGGTTGAGGAGAGGGCTGGGTATGGGTTGTCAAGTGGGGGAGGAGAGGGGTGGGAGATTGAAAGGGAGGAGAGGAGGTGGTTGGAGAAGTGGCTGGAGAGGAGGGAGTAGATAGTGTACTTTTACAATGCTTGTACTATAGATAAGATGGAGTAGAGCTGTACGATATCATTTCGGAGAAAGAAGTCTGTACATGATACATTTCTATAGATACACCGGTCGCCCTTTCCTTTTCCACTCCAACCGATAGTCTAGATTTTGATATAGATCACCCCCTCAACGAAACTTTCAAGCTAAAATCCACAATCCCAACCCCCTGGTGAATCGAACTCGTAGACAAGATATCCACATCCTCGCAAACATACTGCGCCGCATTCCCCTCATTCAAGCCTCCACTAACCTCAACCAAAAACGACGCTTTCCCCTTCCACTGCTCCTTCAACCCCTTTGCAGCCTCGCGAACACCTTCCGCCGTAAAATTATCCAGCATAACCACGTCCGCCCCAGCACCAATCGCCGCATTTGCCTCCTCAACACTCCGCACCTCAACCTCAACTTTCGTCGAGAACCCGCCAACGGCTTTGGCCGCTTGTACAGCCTTCGGTATAGCAGCCGTGATATCCAACTCTGACCCAGTCCCAGCTGTAGACGCATTCGCCGCATTATTTGCACAGGCCCAAACATGATTATCCTTAAGCATAGTCATACTACTCAGGTCATGCCTATGTCCGTCCGCGCCGCCAACAAGGATACCGTATTTCTCGATAACCCGAAAACCAGGTGTTGTTTTTCTTGTTCCGGCTAGTATGCCTTGCCATCCTTGGTTTCGGAGGATGGTTAGGAGTGTGGAGGTTTTGGTGGCGATTCCTGAGCAGCGCGCGAGGATGTTCAGGGCGACGCGCTCACCGAGGAGGATTTTGCGAATGGGGCCGCGGACGGTGGCGACGTGTGTTTTGGTATTTGCGGGGAGCGAGTGGCCTTCAGGATGATGCCATTCGACTCTAGATATGATCGTCAGTGCAGTGTTCTGGGAAGGGGGTGGTTGACGGTTGCTGTTGAGGCGACGGAGCTGGAGCCTCGGAGTGAGAGACGTACGAGCAACCGAGCTGGAAGAACACTTCGTCGAAGAAGGGGACGCCGGCGATTATACCCTGTTCACGCTCTCCATCAGAAACCAGTGCTTGGTTATCCGGAAGAAGTACCAACGTACCTCGCTCTTCCCGAGTAGTTTTGCTTCACCCTCTGACTCGCCGACGACGAAGCCGCCGTAGTCAAAGCTAGGACAGTCTTCCTCGAGCCATTCAGAAATGAGCCGTTTGTAGGATGTTGGAAGGAGGTGACGAAGGTCACCGTGTGATGAGGCCATTGCTGCGGTATGTAGTTGAGGACGAGTGCTGGAGGAGCGTAGGAGGGGAATTGGAGGGGATTCCTGACTCCCCGCGTCGAAGCGGGGGAGGCTCGGGTACTTCCGGGGCTTGGTATGAAGTCACGTGGTTGAGTATATATACAAGGTAAGAAGCTGAAAGTATGCTCTTATGCTCTCAGTCTCCCCGTCCAAAAAGTCGTCAAATATGCTCTAGTCATCCCATAGATTCCATCTCCCTCTCTTTTCCGGCCAAGGCTGCATTCTTGACCTGTTTAGCCCACCTCAAGCCACAGCTATTACATAAATCTCTGTTCCCGCTGGGCCCTCTCCGCCACTCCGGCGTCGTCCTAGTCTGACACATGGAGCAACTCTTCTCTACCATGATTGCGCTTTGTTTCCTTTTCCTCTTTTTCCTCCTTGCCAGAAGCCTCTGGACCTCGTCTGCTAGGCCGCGGTTTTGTCTTTCTAACTCGCGGAGCTCAAAGTGCCAACTTGAGCCTCGTGTGGGGTTTAGCTCTTCAAAGTGATGGGCCGGAGAAGGAGTGGAAGCGCCAGTGACCGTATTTGTGGTGCTAGTTCCGCTTCCATGAGGTGGGAAGGACGTTACCGTTGCAGAAGAAGAAGTAAATGGCTGGGGGAAATTGGGGTGAGGTTTTGGATGATGACTCGTTGATGGGGTCAACTGAGACTGGTTTGTGTTAATAGTAGGGTCTATAAGACCAGTGTCACCCGAGCCTTGGCCTTGAGGCTGGCGTTGATCGCCTGTAGGCTGTTGTTTGGGAAAGCGGAGTTGTGCGACGAGGAAGTTCGGCTTGGTGGCCCCTTTTGGGGTGTCGCCCGGGTACAAAGTCGTCCGAGCAGGAAATATATGCCCTTTTCGATGGCGCACTTTGTGGGCAAAAGTAGTTTGTTGCCCATTACGGGCAATCTCTAGCGCTTGTCCAGTTCCCGACTCTTGCGAGTGGTCAGTAACGATGATGTCCTGTATACATTTGCCTAGGAGATCGTCAGCAGCGCGGCCAAGGACAGCGCGGCACTTTGAGGACATAAACAAAATAATCCCTGATAATGATAGTTTTGCCCAGAGGTCGTTCTCTGCAAGTCCACCGCGCTCAATATTGGCGAGCTGGTTGGTTGAGTATACGGGAATGATTCTGCCAACCAGCACCATAAACTGCCGGCCTCGGTCCGTGATATGCCACCCTCCGTAGTTCTCGAACCATGCAAAACCGCTCTCCTTTCTTCGGATACGATATATCACGCTGATGGGGTCGTTGGATGTACAGGCCCGCAGGTCGCGAGTGACGTGGCCAATGTCACTGGGGTGGCAGATTGTAGATAAAGTCTTTCCAACGAGGTCACTTGACTTATACTCGAGCACTGATCGGCAAGAGGGCGACAGATAGAGGAACTCTCCTTCAAATGATACCACAAAGACCACATCATCGGTATTTTCAACAAGAACGTGATGAAGGTGGTTTCTGGGCACCGGTTGACCTCGGGCAAGATGATCCAGGGTCACTGATACTTGGTTCGAACTGAAGTGGGTGGCCGGATCATTGTCGTCCTCGTACGAATCCAGAGGAGGCACCACATAACTAGGCAGCTGACTGCGGTGGTAATCGATCAGGTAAGTCCCATCTATTCAGTTAGTTTTGGTCTAGCCGTGCTTATCAATCAATCGTACCTATGTTTCTCTTCGTAACAGCTTCCGGCCGCTCAACTAGATCGACCTGAAACCCTACGCAGTAGTCTTTTGAGTCCCACTGCACTGGGATCATTGTCACCAAATTCATAAAGGGTTGACCCCCTTTACGGTAGTTGATGATGCTTGCTTGCATTTCAGACAGCTCATTAATGGCTTCAAGTAGTCGCCACGCCGTATACGAATCGGTGAACTTTCGCGGTGCACTTTTCTCGACCTCGCCATCTGGGCTTTGTAGGAAGCGACAATTGCGCCCTACGATGTCTTTGTCGTTATATCCGGTTAGTCGTTCAAATGCATCAGAAACATAGACAATCGGATGGTCTTCCAAGGAAAGGTCACAGAGTACAAAAGCGCAAGAGAGGTCGACCGGTCCAAGGTTAATTTTCGGATCTGGCCTTGATACCACTTGAGCCTAGGTATTCTGTTAGTCAAGTAGCTCAAGAGGTTACAAGAGGATACAATTCACCAGGATGCCCATCATGTCAAACCCACTACTTGAGTAGATGT
Source organism: Aspergillus karnatakaensis (assembly GCF_047715665.1). Lineage (NCBI taxonomy): Eukaryota > Fungi > Ascomycota > Eurotiomycetes > Eurotiales > Aspergillaceae > Aspergillus > Aspergillus karnatakaensis. The sequence continues at coordinate 136,443 of NW_027395731.1, read as the reverse complement.
TAGGGTATGGAGTGCTTTCTCCAGCGCCCTCTTGTTTAACGGAAGAGGCAGCGCCTGCGAGTAACCCACAATCAGTCATGATAAGCAGTTCATACATTTATACGGCCACTTACTCTTTACAGGTAATGACTTCTTTGGCTGAATGAACCGGTGAGAAGACCCAGGCGCGGAAGCTTGAGGGGCACGTTGCGCATCTTGTGTTTGCTCACGGGGCAAGGCGTGACCGGATGAGATCTCGGTCGCACGGGATGATACTGGCGGACGAGAAAACGCGCTATGGGCTGACGATCCGATACCCCCAATATCATGAGGTTGGGCCCAGTACATACCCGCGACCGGGTCCTGGGCACGGGACACAGAGCCATGGCCTGGTGTGAGAACCTGCGCTTGCAGAGAAGCAAGGTCGCCTAGGTTGTGGCTAAGCGCCGTCGTGGACGCCGGATATGCAGGGAGGTCATAGGGGAAAGCACCCACCGACAGCGAAGTATCTGCTGTGGGGTCATAATCGAGCATAGGATGCTGTGTCGGGTAGCCATAATTCCCCATCGACATGGAAGGCGTATAGGAGGGCATCTGTGCATTCTGGCCGTTGTTTTGACGTCCAGGCTGAGAAGCAGAGTATTGGCCGTCATAGAAGACCTCATCAAAGTCATCGATTCCTCGATTGGCCATGGTGAAAGTCCGATCGATCGATCCGATCTAGTACCCAGGCCAATGACTGATTATTGAAATGTAGGCTGCCGGAAGCTAATCCGGCGGATTCTACCCCAGATTCGCGTCAAGTAGGATGGCATATAAAGACCCTGAAGCTCGAGATTGCCAGCATGGATGGAGTGGTTATCAAGAGAGAGAACATCCCACGTTAAGTTGCGGAAAAATCATGGGTCAGCGGCGCACAAATAGGTCAGAAGAGAGCTCGGCATTGATAGGACATCAATTATCAGACACGACCCTAAAATTTTGAGCGGTTCCTGGTCAACGGTGGAAACAATAATAAATTCATGAAGGAGGCGGCCCTTGTCCTCAAGAGAGCGATGACGGCGTAATGGCAGCGATCAGCTCAACGCCGCCTCCATGGCGGGCGGGACGAGTCGCGATTCTGCCAATGCCAATTGCGAGCCAGCAGAGGCGAATGATGTGTCAGATGGCAAATCTGTGTTTGTGATCTATCGGGACTGTTGTTGTACGATCACTAAGCATGCTGAACCTCATGCATTTCGAGATCAAGCACTGGCTCTGGAGAACCTAGACGGATTTCTGGGGAATCACGTGGATTGGATCTCCCCAGATCCCCGAATGAAGCTCAATATCGGATGTCCAGCATTCCGTGAGCAGCTGCAGTAGTGTATACGGAGTACGGAGTATAGCAGTTTGATTGGGCAGTAAACATTTGGAACTTTGAGGGAGTTTACATGTACACTCCCGTCATGCTTTGATAGCATTCAATACTCCGTATTGTGTGCCACCTTCCAGCTGCCCCTGGTCTGAACTCGCGATGTTGCCAGGGACGTCACCTGAACACTGGCAGTAAGTAACTGCCGTTATGTCCGACAAACCTTAACTCTTCGCTATGGCCTCAATCTACATTGTCATGCAGACAAATACCTGGCCCAAAACCATGCACTTTGGCTTACAAGCTAAAGAAGTGAGAAATGTGCTAACTAACCAATTTCTGAAGGACGGCGATCCTTCAGCCGTTATCACTACCACCTCAACTCTCCGATAGTCGCGACAAAACGGTCAAGGGGCATTTTCTTTGTTTCAGAACTGCCCTTCCAGCCTTCGCTCTCCTTTCTATACCCATCATGCTCTCTTGCCTCAGATACACTCCTTACTGCCGAGGTTGATTTATATTTGCTTGCTTAGTTGTCTCCAGTCCTTTCTGCACACCATACCTTGTTTGCCCCGTGTCCCTCCCAGTTCAGGCACAAACGCTGCGAATTCTCCTCACCCAGACCACTATTCTTCGACTTGCCGTCTCGCGCTTGTCATCGCAAGCTTACCATCGCTTGATTCTCTCGATTTCATCTGTATTTATTTGCAATTGTCGCGCTGGCCGACCGCGCGTTGGCCGACTCATAACACAGCATGGGAGACGCCCCGAACAAAATCTCTATCACCATATGCGGGGATGGCGGATGTGGTATGTTGTGCAACAATTTCTTATCTCCGATCCAGCCTGCGTCACCTCATTCTAGCGATTGCACTGTCCTTACGGCCGCTGGCGCATGGCATTGACCGAGATTAGGTAAATCCTCCATCACGCTTCGGCTGGTTCGCAGCGAATGGGTACACGAGTAAGTAATCCTTGCATATTCCGAGTGGATGGTTCTAACGTGTATCTTTGCGTTCAGATACGACCCTACCATAGGTAATAAGCTGGTTCCTATCCGCTCAATCTATTCTAATCCCATGCGATGATCAGAGGATTCGTACTCCGTTACGCGCACCATCGACGGTGAGCAATACTTCTTGTCCATCACCGACACTGCCGGTCAGGAGGAATACCGGGGGCTGTGGGCGGCGTCCAACCTGAAGTCCGATGCTTTCCTTCTCGTATACGACATCACTAGCGAGTCGAGCTTGAGTGCGCTGGATTATTTTATGGATATGATTGAGATGGAAACCGATCAACGGGCCGAGGACAACCTACGCTTGTTGAAGCAGCTCGGCGACAGCGCACGGGGGGTGGAAGTGGGAATGGCAGCTCCAGTCAGGATCGTCGCAGGTAACAAATGCGACCTGAAGGACAATCGGGTCATTAGCGCCAGGGATGGGTTGGAATACGCGCGGAAACATAACAGCGGGTTCATGGAGACAAGCGCACGAGAGATAGTAAACATCGAGGAGACATTTGCCCGTACGGACTCCAAATTAGCTTTGATGCGCACGTCTGACATTGTCTAGTTCTGGTCCGTCGAGTCGTGGAAGCCCGCCGAGAGCACCATGAATACAACCAAGAACTCACCAAGCCAACCCGTCACGTAGGATTCTCCCTGAAGAAGACGCCCACCAACGCCCTCTCAAAGAAAGAATCAGACGCCAACCTCGCCAAACCACAACGCCAAAGCATCTTTTCGGGCCTTTTAAAAGGCAACCGCCGCGAAAAAGCCGAGCAAGAACAAACGGAAAAACGCGAGAAGAACACCACCGAGCAGGAACCGCCAGAAGGCGAGACCCCGAGTCGATGGAAGCGAATGTGCTGTTAGCAAGGTGACGACAACCTACCGACCTCTATACTTCATCGTCTTGAGCCTAGCATGTCATTTGGATATACCCCTTTGTATTTGACGCGCTTGACGGACATGTCTGTATCATATCATACCATACGAGATCATCGGTCTTGATCTTCCGCAAACTGTCTTTTTGCTTCTTGTTCCGTCATTTCGTGAAATATAGCATTGTCGATTGGACTAGCCACCGGACATCCGAGCAAACTGGCTATATTAGTACATCCGAAGCCACAACAGAATCTAGATCCTGTTAAGCATACCACGTGGCGCATATCAGCTTCTGTTAGCTTCTTCTATTTCAATAGAACAAAGTTAAAGCAAGTATGTAGAAGTCAATTCACAACCCACGATGCACTTTCTCCTTGGATATCTCGCGTCTATGACGTGGTGGGCTGGCAATTGGCCATCCAGACTCAAGAGTGGATCAGTCGTTCTCAACTCAAAACCTTGTGCTATGGAGACCGAGGAACGAGCCCATATCCACTCCTCTCAGTTTTCTGCTGCTCACAGCACCATGGACAAGAATCTAGAATCCTTATCCAGGCTAACAGTTTAGCTGGCCAAGGTTGAAGGGTCAGTCGGGTCCTGCCCGAGACTCAAATTGGGCAACGCCCGCGACTCGCGCAAACCTTATGGTAGCTCTAGAGTCCGCGGCGTGATGCTGCATGCACGATGATGCCACGCCGAGCTTCGGAGTCAATCGGGCATTCGGATGTAGGTTTTAGGTACAGTAGGTGTTCCGTTGAAGCACATGATTTTGGGCCACTCTGGCGGGTTTGCCCTGTATCAGGAGAATTGGCGTAAAGGGCTAGATTTCTACTCTAGGCTCTGGAGTATGAGAAACTTGGTGATAGTAGCTCGATGGCTTGGTCATGATCAAGTGGCGCAAGAATGAAGTCAAACCTGGGACCAATGATCGTTGTTCTAGAGCTATCACAGGTACGAGGTGCATACGCTCACCACTAGCGAGATAGGTAGAAGGTTGCGGATAGGATAATGAGGCACAAGATTCCACGTCATGATGGCTCATGAATCATGATGCAACCTTGCTTCGTATCATCCAGTTTCTAGGCGCGAAGTACCTCGGGGGAAAAGGGTGTGAGGTCTCAACGGCGTCAGGGAAGCATTAACAATCGTATCAAGATATCTCCGAAGGAGTTACAGTGTGGCAAGCTGACAGGCCAAGCTTTTAAGAGTCATCCGACTTTTCCTGAAATTCATCCGACTTATCCAGGATGGTGATAGTGAGTGCGTTCTCCATACCCATGGGCGGTGGCCCGTGTGGGTTATCCCGCCCGTTGGTGATCATGGGAATTGAAGATTCTTCTCAAGTGCCCTGTTTGACACTGACAGTCTAACAGACAATGGAGTCTGGACAATGAGTGTTGCCCATGGGGCCAGCCCTGCAGAAAGCTCAGACACAAGACAGGCCTGACTTCATCGAGTGCTCGGCTTGGGTGTGCCGATAGTCCACGAGGAACCCGACGGTTGTGCCGTAACTCCGCTTATGCACTGGAGAAGGAGCATACGAAGGAGTTGCCAGATTCAGTAGCAGGTGCCTGGATCATGGATCCGATCATCAGCTGCCCGCCTTATCCAGGGCCCGATGTTCATTACTTGGCGAGGCGATGATTAATGTATGTACTATGCGGTGCATAGCATCGTCGGGGCGGACTCGGTTGTCTCGCTTCGCCAGCTCCTAGAGGGTATGACACAGCTGATTGCTGGGCTGATATCCTTCTCAAACTCCTAGCATCTGTAACTCCATCCGATGCACCATTGTCCCAAGGTCGGAAATACGGGACTTAAATGAGCGACTTTTGGTCGGTATTGAGCAGAGAGAACGGATGGATGATCAGATAATCAAGCCGAGCGAGCCACTTGCTCCATCTGGGAAAGTAAATGTCTCCGAGTTCCGAGTTTAGACCTAGAAGAGATTAGTCGATTTGCGAGATGTTTCCGCGATCCGTTGTGCACAATCAAGTAAATATGGCTTCAGTATTGCGATTTCCAGCCTATAGCCAATTCATTGGAGACGGCAACTCGCTTGCTTTGTACGTAGACTGAGGCTGCGAACAAGCTGGACGGGTATCAGCATGATAGTAGCCTGTCCATGACATCGAAAAGCCTAAGTGGTTAATCCAATAGCAGCTGACTGTGGGTAGCTAGTGTTGCAAATCAAGTCAGCTTTACAGAGCTGAAATTACCGTAATGGCGTGTAATGGGGTATACGGAGAACGGGTTACAAAGTCCGTAATGCCCTGTGCATCTGAATAATCCATGAAATGATTACTTTTTCTGATTTGAATTATTTAATATTTAATAATTTTTTTTCTCTTAGCAGTAAATAATCAAGTCAGCATTATTCAGGAAGAGTACTAGCTCTTGCATCGATTATAATAAAAGAACCAGCTCTCCCTCCTTGGAAGGTTCGAACGTTTCCTGGCTTTTACTAAAGGTTGACACTTCGACTCTAGCCGACCAAACAACCACTGCCATCTCAACTGCAACCATCTTCCAAATCCGGCCGTATACTCATCCCACCTTGGTTCTGCCTGCGATTCGAGCATTACATTGGTCCCCTCGACACTCCAGCTATCACTTACGTCTGAAACCTTCCTGTGCTCTTTGTATCATCGACTTCCGCTCTTGACGTATTGAATGCCGATCCGAGCATTACCACACTATTGCAACAGCGACAACAGCAAGGAACTGCAAGAGACAGTTTAGCTGGGGGGAAAAAAAGCTTAGAGCTTATTCATTAACGTCGGATTCTGGGGCTTGCTCATCCTTGCGCCCCGGAATTTCCTCACCTCTCCTCTCCCGACGATCTATACACATATATACTACTATACACAATGACGGCGCGCCAATCAACGCCAGCCTCCGACAACTCGCATTCAGACAGCGGTGTTCGTAAGCGAGTCTGCAAGGCCTGCGATCGGTGTCGCCTGAAAAAGTCCAAGGTAAGCAAGGCCTCGGCCCAGCATCAGCACCCACTGATGCGCTGACCTGGCGCAGTGTGACGGAGCCAAACCATGTGGCCGCTGTCGAGCGGACAACACTCTCTGCGTGTTCGGCGAGAGAAAGAAGGCCCATGACAAAGTGTACCCTAAGGGGTGAGCATGCACCTGGCAGACTTGAGGTTTTGAACGCTATGGAAGCTGACTGGTGCTGTATAGTTACGTTGAAATGTTGGAGCAGCAACAGACATGGCTAGTAAATGGTCTTCAGCAATTATATCGACGCCTTCTCGACGGCGAAGGGTGGCAGGGAGAACCGCTGAAATGCGAATCCAACGGACACCCATTAACACACGACCTTCTCACCCATCTGGGCGCACTTGATAAGAGCAAGCACTTCGAAGAGAACGCGGACGCTATGCAACAGGAGCTATGGAAGCACAACGCTGGACACATGCTGCGCCAGGACTCATCGGATTCCAGTTCAGAGAGCGCCCACTCTCCGATCATGCCACCTAGTTTCTCAGATCCTTTCGCACACGCTCTACCGCAGACGCCATCAACCATCAGCCCGCCCACGACACTGCGGATTGACGTTCCCCAAACCGCGATCAAAACCGAGCAAATGACGCCAAACAACCCATCCTTTGTCACGCCAATGCAGACCATGTCCATGCCTGGTGTCGTCGACCCATCGGAACTACAGAGCGCCCAGCTCCAAAATCCGCCATGGCCAAGCCCTAACGGCTTCGGAGGCTACGACGAGATTGACCTCATATCTGCGCAATATAGCGGCCTACCATACGAGGACATTTCGTCGCCAATGTTCAACCGTTCAATTCCCCTGGGATGCGTCATCCCGGGGTATGTGGACAACACTAAGAACGACTACGATGATATCAATCAGTTTCTGAACACCCAGCTTGAGATCACGTCATAACAAGCTCGTTCTGGCTGTTGCTGTACGATATCCTCGCATTATGGTTGGCTTTGGTGTCTTCGGGCTTGCAGTTTGGGAGGCATTATTCCACTATGGGTTCGGTTTTGGTGTTTGGTGTTGGCAAAAATATACGGAGTTTGATATATGCGGCTATATCCTTTCTTTTCCTTCTCAACTCTTTATTCTTGTGCATTTTTATTTCCCTTTGTACCGAAGTGATGCCATAGAACGAACATATCCAAACCATAATGAATATCTATTAATGATTTCCTCAAACTACTTGCATATAAATCCCAGATAGGAAGTCCTAATCCTGATCCATCCATCCCATCCCGCACCACCAACAGCCACCAGTCATCACAACGAACTCCCTTCGCTGTTTACGAAAGTACCTACCTACGAGCCACTACAATCATAAATCTAGACTGCCTAACCCCTTATCCCTGAAAAAAAAAAAATCCCCACAAAGAATAAGCTCCATACATGCAGATGACGTTGAAGATCGAAGTCGAAAAAAACCCTCCCTGACTAATCGGAGGCTGGAGCACGTCACGAGCGAAAATCGAATTTCTTATCTCCGGGTCCGTCAGCGACCCCGAGGCGACGGAGACTTCCTGACACTGTTAGAACTTAGGTGTCTGGATGCCGTGGAGCTGTCGTGTATTAGATTCGGATGGCCGAGGCGAAATTTTGCAAATTGGACCGGCCGTTTTGATCCACTTGCTACCTCGCTTTCTCACTTCTCAGGGCTGAGGCGAGGTTGTACAAGTCGACGGTTCGAATGACAATGGATTTCTCTATACTAAGACACAGTAATCATGATTAGACATCCTCTGATATACGATCATGGCCACAAGAGCAGCAACTCGCTAGACTTAACCCTTTAGTCAGGGCCAGACAAGCCAAGACCGCCGTCAATTCTTGTCTTTCCAGGTAGCCCTCCAGAAGACAATTCCGAAAGACCGAACATCCGACCCCGATCGCACGATGGCTGGGTGGAAGCATGGAATTGGACGCACCGTCGCGGGTCTAGCGATTTAGCGGGCTGCTTTAGCAGGGTTCTTGCTAGAAAGTAGAAACTTGAGCTGACTAGACTAGTCACTACTGTAGTTAGCGGCGGGTTTGAGGAGTTACATCTTGTCAGGGTTTCCAGGTTGAGACCGATGACTGGTGATTAAGGGAAAGTTGCCGAATTCCCTCTCTCGTGGTTTATACAGCTGGATTCGGACATAGCATAACTTACCTGCTACTCACGGTTTCTCAGTTCTCGCACTTTCACTGTTTCATGAGCCCTATATTCTCGGCCTGAGGGTTTGATTGGCTGATTTGAAGTGTCAGCTTAGTCCTTCACTCCGTCGGATCCAAATGTGTGGTTATGGTTTTGCTGTGGATGGAATGCTGTGTGGATCCCGTCGGTCATCATGATGTGGAAACTGGTAACTCTGCCGTCAGAATCAGGATCGTTATATACCTATCAGAGTTGGTTCTACCGAGGTCAAGTTGTAGTTGAATATCATGAGATTCCTGAATACTGCGAGCAAAGTACGAGGCTTGTATCTCTACAGGGCAATGATGGTAAAATGCCTCATTAATCTACGTATGTTGACAGCTAGCTAGGGTCGTGTTTGTTCGCTCGATACTAACTACTACTATCAGTAACTGAGTAGGAACCTTGAACTCCGATACCAACCCCAATCTGATAGAGTTTGTCGCTCCTGCAAACTTCATTTCAAAGCCGTTGATAATCAGAAATCCGCTGATTTCTAATCCAATCTTATACAATATCAATGCAAACCATACTTAGGGCTGGACCCCGCATGCAGACACTCCGGGAGTAGGCTATAGTTGGTCAAGCTGAGAGCTTAGTCCTTATACGAGCTTCCTGCAGGAGCACCGAGTACAAGCATGAGTCAACGGGTTTGTCATCACGCCAAAGGATCGCTTTAATGATTCTCGTTGTGGAGGAGCAACAATTCGCGACCTGAGCCCGCGAAGTTGCGATATCCAGCTCACCACACTGCTGCATGCCCGCAGCATATTACCGAAAGTGGTAGTATACCGAGTCCGCCCGCTCGCCGACGCTCGCCGCGGACGCTCCGGGCGCCGCGGGGTGCTTGCTGCTGCAGTGCAACCCTTGGCCCAGCGTTCAGCTCCAGCTCTCAAGGATCATACCACGTGAGATGAGAGTGGACTGCCCGTTTTCCTGTTTCTGGAACGGTAAGCTGAATGAAACGAAACACGGAGTTTCCGATTCATCTCGAAACAGACGGGGAGTTGCATCAAACTTCAAAGACGCCGCCTCGTTAAGGCGCTTTGTCAGCGGAGCCTATGCTGGAGATTTATTTGCATCGGCACGGACTTCGGAACTGGGGCTGCCGCGGACGCCGATTGCTTCGGCTTTTGGTGATTGTTACAGTTCAGAATTTTAGGATCTTGGGGCTGAAAGCGAGATTGGAGGATGGTCACGATGGTGCTTTGGGGGTGGGTGCTATCTTCTCACTAGCTCCTTGAAGGGCGCTGGCGCTTGAAATTGTAGGTACCTTGTTAGGCATTGGCGATGTTTGAAAATACACACGGCCGTAAGGGAAGGAGGGATCGATCTGCTTTGTTTTGTTTTGTGTTTGCATGGGGCTTGCGTTAGCTGGTTAGGCTATTGATTAGCGATATTAGCTCCAATTTTGAGATTGTTTTGGTTCATGAGTGAGTATGAGTAAGAGTGATGTTGGTAAAACTATTGATGTGACACAAATCCCTTACTGGATGAGACTGGATAAGCCTGGTGGAGGGTCGATATATAACGATCTCACTGTCTCACATCACCCAGGTCCACGGGTTTGTCATGATTCTCCCTCTTCCAGCTTACCTCTATCTATTTTAGGCACTTTACAGTCTACACCGAGTAGATCAAGCGGTGGAATCATTTCCAGGACTGAGCCCAATTGGCGATTTTTGAGCTCCGACAGGTTTGGCAGTATTGATCTCTGACTGATTGCAAATATCTGTGTACCGACAGTCAAGTTGACTTGCATTTATCCCCAATATTCGTACTCAGGCACATTATCTCGGCGGGAGATTACCCGACAAGATTTAGCCTAATAAGCGCATGGCAAGCTCCTGAGCTGCTCCCCAGAGCTCTCCAATTTAACCGCAGCAGAAATGCCACCTATCGTAGGATAAAATCAAGGACGCTGGGTGTTGGCGACCGTTGAGGCGGGTATTATTATTGCGGGGTAAAAGCAACCCCTCCATAGCACCACCCCATCCTACATGACCTCAACTCCCGCCTGAACACATTCTTCGTCGACTGCCTCGTACCAGCAACAAATTACCTAGAGAGCTCCAAAGACACAACAAGCAAAATGGGCGATCACACCTCCGTCAAATTCTCCAACCTCGCTGCCATCATCCAGGAATTTAACGTCGACGGGCAAAACATCGTCCAGGGATTCACCAAGAAGGAATACTACGAGAAGTACAACCGCCCCTGGTTCGGCGCTACAATCGGACGTGTCGCCAATCGTATCAAGGGTGGCGTTATTGGCAGCCTTAATGGGCAAGAGGTCAAGCTAGAGACAAACGACGGTCCTAATGCGCTACATGGGGGAAGCCGTGGTTTTGGAAGACTTGAGTTTGAGGGCCCGACGGTCGTGAAGCGTGATGGCAAGGAGTCCTTGCTTTATACCTATCTGAGCCCCCATGGGGACCAGGGTTACCCTGGAGCTGTGGAGCTGAGAGTCTTTTATACCGTTAGTGAACAGGTGGAGGAGGGAATTCCTCGGTCTGTTCTCGACATTGAGTATGAGGCAGAGCTGGTGGGAGATGAGGTTGAGGAGACGGTCGTCAATATCACAAACCACAGGTACCCATCCCGACTCACTACCACTGTATGCTGCTAACACCCCACAGCTACTTCAACCTCAGTGGCGCCCCCAGCGCCGCAGAAGGGACGACCGCAAAACTCGCAACAAGAGACTACCTCCCCCTTGAAACCGGCATCCCCGTCGGCCCAATCGAACAGCACAAGATTGACACAACCCAGTCCTTTGAGTTCGGCCCATCCGCCGCTTTCGATGACTGCTTCGTTGTCGACCGAGACCTCAGCTCTGTTCAAATCGATACCCGCAGCCGACCAATGAACCTCCTCGCCGAGTTCCGACACAAGGACTCCCGCATCAACCTGCAAGTGCACAGCACCGACCCAGCCTTCCAGTTTTACACTGGCGCTGGCATCGATGTGCAAGAGGCCGATGGAGAGAACCCTGCGCGCGGGCCGTTCGCGGGGTTCTGCATTGAGCCTAGTCGGTATGTGAATGCGGTAAATGTGCCGGAGTGGCGGCACACTGTTATCCTGAAGAAGGGAGAGAAGTATGGAAGCAAGATTCTGTATAAGGCGTGGAGAGATTAGGCTATCTGTACGGAGTATGTCGTTGCCGGCGCTGTCTGAACTATACACGGCTTCAGCACCGAGGACCCACTGTACTGAACTCTGACGATTGACAATCTGATCGATTGACAATGTATTGAATCTTTCAGCATCCCCGTGCCGACTCTACCGAACAGTTCCAGTCAAAGGTTCAGTTTCATACTTCAGTTTGCTGCAATTGACTCACAGCGGAGCCTAAGCAACTCCACTGAGAAAATTCTTCTCCTCGACGCAACAAAAGCCTCACTTCCGTACTACTAGCCTACTACTACTACACTTCCCAGAGCAAAGTAGCCGAAGCTCCACCTCTTACTTTCATAATCAAAGATCCAGACCACTGTCCCTTTAAAAAATCATCGACGTATGTGGCTGGCACACGTTCCTGGCGCCAAGGCCTTCGGCAGTGATTCTAGCGCTTCCATCTTCCATCTTTTCAAAAACACCACAATTACCGCTGGTGTAAATTACAAGCCCGGATCAGGGGGCTCCCGCCGTAAGAAAAACTGTATGGTATTGTCTGCATTACGGCGATCGCTCGGGGTTCCAACTTCTGACTCGGATGCTGGAGCGGAGGTGGGAGTATCCAGGGTCCGGCCTCAACTTTCAAGTCCAGTCAGTCAAAGGCACAACAAACGGCCCCGGCATAAGAGTTTGCTAGTGGCTGTGCTCTCCAGCTTCCTCAAGGCTCAGGGGCTGGCCGCTGGCTACCTCGAAATGGGAACTATTGAGCCGTTTGACCTTTGTTGTGATTTCGGCCGGGTGAACTCCCCCCCGGTCGTTCATAGGAACATCAACAGATCGACTCCTTTAACGAAGCCAAGAATATAGCTATCTTGGCGGTTTTGGATTTCTGTTTGCGTCTGTGAGCGCATTCGACATCCTCCTCCGCATCCAATCCAGAGATAACTTATCTATAAGTTTCTCATTGCATGGAACCTTGAAAGTTGGAAGATAACCTCACCGGACATACGCCTATATCCAGCTTAAGTCCTGGCATTCTGTATGGAGGACGAAAGTACCTCGCCTGCATCTAGCTCATAAACGGTAAACCACCCCCAGGAGATACTACCGATCCGCGTATCTGCATTCTGACGTCGCGCGGGGGTAAGGTTAGCTTTACTTTCCTGACCGACAAGATAAAGGGGCAATAATGGACCGGTCACTGCCCCGGAGTTTCTTGACTTTCATTCACATCACAAGATCATGGCATGGCAAACCTTGCTGCAGTGCAGGTTGAGCTGGTTATTGTTACCCCGCACTCGGTGTCTTCGGTCTTGACTTGGAACAAGTTGGGTCGAGAGTATTGGAAGGTTATGAGCAATATGCGGTCACCTGCACTGACAGGCCTGTTATCAACCCGCCTATCCTCGTTTATATCTGGCTCTGCATAGAGAAAGAACTCTCGCCAGAGTTACACCTGTTAAACCACAGCTTCGCCCCTAGCCGCCCCGATGCCCTGATAGGAAATTGGGTATCAGGCTATCAGCATCGGCCTTTCCCCAGCCCGATGCATTGTTTCCGCAGCACTGTATCACTAACTTATTCCAAGTCTTGGCCTTGGCACGGACATAACACGTTAATTGAGCATGGCATGGCATGGCATGGCCACGAGCATAAACGAACCCGAGGCGAGTGGCTCGCGTGAGAAACGATGCTGCCTGGCACCGGGAAAGCCACGCAATCTCATCTCCAGATGATATGCTTGCAGCTCCATTCGAACTCCAGAGTCCAGAGACACGCAATGAGGCTGTGCTGCTCTTACTCCTTATTCTCCACATTAGCTCCATATAGAGTACCGAGTACAATTCATATCCCACATGGCAGAGACTCACAGAGTACCTCGGTCCTCCGGGGGGGTTCCTCGACGCTGCCTACGAAACGAGATGAGATGCGCACAGGTAGAGCCTGTGCTGTGCTATGCTCTGCTATGCCATGCCATCCTGACTGGACTAGATTGGGATACTCGTATCTCGTATCCCCACCCCTAAGCTCCAACCTCCTAAACTACCCTATACCAGGAGATAATAATCGCGCGGCATACCATGCCCTGGCGCCCAGATAGAAACACAATGCAGACTCCAGAGTAGAAGCCCTACCGTGCCCGGTCCCGCCCCCGACGTCCGCTTCCGTATCCGCTCGAGGCTGGGTTTCCTTAACTCCTAGGCTGGACCAATAGAGTAGATAGGAGACAGGATGCCAATGGAGGGCGTTGATCGATCGTGTGCACTTCACGGTATGTTTGATTGCGACTGAAGGTGTCGTATTCGTACCGTCGCCGGGGAATGGTACCACTCACTGACGGCCTGTGAATCTGTTAACCTAATTCTTCTCGGATTCGTATTCGCTTCGCGGCTCTGTTCTCGTGGGAATGTGCGAAGTTCGAACGAGGGGTAGGGAAGTGTGCCCTGTATTTAGTCTGGTACACTCTACTTTTACTCAGGGGCGTGCTGTTACTCTTGGTGCGAGTTTTGAGTATTTTATGTAATGCTCTCTTTCAAATGTTGATCTTGGTTGGGGGGCCGGTCATATGGGTGGCTGGGCGAGGGATTGGCATGGACTGGGATGCGGAGGGAAGGAAGGTTGTCCGAGCATTCGATACTTATAGATCTCCACGGAGAGATCATGTTCAACTTTACTCATACTAACTTGAATGATCACAGTATCGGTAATGTATGGATAGAAGCCGTAAGTACATGTAGGTAGGTAAGGTACATCATCAGCCAACGCATCCCAGCATCACAACACCAACACCAACACCGAACCAAGAATCAGATTAATGATCAAGACGCCCAGGGTATATAGGTCGTGGTCGTGATCAAAGTCATAATCATAGTGGTAGTCATAGCATACGGAAGGATAAGAAAGAAACACCCAGATCAACTCCACCACGCCTCGCTAAGGATGCATAACAATAATCGGATCCCGTACGTTAAACCTCAATGTCAACTGTAATTCCCTCTCCTTCGCTAGAGCTATGCTCTTCGTCGTGGTCCCGGTCTCTGTAGCCTTCGTCTCCGGTTGTGAGATCAGAACCGGGTCCGTGCCGTTCGTGGCCGTCGTCGGTTGAGGTCTCTGTTGAGAACCCCTTCCGTAACCGCTGTCGCTCTAGCTGTGCGCGGAGTCGTTGATTCTCGGCATCGCGCTCCTCAAGGCGTTTGCGTGCGCCGCTGCGATCTAGCAGACGCGCTTCGCGCTCGGCCTTGAGGCGTTTTTCTAGTTCGTGGAGGCGTTTGATCCACACTTCTTGATTGCCTGGGTCAGAGGATTTATGGCGTGGACGGCTGGCCACGGCGCCAGGGGCGTTCTCAACTAGGGTTGTAGATGAAGAGACTTGTGATGGTTGAGGGATGCTAGAGCGGGCGAGGGACTTGGAGGTAGATGGTTCAATTGCAGACTGTGCGCGAATGAGGGGCCCGCGTTCAGTCACATCAAAGGTTGAGGAGCGAGGCGAGCCCGCAGCAGATGTTACAGCGCCGCGACTGCGTGAGTGAGACTGCACAAGGTTGAGTTCGGCTTTGAGGAGTCGGTTTTCGCCGCGAAGCTTGGAGATCTCAGGCGAAAGCCCGGTTTGGTTTCGAGTCTGGAGTTGAGCACGCATGTTCATGGCAGATTCTTCTAGCCGATCGAGCTTCTTTATTCGCATGCTAAAGGCGTGTTCGAGGGTTTGATATTGTTTTGTGAGGTTTTGTTCCACGTCCTTAACGCGGCTCTTGAAGCCTGATATCACACTCTCGAGTGTTTTGACTGCTAGCAGAAGATTGCGGCTAAACCCGGGCCAGAACAAAATATTGCCAATGACCTCCTGGCTCGGTAAGTTGCCGTTGATCAAGCTGTTGGAGTGCGCCCAGTCCGGTCCACACATGGCTGAGAGGCGTTTCCAGATGGTCAACAGCATGGAATTGCGCTCATTCAGCTGCTCTCTAAATTGCTGCTCCAACCCGGTGAAGCGCTTGCGATCTTGGCTTCGTGCACTCTCAAGCTCAGAAATCCGAGAGTTGTTCTGGGTAATGGTACGCGACGCTTGATGATGAGATCTGAGCGCCTGCTCGAAGGACTGCTTGTCCGCGCGACGAGCATGACGCTCGCGGTCAAGAAGTTCAGAAAGCTTTCGAGATTCTAGTCCATGGCTCTCAAGAAGGGCGTCGCGGTTCTTCAGTAATGACTCCTTCTCATCCAGCGTAGACCGCGTGCTCTCAAGCTCTAGCGCGGTAGATTCCAGTTCCTTCTGTAGTTTCGTGATATTGGATATCAGACTCGAACGGCTGCCGGTGAGATCACCGAGAATTTCCCGCAGGTTGTTCTCCAAGTCAGTGAGCCGATCCTTCCAGGTGGTAGCTTCAATCTCTTGAGTCGATAGACTCTTCTTCAGCTTGCGAGCCTCTTCCTTTGCCATCAATGCCTCGCGGTTGAGCTCGTTCATGATCCGCTGCACCTCTTGCTTCTCTTTGCTTCCGACAACCTCTCGTTGATGCCTTTCCTCGGCAAGACGCTCCTCTAGCTCCCGTGCTTTCTCCTTCTCACTTTGCAGGCTCATCCGGTATGTCTTGAGCTCGGACTCGAGGTCACCAATCTTGATCTTATCACCGTCTTGCTCCTCGCGAAGGAAAGCGATTTCGTTGTGGCTCGACTCGATTTGAACAGTGAGTCGTTGTACTTTTGCATTCGCTTCGTACAGACTCTTCTCCAATGACTCCATCTCCTTATTGCACTCTTCAAGCTCCAGCTGCACAGCCTTGTACCGCTGCAGGTTGTTCTGCGCATCTTCTTCTAGTCGAATTATACCCTCGCCGGCTGAACGCATCTCTGCCTGCAAAGCTCGAAGATTTTCGTCCTGCGTGCGGATTTCCTCCGTCAGTCGTTGGCATTCTTCAACCTTCTGGTCAAGTTCATCGCCAATGGCGTCCAATTCCTCTTGAGCTTCAGCTCTTAGATCCTGGAATGCAGCATCTCGCTCATCAGCCATTTGCAATGCTTGGTCACGTTCTTGTTGTAGGCCCTGTATCTCTTCTTCAGCTTGATCTACATCGGCTTGGTAGGCTTTATCCAAGGCTTCTAGTTCTTTAACGTAGTCCTCTAGTTCCTGTCGGATGCCTTGGTTTTCTAGCTTCAGTGCAGAGACCTGGTCCCGTAGTTGTCCGTTCCTAACTTCCCAATCTTCGCGTTCTGCGTCATCGATCGGGGACTGTCCAGTCTGGTCGCTGGTGCGGGAGGAGGCTCGCCCGTGAGCTCTTGACGCAGACCGTTCTAAGATGCTATCGCCGGCAATAGATCGCTCGCGACGTTGACCGAGTTTGAGCTCCTCGATCTCTTGATATAAGCGCTCCTTCTCTCGGTTTCGCGATGTTAGCATTGAAGTCTGTGCGCTGACCTCCTTGCGCAGTTCCGCATTTTCTTGCTTCAACAGCTCAAACTCCATCACAAGGGTAGTACCGGAAGAGCTACCAGTGGCTGCATGGCGGTGCATTTCCTTGTCAGAAGCGGAGTACGATACTATAGAACCTCCGCGGTCCCGATGTCCTGTCCTTGAAGGCACCACCGGAGCCATGGCATAACTTATCTCGCTCCTTGCGCGCATGAGTTCTTCTCGTAGCCTTCTGTTCTCATCGTCGGCTTGTTCGCGAGCAGCAGTTTCGGCTTCGAGCATATCTTTCCACATATCCTAAGCTGTATCAGCAAGGGAGCTGGGTTATTTCATTAATTGACTTACCCTTTCTTCTCTTGCCCCTGAATCCGACCCAACAGGGCGACCGTCATTTAGGGACTTGACCATCTCTGCTAATCTCCGTTTTTCACTTTCCTTCGCGATACTTTCTGACCGTAGCCGTTCAATCTCGAGTTCATACGTCTCAACCCTTTCACGAAGGAACAGTACCTCCTCGTCCTGAGCATGGTCCCGGTCGTCTTCGTCAGAGCCCTCCGGATCATGGTTCATCATCGACTCTTTATCAGACTGTTGGTCCTTCAGTTGCTTCTCGAGATCTCGAATTTTGCGCTTCAGACCCTGATTATCCTTTTGCAACTTCAGCTTGTCTGATTTTAGCTCGACATTCTCGGAGATCATCTCCTTGATTCCTTCCTCTGAGCGGCGGTTCAGCGCTTCGTTGAGAAAGTGTATCCGCATCTTCAAGTCGAAGTTCTCTTTCGACAGTCGATCTATGGTGCTGCTTTGCTCTTTCAGGGTCATAGATCGGCCGCTGCGAGCGAACCCTGGAGTCATTCCAGTCCGCTTATCAGGAGACTGCCCGTTGCCGAAATCTTCGCGGAATTGTTTGACGAATGCACTCGGCACTTGCACGTCCTTCACCCGCTCCGCGATTACTGTATCGGTAGGAAACGCTTGGTCGCGAGGCTTGGCTTTGGGGGTCATTGGGCCGGATGCATCCTCAGCAGACTCTAATTGTGATTGCTGTTCCGACTGTGATTGGTGCGATGAAGTGGGACGCGACTGACTTTCTTCCTCGTCCAGTGTATGTAGCCCGCTATCTGTTGTTCCACTCACGTCTCGTTTGCTCATAATATGCTCGTCGCTATATCCTGAAATGCCAGACGCCATACTCCCTAGGCTCACCGACCTAGCCAAGTTGTTGCGTCGGGAGCCTACGGTCATGCTCATATTTTCGGGGGCTGCACCTCCCGATTGCAGCGCATAGTCGGCAGCACCTAAGGTTGCATCGCTATTTGTGTTTGTCATTTCAGTGGCGTTGCTTGTCGCTGAGGAGTACGAGAGCCGGTTTGATGACTGACGACTCGTCAAATACTTGGGCCGACTGCTCCGTCGGCTGCTTGTGCGGGAAGTGGTATCCTCGTTAGGGCCATCACTAAAGATCCTCGCGTGTGTTGCCGACGTCGTACAGGATTCTGGGACCGAATGTAGTGTCTGGTTGGTGCCATCGATCAAGGACTGATCGGCTGAGTATTCCTGATTATACTGACTAGACTCATCGGCATTTTCAGGTAACATGGAGTGGTTTCGACTCTCCAGTCGAGCTGCTGCAGCAGCAGATGGTGACGATGGGAGAGGCTCTAACATCGTTGAATGATCTTCGTATTGCTCCGCTGAGGCGGCCGGTGTGCTATCCAGATTCAACGTGCTATCTTCGGTGGGCCCCAGGCTAGGGCTATGCGGGATCGGAACGCCATCAGTCGTCGATGCTATGTCATGGCTGGACTCGTCTGGGGCCGCCCATGACGGCTCTGTGAATTCTAGCTCGGGTTGACTATCCATGCCGCCAACGTATGTATCATCTACGCCTATAGCGCGGTTCGCCGGAGGGACTGCAATTGTCGAAGGTTCAGGCAAAAAGCTCGACTCTATGTCTGCTAATCTCAATCGCATCTCGTTCTCTTCAAGGTAGGTTTGGTTCTCGGCGCGATGATCAGGGTCACTGTGGTCTTCGAGACTGCTATCATCGTGATCGGGTAGGGGAGGTAGGAGGTCGATACTAAGACCAGAGTCATCGCGATCTTGTTGCTCAAAGGCAGTCTTCGTGGTTTCGTTATCGTCGTAATTCATGGTGGGCGTTGCGGCGTGCGATGTGTTTTGACGATGATCATCTTCGCCGGCGGCGGTCGCATTCATTATTTTTGGCGACAGGTCCAGCCGCGTATCCTCCACCATATAGTCGAAGGGTTCGCAGAATTCGTCTTCCGTATCCAGAGTAAGGTCGGCGTCGGAGTATATTGTGCCAGGGCAGGAGAAAAACGAAGAGCGGCGCCCAAAATGCGCGTTGTCGGCGAGCGCGTTGACAGACGAGTTCGACCGTTGGGCGGGACTGGTCGACATGGTGACGGAGACAGCGTCAGACGATTCGTTCTCTAGTCTTCAAGTGGTTAGCCTAGCTCACACGCTGTCTCTGGCATCTCCACAATCTCGCAGCAAGAAATGCTGAATGGTGAACGCCGAATGGATGAAGGGGCGCTCGTCTTACCCACTTGGCGCCCAGCAGGGGCTAGTGCCTCCTCAAGGCTAGACTGCAGATAGCAGCCGTTTTCTTCTTGATGCTGGGAAGTCAAAGAGAGTGACAGCAGTGCAGTGTATGTGTGGTAACAATGGACACAAGTGAGAGAGAGACACTAGATGTTCGTCGGGATAATATGAGGAGGTTAAGGATGGATTCAGGAGCCAATGTTTGTTGTTGCTGCGGAGTGTCAGCGTCAACCACGGCTGCCGATTTATTGAACCACACACACTGGTCAATTCGACTCCTCTTCTGCATCTACTAGTTTCGTTTGCATGTATCAAACTCATTATGATTTTCTAACAGATTACTCGTCTAGATCACAGTCAAACAGTCGTTCCTCTTATCCACATCATAGTCATAGCCGAGAAGAAGACACAAAGGACAGAAAAAAGAGACAATTGAAATAAACCCCCAGGGTCATAAAAGGGGGGGGCTCAACCGGTACCGCTGTACATGGGGGGATACCGTCCTTGAAGGGTATAATACAAGAAGTCATGTTCAAATGGTCCTCATGAAAGAGGAAAAGAAAGTAACAAGAAAGGAATCGAGGGAAATCACGCCTCGTCAGGCTGAGGCTCTTCTTCCTCCCGGCCTGCGTAGATCTTGTTCTTTGCATCAATTGCGTTCTGGAGGGAGTCAATGTAGGTGCGGAACTTGACAATTTCCCGCAACAAATACGAAGACTTGCGTTCCCAGTTGGACATCGCCTTTGCAGCGTTCGGATGCCGTGGTGAGAAGGCAAGGACCATGGCAGACCGAAGTTCATTGTGTCGTTGCAACTCGGCCTCGACATTCTTCACGTATGTCTGCAAAGTCTTCAATTGATCGGATTCGCTGAGGTTAGCAGCCATCATACTCTGTTGCGGTGGCGCCCAGTCGCTGATGTTTACTCGATCAGCGGGCAACTTCGGCCGTACAACCTGTTGGTCGATAGAGCTTCGAATGGAGCTTTGAATGCTTGGTCTGGCGCCGGACGAGGACGGAGGAGATCGGTTCGAGTCGGGGTTAATCAAAGCGCTATTGATGACCGCATCACTCCAGCCATACTCAATGTTACTGATACCGCCAATCAGAGGCTCCTTGGATAGCCTCGCGCTCCAGTAATTGGCGCTGGAGACGAATTCTCGGACAATCTCAGGTGTACCAGCTTGGAAAAGGTGCACAGCGCCCGTCGGCAGACTTAGAGCCCACACGTGAGGACGGGACTTGGAATAGCCCGGCGGCGGTAGAGCACTCGCAATGGATTGGCGTAAGAGGAATTTCCAAATTTCCTCGGCATTCTCGGTCCAATTACCTCCACCTACAACAACGCCGCCAGGGTGGCGTTTGGCCTTCTGCCGGATCGATTTCGTGGAAGCATTGAAGGAGAAAAGACGCATCCAACCTTGCTGAATGACAGCAAAACATTCATTCCAGTTGCGGTCTTTCGCACGCTTATCGACAGAATCCAAATGGTGTTTATGTTTCAAGCTTCCCTCCTTAGCCCACGGGGCACCGGCAAGCTCCAAAGTCTCATCCTCAAGAAGCTGACCGGTCCGTTCTGGGTCCTCGGTGCTGACAATGGAATGTGCGGAGTCCTCGCGGATAATGGCCTGGCTGAGTGCGTTCGCGAAACCGATAGACTGTTGGTAGTCTGCATGTGGGTATCCTGATCCAAAAGAGTCAACAGACGCCGACGTCAATTTTCCTAGAGAGTACTTGCTCCAAGTACTGGATCCAGATGGACTCCACAAGGATGACTGATCGTCTAAACTTGTTCGGCTAGAGCCGAGGGTGGAAGGTGGATATAGCCTTGCCCGTGAGCGAGGCTTGGAAGACCAGCGAGCAGTACCAAAGCGAGAATCGGCAGAGCGGCCTCGGGGGAAGATGTCAGAACCGCTCTTGCTGACAGTACTTGGGCTGCGACGGAGGCCGTGCGGAGCAGGTCCAAGCATGGCGCTAGACGCTGTCCGGGGCACATCTCTTTCCTGTTGGGATCCATGGAGAGGAAGCCTTTGTTTCTGGATCGAGGTATAGAAATCACGAAGGACGGTTTCAACTAGCTGCTCCCATGCTTTTGTAGTTCCGTGGAATGGCGTGCTGACCAGGGGACCAACGTCATTCTCAGCATCGGCCGTCATCTTAGACGCCAGGTCAGTTCGAGAAAGCCGATTCACCAGTTTACCGGGAACATTGGTAGGTTTGTCGATCTTTTCCGTACTTGCAATGCCGCTCTCGGCCTCGTCAGAGGGGAACGTTCCGGATCGAGAAGAGGGGAGTCCAGAGTCCAGATTCGAGGCATTTCCTTTGCTGCCAAACTCATCTGGGGCGGCATCAAGAGCCACACGCTGAACAGTAGGCATCGTGTTGCGGACAAACTGGGCTTTGGTCATCTTCGACTCGATATCCGCAAGATGCAAGTCAGTGTTTAAGAGCAACAGCGAGTAACAAATAGTATGAACGACGTCTAATAATATCAGTGGTTGCGATATCATTACAAGAGGGAGAAAGGGAAACCAACCTGACGCTTTGAAGCCATGAGAAGGGTTGCACTGACACCATCTGGTCGAGAAAGCATCCAAAACGCGATCGACTTGCTGGGTTTCTCCTTTTAGCACCAATCGTAGACACAGACCGCGAAGTGCTGCGAGGATATTCATATTAGACCAGTCAAACAGCTCCATATACGCTGCTCGAACCGTCTCGCGATCTGGGTTACCAAGCCAAGCAGCAGCAGGCTCATTCCCAACAAACTCGTCGGATCCGTCGTAAAGCTTTTGCGCTTGCTGTTTGTCTTCATCGCTAGGTATATCTAGGGAAGCGCTATCCGTGGGGCGAATATTGCCTTCGGATGTCTTCCACTCAGAATCTTGAGGGACGATAGGGGTATTCGTCGCCGTATAGTAGTTAGAGGCCTCTGACATCGAGGCTCGGGGAGACTCCTTGCCTATGACCGGAGTGGATAGCTTGCTAGGCGCGTCAGAGTCATCATTCCAGATAGTTGTGTCGTACATGTATTTATCTTTCGAGTCCTTCGAGGGGGATTGAATGGGAATATTGTCGTCTGGGGTCTCGATAACAGGTATTGCAGAATGAAGGGAGGTACGCTCTGCTACGGGAGATAACGAGGTAGGGCGCAAATTGTCCAGCGCTGTCAGTTTGTTTCGCGACATATCGGGGACTTCTGCGGTCTTTGCATCGCTGTCTTCCGACTCAGGTCCACCCCTGATTCCGCTGCGCTCTTGTCTTCGACGAGGGAGCGGGGTGGCGTCTACCTCATTTGACTTGACAACGGGCTCCTCGTCGCCACTACTTGTCCCTAAGAAAGAGGTATCATGCGTGGGGCCAGCCGCACTAGCAGGGTAAAGGCTGTATTTAGCCTTTGGCAGGTTATTCGGGGCCAAGGAGTTAGTTTTCTCCCTGCGCCTTGACTCGTCCGGCTTCTTGTTATCTGGGTCGTTGGCCGCTGTGCTCCAGTCTGAAGACTCAGTTGAGTAATCGACTGCTGGGTTACTATTATTAGGACTTGCATCTGCAAGATATGGATTCATGACCTTCCTCAGGCTGCTGACTGGGCTTGGCTCCGGTTTCATCAAGGCTGCCGCCTTGTTCGCAAGATTCTGGGGAAGGACGATCGGTGGCGGGACATTCTCCGCTACCGACTTCTTCCGCCGGCGGAAGAAAGACGATTTTTTGTTCACAACTTGCGCACCAGGTCGAGGCGCATGAGTTCCGCCCGTTGGATTATTCTGGAGTTGCCTTCGTCCTTTGACGATCGGGCTAGCGACGGTTGCTTCTCTGACCTCAGTTTCTTTAGAGGGGCTTTCGGATGGGCTGACATCCGGTGGCATGGCGGCAGGGCTCTTCGACGAACCAAAAACTCGGCGAAAGAATCCAGGGCGTTCTTTGACTGGAGTTGGCTCTGGCGGGGTGGGCAATGCCGGTTTATTGAATGAAATTGTTGGGCTCGGTGCTGGGGGGTCGAGCGAGGCTGATATATTGGGCGGAGGTTCCAGATCGGAGTCAGCCAGAAGAGCAAAGTCGGTGTCCCGGGACCTCATCGCGGCTGTGCCGAGGTTTTCAGGACGGGTTTTGCGCGATTGGGTCGTTCTTGAGGATTTAATGCTGTTCCTACGTGAAGCAACTGGCGTACGCGATGATTGGGCCTTCAGGGTACCGGCGAATTCTTGAGATGGTGGTTGGTATTTCCTGGGACCCGCAGGAACGCTTGGGGTGGGTGCCGCGTCCAGTCCGTCGTATGTTAGCGAATCGTAGTCCGACGATGAGGCTTGAAAACTCATGTAGGGCTTCCTCGTCCCTAGGTCAAAGCTCGCTGATCGCCTCTCACCCGACGGTTCACCCTGACGCCGCGAAAGCGGTGGACCAAAATCCAGATTGGAAGAAGTACTTCCTTTGCTACTTTTCCGCCCAGCGCGGGTACCTGGAGCCGTAACGCTAGCGCGATAATCGAATGGCTGACCACGAGAACCTGTCCCATCCCGGCTCCGGGTGCTTTCAAACCTTCTCAAGCCGGTATGGAAGTTTGAGCTGCTATTACTCCGGCGCTCCCTCGTATGCTGAGCCGCATACCGGCTGGCACCCTCGTCATATCCATATTCCAGATCCGACGAGACGGAGGATGAAAAGGTATGTCCGCGATAACGACGTTGCGTACCTGAGTCCTGAGAAGTATGTGTATACCTAGGAGATTCAAAAGCGGAGTTGAACAAGCGGTAATCGTCCAGAACCGACGTTCCAGACGAGAATTGGTCGAGTGAGAGAAGCATATTATCAACTATTGAGGTGCGGGCGGCATGATTTGGAGACAGCGACAGGTCATGGGGATCTCGCTCGTCCCCGGAGTCGTAACTGTCGTTTGCGTTGTCATTGAAATCATCTAAAAAAGTTTCGCGTACCGATGGCCGTGGGTGACGGCCTTTCTTGATCTTATAGCTCGACGGTCCTGGTGGTGTTCGCGGAGGAGAGTTGTTTGTTTCCATGTCTGATTGCTGAGATGCGGCCCTGGCGTTACCAGTCCGCATTGATCGACTCATAGGTGACGAGTGCTGTGCTCGTCGAGCATTGGACGAAAGCCCAGCGGAATGTAGTTCAGAAGCCCGTCACCAGGATCGAGCGTCGTACTTATGCAGTATTCAGGGATTAAGCTCAATTATATCCGGATTCAAGCCAAGGGTCTGATTTAAAAGGCACGGTCAAGGGCGCGGGCTCTGTATCACCTGGGCATGGCGTGAGGGGGTAGGAGGGGAGGTCCGCGATGCACTGCGGTGTAATGCGCAAGGGGGTTGAAGCTCGAGGGCTGCCACGGACAGCGGAACGTGGGCGAGATTGGAATCAATTGAAAAGGAATCTTCGTTTCTTGGATGTTTTCGTCTCTTCTGGTCGGTAAGCAGCCGAAGCAGAAAAGTTGACGGGTGGATGAGGAGGACACGAACCAAGGAAGGGTGCTGGTCAAGCCCGCAAGGAACCAGGGACAGGGTGCGAGGGAGAGAAAGCGGTTCCGCCAGGAACAGATGCCAGTCTGTCAGGCAATTTAGAAGGAAAGGAGTGAGGGTAAGACAGGTAAATCAATAAAAAGAGCGATCGCGATGATGATGGAGGTGGTGGAGAGAGTGGAGGAGGGTCATGGATCATGGATGGGGGGAAGTTCAGCAGAACGAAGTCCATTAAAATCAATTAATATGGAATCTCCCGATAGTTCCTGTTAGCGTCTCGACCAACTGGCAGCACTAGACCATCCTCGGCCTAGACATGCGTTGGTCAGGGGCAATTTTAATGCGAAAGGCCATCGTCTGGCGTTCAGTGTTCGAGAATCTGCACGTCTACGGTTGGAGATTCCCGGCTGTTTCTGCTGTTTCAGGGAATCCTGCTCGCAGTCTAACTCGTTACTCTCATCCTTGGTGTTGTCGGCAAGTTGGAGGCTTCTGGCTTCTTGTCTAGAACTGACTCGGGAATCGAGATGGCCAGTTATCCTCGACGTGTCTACTCCAGAATAAACTCTATTCACTCTTGGGGCCTTTTAGGCTTTCTCGACTGATATCGATCATGTCGGCGCCCTACAACGCCCATCAATCGACCACCCGCAACGCTTCAAGAACTGTCCGCCCGGTAAATCCTTTCAGCCACTGATCTAACATGGGCTCATGATCTGCCACATTTCCCATTCTCGGGTCCGGAAGGTGATCGTTCGAGCGACAGCCAGAGTCTAGAGAGGTCACATCAAAATTTGACACAGCGTTGAGTCATTGGACTGGCAACTCCTGCGGAGCATCTGCGCTTTTACTCATGAAGTATTGTAGGATCGCCCCAAGATTCAGAGTTGGCGATTTCAGGAACCGAAGCTTGCGCAAGTTACAAGGTTCTATAATAATCTATTATTGCTGTAGTAGTTGTAAGACAAATCCGGCAATTCACAAATAACTAGACATAACTTTATGTATCCAGTATAGATCGGAAATACAAAACTCCGAGCCCCAACCTGATGACATAACCTCTCACAGCGACAACAAGCAACCAACTGAACTACGCAATCGTATACGAAGTATTACTACCTGCAATTGTTGCGCCCTGCTGTACATGTTATTCTAACACCACCACCGTCTGACGCGAGATGAACCCTCATATATCCGTGCCTCGACAACATGGCAGCTCTCCCAACTTTGGCGGCATGCCCGCAAACCGCGGCTCCAGTATACGCATGCCGCGCTTCTTCAAGAGGTGTGGATGGTTCAATACTTCTCGAGCTTCTCTACTGACTCTAGACACTTAGGATGTTCAAGTTCCCCCAGATGGACTTTGAAATGGCCATCTGGGAGATGACATCCCTTCTAATCGCGCCGAAGAAGGTCTTCAAATCAATATACTATCACGTACGTCTGTCCACTAAGTAACTAGAGGAAACAGAGCATTGCTAACAGGAGTCTTGCATAGAAACGTTCGTCCTTACTCACCTTTCTACCAGCCAAACCCCTACTAACAACTCCCAGAAACAAAAAACACATGGCACCGGCCAGACCCATCCTTCACATACCTCCTCTCCTTCTTCCTGCTTCTCACAGCGCTCGCCTGGGGCCTCGCATACGCTCCCTCATTCGGCTCCATCGTCCGCCTCTCCTTTATCTTCATCTTCCTCCACTTTATCGGGTCCTCTCTTTTCGTCTCAACAATAGGCTACTTTATCATCGGCCGCCTCTTCGGCCCCAACGGCGCCGCAGCATCAATAAAGGGCTTGCGCATTAGCGGACGACGACGCGGCGCCGCGCAGGGCCTCTTCACTCAGCCCGGCGAAAAGGACCAGTTGGAGTTCGGCTATTGTTTCGATGTACGCACTCTCACCCAACCAACCGCCTATATAGTTACAAGACACCGAAAAACAAATAAGCTAATCCCTCTCAACAAATTTAGGTCTCCAACCGCGCCTTCTTCCCCCTCTACCTCCACCTCTACGTCGTACAGTTCCTCCTCCTGCCTCTCCTCACCCGCAGCCCGAGTAACTTTCTCACTACCCTCCTCGGAAACACCCTCTACCTCTCCGCGCTGACATACTACACCTATATCACCTTCCTCGGATACAATGCGCTTCCATTCCTGCACAACACGGAGCTTCTCCTCCTTCCGATCCTGGTCTTCGCGATTCTATGGCTCGTCACTCTTATAGCCGGATGGGGTATTGTGGCGCAGGGACGTTCTGTCGAGTGGTTGTTTTGGGGTGTATAAATATCGGGTCAAGACTGGTACTCAAAAGAGAGAATGCGAAGGCGTCGTGTGCCGTATACATAGCATGAGTTAGGCTATCTTGAAGTTGAGTTCGATTTTGCTTTACGTTCTAGGCGCTGGGTGCATGGGACGGATGTTCGTTACTTGTTTTACTTAGCTTTGCTTTTTCACTTTGATTCTACATTTGAAGCAGCTTCGTCAGCATGTGCATGGTAAAGCTATGTTTGTTCTTATCTGTGTATGTTTTCTGATATCGGTTATACTTATATGAAGATCTTGTACAGCATCTATTATACAATAGATCGTTTTCACTCAAGTGTGACTGATGCAAAAAGTCGTTCGGTATTTGTATGTATGTTGTGTATGTCTTGTCTATCCTATCTTCATTTCCATGAAATAACCCATTAGATAGAAAAAAAAAAGCCCTCTCACATCTCACATTCCACATTCCGCAGCTAACCAGCCCGAGCAAGAAAACGCAAAAGCAGAAAAAGAAACGTCTATTTCTTCCCCTTCTTCTTCCCCACCCCACCCTTCGCCAACTTCTTCTCCCTCTCCTCAGCTCTCTGTCTCGCAAGCTCTGCCTTCTCCTCCTTCTCCGCCTCCTTCCTTAACCTCTCCGCCTCACGTCGCTCCTTAACAAGCGCCAACCGCGCAAGATCAGCCCTCGCTTCGTCCGTCTTCCCCTCCGCATGCAGCTTCATATACCGCTCCTTCGCCTGCTGCGCCTCGATAGCCTCGCGCTCCCGGCGGGAGAGCTGCGCTTCGCCGCCCTCTTCTTCGGACTTCTTAGGTTTCAGGTTTGGGTTTGACGGGAGGTCGGGGTCGGAGTCATCCGCGGAGTCATTATTAGGAGCTGCAGTTTTACCCTTCTGTTTCGCGCCGTTTAGGGCGGGCTGCGGTTCATCTTCCTCCTCCGAGTCGCTAGGCGGGAGGTCGCCTGGCTGCGCAGGGCCGGCGTTTCGGCGTGCGGCCGCGGTGGCCTTTTTGGCTTTTGCGAGTGCGCGGCGCTCTTCGCGGGTTAGTTCTTGGCCCGGGGTTGAGGAGGAGGTTGTGGTGTCGCGAGGGGTAGATGTGCTAGGGCCGGCTTCGGATTCGGATTCGGAGGCTTCTGTGGATTCTTCTTCTTCTTCCTCTTCTTCTTCAGAGCTGGGGATTGCGTCTTCTGGGTCCTGAATTTTTAGGCATTGTTAGGTCAGGATCTTCTGTGATAGGGTCTTGAAGGGTGGTAGATGGCATAGGGAGACGTACGCGCCACATGCTAACGGGGTTGCCCTCCTTGTCGTGTGTTTGAATGTCCCGGCTGAAGTGCTTGCCACCTGTGTTTGAGATGGCAACGTTAGCTTTCTGTCCCTTGTGACTCTCTCAGAGGGGTTCTAAAAACAGAACATACCTCCCCTACTGGGCTTTCCAAACTTTCCTCCTCGACCGCGGGGCGCCATCTTGTATACCTTTCGAGGGTGTAGGGGTAATATGAATACGGTGCGAGATGGAATAAAGATGCAAAACCGTATGATCCAGACCGGCTGTAGCTGTTCAGCGTTAGCCTCGATATCCTACCAAACCAAAGCAGGTGATCATGTGTCCGTCTGCCTGTCTCGTCTTGGGCTACGGAGGGGTAAAAAATTGAAGTGGGGAAGGTGCTTACTTGCTTGCCTCTGCTTTGTTTTGGTCGGAGTGACACTCGTCCGGGTGAATCTATGAGTAAAACTGTCTCCAAGGTGTTCACAAGGAATTCGAGACTTTCTAACAGTATGAGTCAAAGTGGTGAGGACCACAAAAGTGGATTGGGCGGTGTCACGGGCTTGAGGCGGGGAAGTCCTGAGGTTATTTATTCATGCGTTTTTATAGGTGAGTTGTGGTGAGCAATAGGAGGCAAGTATTTACAATATAGGTTGAGTTGAAATTTCATTTCAAGTCTCGATTAAGGTATAAGTATATATGCGCGATCCTGAATTATTACAATATATGCGATTTACCCATGATTTCGTCGATGAAAACCCCAGGCGCCAGCAAATGCTCCAATAACAAATCGAGCAGGCTAAGCTCGCGCCCAGGCCCATCCGACTTTGGCGACTCGAGCCGCAGTCAAACATAGGGTTCCTGCGAGTATCACGCTGCCCATGAACATCTGAGCGTATAGATAGTCGCCGTCTCCGTGCTGAACCAACGCTCCGGCAATGGGAGATCCAATCAATGCCGCGACCCCGACAACACTCATGATCATACCCATCCGCGCACCCATCTTTTTGAGATCCGTCGTGAGTGTGCTCAGGGTTGCTGGGAAGAGTGATTGAATGCCAGCTGCGACGAGACCGTAGAACGCGGCGAAGCCGTAAACTCCACTCAGATTATGGACACCAGCCCAGCAAAGTGCGACCAGCCCCGTGCAGAAGCTGAACGGAATCAACATGTTCAAGGGACCGGTGTATATATCGGCCATCTTATTAGGGATGACACGGCCAAGAAGACCGATGCCGTTCATGAGGAGAAGGACGTTGATGGACGTCGATGTCGACACGCCGATAATATCGCGGCTAAAGCTTCCGATGTAGAAGAAGCCGATGTACAGTCCCCAGAAGTTGAGGAACATTCCGATAGCGAAGAAGGAATATGGCAGCTCCTTGAAGGCGCTCCACTCGACAAGCGGTCCGCTTCGACGTGGAGGTAGCCGCTGTCTGAGGCCAATGAGACAAGGTATGAGAGTGGCCAACGATATGAAACCTAGGGTTCGCATCGTCCATCCGTATCCGATTCGTGGCAGCAGACGCATGACAACGGCTGGGAAGACAAGTCCCCCTGTTGCAGAACCAGAGGCCACGATACCAATGGCGAGGGAGCGGTTCTTACTGAAGTATGTGGGTGTGAGCGCAATTGTAGGACAGAACATGAGGCCGCAGCCTAGACCCTGTCCTACGCCCTGCGCAAGGAAAAGCTGCCAGTACTTGGTGCAAAGGGAAGTCATGAAGATGGAAAACAGCTCCAAAAGTGCACCGATCGTGAGAGTGACCTTGAAGTACCCGGCGTCTGTGGCACGTCCAGAGAATGTGCCAATAAAGAAAAGCAGGAAGATTTGTATACTTCCCACCCAGGAGATGTCGGAGGGGGAGCGGCCTAGTGACTCGGTATAGTACGATTGAAAGACGCCAAAGCTGTTAATATACCCCCAGGTGTTGAAAATGATCATATGGGCCAGCGCTACCTGTGACCAAGCCAGAAAGCCACCGTCTGGAGGCGGACCGAGATCCTTTCCTGACTCTCTGGTGCGGACAATTGAGAGAGTCCTGGCTGCTAATGCGCCAACATGGCTCACGTTGGTAGGTGTTTTCTCAAGGTTTTCGTTCTGGCGGAACCCAGATTCTTCGTCGCCTCGAATTGATCTAACATTATCGCTCGAGGAATCGTCTTCCGGCGCAGGAGGGTCAAACTTGTCGTTGCACGCAGACACTTGATAGTCTTTTTGGCCGGCACTGGGCCCATCCACCGCCATATTCAGTAGTCTCAACAACGGTCTAGTCGTATGCGCTGGAAGTGTTACTGAGTTGAAAGCAGCATTGATTCAGCAGTACGGACTTTTTATCAACCGGCGCAGTCAACCGGCAGAGATGGATGGGTGGTATCTTGACGAATAATTTTGTCGATCGACAATTGCAAGCACCAATGCTTATAATGACTCAAGTGGCTGAGAAGTATACAGCTTAGCTCGAGTAATAATCAGTGAAAGAAGGATCAGATGCCGGTTCTGAAGAGGCAAGATACAGCGCAGTTACAAAGCGCGATACTGTGACTCAGAAGACTCGAGATTTTCCAGGCTCTCTCCAAGCAAAGCAACATGTGGGCCTCCAGGGAAAAGCTTTCTTCTCGTTGATTTCGATGAGCGATAAGTGCGGGGACAGAAATTTGGAGAGCGAGCGAACGAGCGAAAGGCCCGCGTGGAGACTGGAGAAGGGCCATCCTGCTCGCTGAGAAGGCCGAACTTTGGTGGTTATAAGACTCGGGCCACCGGCACCGCTAAGCTACCTAGATAACCCGCAAATCAACATTAATAATGCTTGCCAGGGTGCAGTCCTGCAGAGGACAATTGGGGTCATGATTGCGTTGCATTCGTTCTGCTTGCACAAGGCTTCGTAACTTGTAAGAGAGATGGATTGGAGCCATGGATGGTCACCGGCTGGTTCCACTTGCCCAGCTGGTTCCTGAAAAAATGATTCACAGATGGATAAGCAACAATAATGACCAAAAGTAGTTCACGATGACTTTGGCAGTTAAGGTCGGGTCGGTCAAAGGGTACAGTTCTCAATCTTGCCTCAGCCACGTGCTCAGCATCAATAACGGTCAAATCCGTCCAGAAGGTCAGATTATAATTCGTCTATAGGTCTAGCATACACCGACAAGTCTATGGCTCCGTATATGATATAGCTTGAAAATAAAGGTCCGCCCACCGTTCGCAGAGAAAAACTTCAGAGGACTCTATCTTTTTAACCTGGGTGACGCCGGTCTAGCCCTACCCCTCCCTCTCCTAAACTAGTACTCCTGCCCAGAAGAGCTGTTGTTGAGCATCGTGACCGTTTCGATTACATCGCTGGGTTCCAGGAGATGCCAGCTTGCCTCGGTCTGCTTCGAACTCGCACCAACAGTGACTGTATAGACATGGTCTGCTGGTAGTTCAAATCTCTTCAACGCACGGAACATGTCTGGAAACTGTTAGTAGCTAATTTTCGACAACGGATCAGGTAGGCACGTACCTTCATCTGTAAAGTCATCACCGGAGCACAGAATAAATTCAGGCACCCTGCCAGGACCAACTCCATATGCATCCACCAGCCGCTTGGCGATAAATCCTTTGTTTACAAACCTCGGACGAACCTCGAGGTTGGCCTTTCCAGCCATGACTTCGACATCCCACGTTTTAGATACATCCTCCTCCAACTGCCTCCGGCATTCTCGCGCTTGGAATGCGCCATATTCCGGATCGGCCCGGCGGTAATGCCAAGTCAGGGCGACCTTTTTCTTCTCAATAAAAGACCCTTGTGTACGCTCCGTGAAGTGCTGGAAGATCTCCATGACTTCATTCTGCCAGCCCATATCAGTCGTTTCGGCTAAGTTTTGCCAGTTATCTGACCGAGGCATCCGAATGAAACAACCATGCTCTGCGCTTAGTCCTAGTTCCGGAATATGACCCATCCATTCGTCCAAAAACGCCTGGTCACGCCCGCTAATGATCCAAACTGCGTTGCGAGGGTCTGCAGCCAGGGTCTTGAGGGTGCGCAAAACCCGATCTGACGGAATAGCAGACTGTGGGTCGGTCACAATCGGTGTGAGCGTCCCATCGTAGTCAAACATGAAGAGCCGCTTCCGAGACTTGCGATACTGCTTCAACACTTTGGTCTTGTCCAGAGCTGGGGTAGCCACGGCTTGGTCGAAAGAAGATAGATTTGTGAGTAGACGAGTAACAAACTGCTTGGACCAAGCGGAAACCGTGTTACGTGTAACGTGCTTGTAAAGTTTCAGATGCTGCTCCTCCTTGGCTGCAGCTGACATCGTTAGAGCTTTGTTGAGTGCTTCCGCAACACCAATGGTGTCCCATGGGTTGATGTGAACCGCGCTGGACAATGCCCCTGCTGTCCCAGAAAATTCGGAGAGGATGAGTGGGCTATGGTTTTTCTGTTGGCAGATAATATACTCCAGACTTGTCGTGTTCATGCCATCCCGTACGCTGGTAATCAAACCTACATCAGCCGCTCGCAGTAGCGCGAAGTATTCGTGCTGGCTGAGATACTGGGGATAATACTTGACGGGAGAAAAGCTCAGCGAACCGAAACGGCCATTGATCGTAGAGACCAAATTCGATATCCGGCTCGCAATCTTATGCTCTTCCTTCGCCTCCTCAAGACTTGTCGGACTAGTGACCTGGATGAGAACAACCTTGTCGCGCCATTCAGGAAACCGTTCGAGAAATGCCTCAAACGCCTGCAGCTTCTGGGCAACACCGCGGGCACTGTCTAAACGATCACGCCCCACCACAATTTTCTTCCCGGCGTAGAGCTCGCGCAGGCCTTGTACAGCTTGCTCAGTGTCTTCACTCTCAAACGCGGATTTTTGAATTGCATCAGCGTCGATACCAATGGGGAAGACATCGACAGCCACATGGGCACCGTAAGCATCCACGCCAGCCGAGTTGGACTCGAATCCTAGTACACGGGTACAGCAGGACGAAAAGTGGCGAGAATATGAGAAGGTTTGAAACCCAATCATATTTGCACCCAGAACGCCCGTGAGAATCTCTTTTCGCTTGGCAAGGCATCGCATAAACTCGCTGCTTGGGAACGGAGAGTGTAGATAGAACCCGATGTAGACGTTCGGAATAAGTTGTCGCAGGAGACTCGGTAGCAAAAACAAGTGGTAGTCGTGGATCCAGACAATATCCCCTTCTTGATACTCCTGGGCTATACGCTCTGCGAACAGCTGGTTCAGTCTTACATAGTCTGTCCAAGAATCCCTCTCGGACCTGCCATCTGTCGGACCGTTTTGCTTATAATGCAGGAGTGCATAAAGTTCTCTTTCCGCATAAAGTCTCCACCTACTCTGGTCCTCTAATCGGATCGTATCTTCCGGTACTTCGGATTCGTCTGACAGCCAGACTGGGACTACCTTGCCGTATCGACTCGAACTCAATTGTTGCTCCAACTGTTCTCGATCACTAGGCCCCGCTGCAAACGTCTCGGGGGTAGCATTGTTTGACTGTAACTTACTCAAGTCGAGCGACATGCGGGTTGAGCCCTTGTTCAGAGCCCTGGACGCGTTATCTATGGCGGCAGGCAACTTTATATTGCTGTTCTTCGGGAGTTGCTGTAAAGGATTGCTCTCTTCCTGTAAGGGCTCTATTTCACCAGTCCATCCAACAAGCGTGTGGGCCCAACCGGACTTTTCGGAAGCTAGATACGTGAAGGAGTCGAATAAGGCGGACGAACCCGGGCGAGGTTTCAAATCCTTCAGCAGCGGGTTAGATCAATGATATCGAAATATGATACTGTTAAAGCTTGAAACATACCCAATCATGCCCAGGCCGAAAATAAAGCTTGTGGGGAATACAGAAAGCCGCGCTGATAATCCGTCCAGAGAGATTTAGGGTTGGATATTGCTTCTGAAGGTCGGCTTTGCGCGACGAAAGTATGTTCTTCAGGCTGAGGTGGTTCAACAGCTCACTTCCCGATCTCGTATCTGCAGCCGCGTGAGAATCAGATTGCCCAGTCAGGTCGGGGACCGAGGTTTCTGTGATCGAGTCAAACCGAACCTCACCCGGTCCCTTGTTTGGTACTGGATCTTCTGGTTGGAGTGACATAGCAGTTGAAGTAGCTGGGTATCGTCGAAAGGAGGTAGGTGGGTAAAGAACAGCGGCGAGTCTTGCCTAGCGTCACGAGCACTATCAGCGTTCCGTTCAACTAAGATAACCCTCCCGATGTGGTGGAACTTACCTAGGCAGAGGTGGTTTCAGGCTTGGCGCGATGATTGAGGTGGTGAGATATTTGAGGAGCTGCCGGGCTATGCCATGCAGAGGGGTTGTAAAGGTCAATGAGGGGTGTCTGATAGGAGAAATTGATTATGCGAAGGTGAGCCTTGGGAGGAATGGGGGGCACGATAGCAGGTTACCGGAGGGGCAACGGGGCGGTGAGAAAGACAGGTTAAACGAAGCGATTGAGAGCTGTTCTCCGGCGAGCAGGTTGGAATGATGTTATACTTGCGATAGTCTGGAACTCGAGATCCACTTCTTCAAGAGCTTGGAAGCAGGCAGAATTGGCGAGACACTGGACAGACCCGAGGGGCAGCAGCGGGTGATCGACGCCAGAGCGAGAATGACAAGGAGCCCTGAGAAAGAAAGGTCAATTGAGATTCACTGCTGGGCGTACGGCGTACACAGCACGAAAGGCCTCAATATAGCAAAGAGCAGCTCATGATTGCAAAAGGTCTCTAGCATGACAGTAAATTAATAATGGATGACGGGCTGTCTCATCCACTAGTTCTGGTTGGAAGCCTCGAAAAGTAGGTCGTGCCGGGGAATGATGCCCGCTGCTGCCCTCCGCGCGCGTTGATATCGGTCGACGTCATTCCACCCGACCTCTTCTGCCCTGGAATCTTTTCGCAGTCAACCATGGACACCTTGCAGGCTTTTCACAGTATCTGCAACCATTTCTATTTGCAAACCATAAGGAAAATAAGCAATTACCCTCTTAGGGCTTCTGAAATCAGGTGGGCCATTGTCACATGCTTTGATAATCCCAGCCTGAGATCAAAGGCATTAATAATGATCATGTGACCCCAGCTGGGAGACCTTCTCTGAGCCGATCCTCCAGATAATTTTAACAGACCTTGTTCTACAGAGTATTCAACTTTCCTGAAATGCAACATCTGTGCCCTTGCTAGCAGAGCTATGCGCCTCTGCGTCAATCGCCTGCAACTCTCCTCTTTCGCTGTTCACTGTCGAAGGTTTCACCATGCTCATCTCAGGGCGAAGGATCCCGAAATCTTCGAAGACAGCCTCGAGAAAACCTTGGAGGAGCACCGTTCGACCAACCGTCAGAACCTGATACGCAAAGTCTACACGAGGCCGAAGGTGTCCAAAGCTCAACCTGAACTGCCGGTGACTCAAGATACTCGAACGGATGCTGTCAAATCTCAACCCGCACTGCCGAATTCTCAAGGCCCAGTACGCAAGATTCAAGCACGCTCTTTTCTTAAGGGTATCTCTCATTCGCCGCCATACATACCCCGAAAGGAATCATTGGTAGATGTTCAACCAGATTTACGTGGGGTGGGCCATCCAATTCGCTGGGGTGGGTGCAAGAAACATTTATCATGGCTGTCTAAAATGGCAGAGGGCGTGACTTACCCTGACGGTCTTTCGCAACTCGATGCGGAACTTCGCGCTTTAGACAGGCTCTTGACCCCAACCGCTGAAGAGGACACAGTGATTCACGGAATTGCGATGGAAATCACTGGACATCTTTCGAAGTTGCAACCTTCCAACGGATACCACATCATAGGGTCCCGATGTGCAGGATATGCCATGAGCTCCTCAGACCTCAATATACTGGTTACAATGCCAGACGTTGTGCGGCCTAACATCGGCCGAGGACCGAGTGCGAGCCGTCCGAAAAGGTTACGCCTATACAGGAAATTCCTGCATCAAATCAAGATTAGCCTTCAGGATCTTAATGGCTACCAGACCTATATCCACGAAGGTCGGCGAATAGATGTATACCATGAGGCGACAAAGCTCAAAATCACATTAGACTGCGGTGAAGAGCTTCCCTCGGCACTCGAACACATCCTATCTTTTCACGCAGAATATCCTGTACTCCGTCCTATATATATGGCTGTTCGCTTGATCCTTGAGTCCCTCGGCCGTTTCCAGGGCGTTGTCGACAGCGAAGTCCTCCACTACCTCATCACCGCCTTCCTTAGGGTGAACCATGGCCGCTTCCAGCGCGACACAGCGTGCGCCGAAGCTTTCATAGCATTCCTCCGCACCTTCGGCGAACTAGACTACACTACCACTGGCGTCGCCGTCGACCCACCTGGTTTCTTCACTGCTGATTCTCTTAAAGAGGAATGCGCTCAGTATGCCGACAATTCCAAAGACATCCCCGCTCATCTCCGTGGCCAGCGTGCTCTGCTTGCTGCTAAGAAAACTGCCCTCGAAAGGGGCATTCACAAGGTTATTCATCGCCTTTGCTTGCAGGATCCAACACGCTACCTGACCGACGTCGGCGTGACCTGCACTCGAACTCCAGATATGAAACGCATTTTCAAACGCGCCCATGAACGGCTTACATGCGGGTTAGAGGCCTGGACGCCTGGAAGGTTGGATAGTTCCAGACCAGTGGTGGTTACGACCGAGACCAGTCTCCTTTACCGCGTGCTAAAGGTGGAATTTACTGATTTCAAGCAGAGGAGGAAGAAGATACTTGATTATGGAGTGGCTCCCCCAGCCAAAACCAGCGATGACCCAACTACCGAGGCCGCGGCAAAGCCTGCATAAAAGATAACCAATCTGTACTATATGTATAACAATTGTAACATACTTTCAACTCAATATAGAGTCATTGGCTTTAGCGAGATACGTAAACTTCCAAAAAGAGCTACTATGTCATCAATCCGCACTATATATATTTTCATTTTCAGTTACTCACCCCCTCGCCCGAATCGATTACTCTTGAGGTAGAGCACCTGCAAGACACGAATGCAGTTCCTCAAAGGGTGCCTAATAATCCTATGACTTTAAACATTTGAAGAAACAATCAAAATCAATTGAACATGTTAATTATGCCGCCACCTCGCCAGAAACCGCAGAGGTGCAAAGGCTATATTTGTATTATATTAAACTGCAGCAAGTAAAAAGTAAGAAAAGTTTTGATGCATCCTGTGTACTGTTAAAAAGCAAAGTACAAGCGAAAGAAACAGCAAAAAGGAACCTCAAACAACGCCCGCTTGCCATGGGAATGATGGCTACAAATGCATTCACAGTCGGATCAAGTCAAGTCACGCCTGCTTATGTGGGGACAAATGTACAGACAATACAAGGAACGAAGGGAAGGGAACGGTGAGATAGATGGAGGAACGGCTTGAAGGAAGAAAGGGGCTGATGCAATGCTGGGTTAAAGGAGAAATGAAAGGTAAGGAGGAGCGACATTTGAGAAGGGCTGAGGCAGGAGCTGGGGACTTATACAGGCGAAGAATGAGTAATAGGACAGGGGCGCAATGTAAATTAGTTGCTGGGGTGTTGTTAGCCAAAATGCTTCTCGTTTGAGTGGAAGCGCACTTACTAAATTTCCAGAGGAGATATCTGGTCGAGGGTGTAAAGCCAGTTTCCACCCTGTTCTTCTTTCTCAAGCCTATGACTCGTAAATCTGTGTTCTAGAGACTGAATTTAGGTGGTTGACTGATACATACCAGTCATAAGGCCAGAGGATTAAATGTCCCTGAACCTGATTGAGGAGCTCTTCCGCCTTCTCCTTGTCCATGACTTCATCCGTAGTGAAGTCCCGTTTCGAACCAAGAGTCGTAGCCCTGCGTCTACGGCGGCGTGAGCGATTGGTAGCGTTTCGGTTCAACGCTTCCGAATAGTCAACCTGGCCTCCTTCCGAGCGTTGTCTCTCGAGATCATCCCCTGAGGAAATGGCATCCTCATGCCGGGACTGGCGATCAAAATTAGGTGCATGAATGCCTATCGGGCTCAAAGTGGCCTTCTCATTGACCGGTGAGGCAGCTTCTTGGTTGGTCTGTCCAGATTGTGGCCGTTCATTTGAGTTGGGTCTATCCGACTTTTCATCCACCGGTGTCTGGCTCTTGCGCTCGGTGCAATGGCTCCCTGTTCGATGTAGGGTCAATGGGATATTTGGCTTGAGCTGCGTGGCCCAGGTAGCACCAGTGCCAGGTGGCCCTGTCTGCCGCTGATGATGAGGGTTGAATGCCTTTGCGGTGTGCTGATTTTGCATCTCAGCAAATCTGTCCGCATAGGCAGTATAATCCTTGTACTCCTTCCACGACTTGACCTCACTATCAGGCATGCATCGGAAGACATTTCGGAATAGTTTAGTATTCTTTTCCGCCACGGCATGCCAGGTGTCTATGGAGAACACATCCACGACAGGGTCCCTCATGCAGTCCTTATCGATGAAAACGTGTTTCATGTCGGGCATAGGAGGAGAAAACCTCAGGGTATCGAATTTATCCTTGGATAGTGCCGAAAGGATTGTGCCATCCTGTGAGACGACCAGTGCCGGGTTTTGAGCTGCCGACGCTCCCTCCACGACTTGAGGAGTATGCTCATCTTGCGACCCCATGACAGGTGATGTTGAGGTAGTGTCTTGACTTTCGGAGCTAATCTGCTGTGAGTTCGTCCTTGGAGATGGCTTTGGTTGCTGAACAGTACCCTTGCCCTCACTGGCTAGAGGAGACACCAACACCTCTCGTCTGTCATGGAAAATTTCAGAGTCACGGGCGTTTCCTAGCCCGTTCTGCTCTGCAACACGTAGATTATCAGGGCCGAAGCCGTCCACATCCTTCTTATGTTCTGGATTGGACGTTACTCTTGCATCTGCGGTGAGCTTCCGGTTGGATTTGAGGTTCGGATTATTACCCTGTTCCCAATCGACGTCGTGATTAAAACTGTGGAGTTCTTCAGATCGTGTAAGGAACTCATCTTGAATGCGGTGCCTGCGCTCAATCATTTCTCTTTCATCCTGCTTCTCCATCATTAAAGACTCTGAATCGAGCTTTGCCTTGCGAAGCGGTTTGGGCTCGTCTTCATCAATCTGGATCTTGCGTAGCTCTTCTTCCGTTGACAATGAATGTTCCATCAACTCGTCAACATCAATTCCAAGATGCTCTCTCATGAGACGCATGCGCAACGTGTGAGGAAACCTCCCAACAAGGTATGGTCGGCCGTTCATAGTGGACCAAATCATATCGGTATCACGTACTATGGAGGCAACCTCTGAGTCTCGTGATCCTAGCATAGATCTTTCGTTGATGTTGGCTGATCCAATTATCGCTGCTCTGTCATCCACAATCATACACTTTGCGTGGATATAAAGCTGCTCGGTCACCAACTGCTTCTGGGGGCCGATTTTACCCCAAGAACGGAGGCTATAAAACTGGATGTAGTCCTCGGGCTCAATTCCTAGCGCTCTCAGTCGCCCGAATATAGAAGTCTCGCCACGGCAGATGCTGCGGTATTGGCACATCATGATCAAGCGGACACTCGTTCCACCTTCGCTATCTACCGTGTTCTGGAAACCTGGTATAAGCGGGATTACGATAACTGCACGCCATGCCTCCTTGTTCTTTGCAGCTCTGGTAATTCTCTCAACCAGCGCGTCGCCAATCAAGTTCTCGATCTTGCGGCCATCAATCTCGCAGGTACTAATGAAGAACTGGTTTTCGATGTAAACGAAATGGTCAGACTCTTCAATCAGCTTCACATAAGCGTTCATGATACTGTGCTCGGTGACCTCTGGAGTTCCTGTCGACCATACACTGCTAGAACGCAGAATTTGGACCTCACAAGTTCCATCCAGGCCGAGAGCTTCCAGATCAGCAGGCTCAAAGTCAGGCGGAGGTAGTAGGAATGGTGTCGGACGCGTCGGTTTCCTTTGTCGCAGGATATAATTCCATCGTTGAACGAAGTGACGAGTGAGATCTCTCGCCGGTTGGCCGACTACGTGCATTGAGATATCGTGCCAAGGCATCCTCGGAACAACATTGCGGTCATACATCTCCTCATACGGTTTATCCAAGTCGTAAAAGTCCTGGATCCGCGGGTTCGAGTAGTCCTTTCCGGGCCAAAGTTGACAGTTGTCTACATCTTTGGGTCCACCAGGATTCTCGAAACCGGTCGGTTTGTCGTCGGTAAGTTGATGCTGCGGTGTATCCCAACGGCCAAAGCACAAATCGATGCCACCAACGAAGGCTAGAGTGTGATCAATGAGACAAAGCTTCTCGTGGTGTGCCCAGAAAAAGGTGTTCTGGCGGAACTGATTGGGGGATCTTTGGACAAAGATATTCGGATGCAGGTCAAGAAGCGAGAACTTCGAGTACTCCGAGTCAATAGGAATGGCCGAGTTGATGTTGCGGTACATGATGACGAAAATCTTCACCCCTTCGCGCGCTTTCTGTTGAAGAAGCCGGTCAAGACGCCATTTCTGACTGATCGCGGCGGGTCGTCGCAGATACAGTTCAGGACTCAACCACCAATCATGAATATAGATAACATCCTTGGCCTGATTTATTGCCCGTGAAACAACCCACATATGATCACGACCGTCAACAAGCCACTGAGCGAAACAACGCTGACGCACAGGCGCAAAGCTTTCGAATCTGTTAGGTTTCGCCCAAGGTGTATTATTGGCCATAAACCGAATAGAGTCCTCAAATTGATGGAGTTGACGCTCATTTCTAGCCAGCAGTCTAAGCTTTCGCTCAGAGTTCTCAAGTCTCAATGTATGATGCTGCGGGTGTCTCGCTGATTCTGTTGCTGATTTTGCAAACTCCTTGGCCTTTTGATGGCGCAGGCTGACCTTTTGCGTCTGAAGCCTGAAGAAGGGGTCGACTAGGAACACGTCGTAGATATTCATCTCCTCAGGCGAATCAACACAGACAACGTAGCTATGTCGGACAAGAAACCACTTAGGCGAATGTCGCTTCTTGATCATGGAAGGATTAAGGGCTCTTCGGAAATCGAGACCCTTGGACGACTGGATCATCAGATAACCTTCCTTGCCGTGGTAACTGCCCTCAGCTGCGAGGCGGACACCCAATG
This sequence comes from Aspergillus karnatakaensis, assembly GCF_047715665.1. Classification (NCBI taxonomy): domain Eukaryota; kingdom Fungi; phylum Ascomycota; class Eurotiomycetes; order Eurotiales; family Aspergillaceae; genus Aspergillus; species Aspergillus karnatakaensis. The sequence goes on along the minus strand of NW_027395731.1, from coordinate 94,890 downwards.
CAGAGAGCTCGAGAAATTTGGACAAACGATTGCTATCAGGCTTAAATATCAAGAACCGGATGAGTTTCTGGAGGTACGCTTCCAATTTTCTTCGTTGCTTCTCTGGATAAGTATCCTTCCTGGCTGGTGGTCCTCCTTCTCCCGCAGTTGCTGCTCCAGGGTCTCCCTCGCCTGTCAGACTCGACAATCGTCGAGTTATTCCGATGGAAGAGCGTCGCCGACCATGAGGAGGCGGTTGTTGCCTTCTTCCAGCTCTCTCGTTGCCACTGGTAGCATCAGCAGCGGTCTCGTAGCCACCCTCATCATCCTCGTCTTCTGCATCGCTATCCAGTCCACGAACACCCCGTAGGTATGGAAACGCACTTCGAGGAAAGCGTGGGAGGTTATGGCCACCTTCGGAGTTTCTCAATTGAATGTACTTTTGCGTCCCAAAGTGGAGCTTGTATTTCAAATGGAGGTTCGCAAAATCACGCAGCGTTCGGTGAATGATCCACTTCATGCGCGTCATACCACTCCCATACTCTAGTTCAATTCGAAAAACGAGGTGACGATCACCTGAATGAGAATCAATCTTACTATCCGTAACTTTGACTTTCAGCTGCTCGAGGAGGATGGGGATACGCTTGCTACCATGCTCATCTCGCTGAAACATGCTAGCCAGGAGTAAAGCAGCCGGAATACCAGAAGCCAGCTCCGCCAGCAGCTCCGCCGACTTGGCATGGTCAACGGTATTATCGACCTTGCGCCGCTGTCCGATAAGCTTTAATCCGGCCTTGATTTGTCTCCATTTCTGAGCACTTAGACTCGAGCCACGGTCAGCACGGTGGCGCCTCCAAGTCACGGCGGCTCCCTCCCCGTTCTCTGACGGCCCTGTCAAGCCACCTGTTATGCGTCGGAAATTGTTCGGTCGTTTTTCCTTTTCCTCTGGGGCTGGCAGGTTTTCTTGTTGTCGTCCGCTGTAGGTCAAACCACGGGTATTGGCGAGCCAAGCGCTTCTCCGCCTCCACGCAGTATCCCTGCTCAAACGATCACGACCCTCGTCTTCGGAAACGCCCTCCCGTTGCTGGTGTATATCATTGGCGCTCTCCCGGCGCTGAAAGAAACTGGGCCTGTAGTTCTCGAATGGAGTGAATGAACCAGGCAGATGAAACGAGGGTCTGCTCGTTTTTGGCGTGTTAGGCTCCGTTTGCGGAGCGGAGCTCTCCTCCTGTCCCCGGCGAAAACGCCGCTTCTTGCGCGGCTCGCGAGAGCGCTGCTCCCCTCCACTTTCCTCCGCATCAGCATCTATATCACTGCCTTCCTCTTCTAGTGTATTTGGAAATCGGAACTCCCCCCTTTCTGAGGCAGGGGTGGATAGATCTTGTTGCGCAAATCTCCCATCTCCAATTGTCCCATTGCTGACCGAGCGGGAGTGGCCTGTAAAGGACGGGCCAGCCGCAAATGCCTTCAACTTCGTAAAGAGTGATTGTCTCCCTCTTGTTGGATCGGTCTCGTCGCCTGCGACGGACGGGGGTCGGGAAGGAGGTCGAGACGCGGGTCGAGATCCAGGACGGGAATGGGCGGTCTCGGCAACTGGTTCTATTTCGGAGGCTTCCCTGGAGAACTGCACACTTGCTCGAGGATGGGATGCGACGGATGCTGGAATTGAGCTTGGTGTTTTTTGATTAAGCCCGTGTTTGTTGGTGCTCTCAGCGGACTCGTTCGGTCGTCGGATGCTGAGCGTAGCGTGATTCTCGGCGTCTAAGAGGTCTGAAGACCCGCTAATGAACCCAGCACGCGACTTCCCCTTGCTGAAATCAGAGTTCTCGTCCTCGGGTATAATTCCACCATTACTTGTATGTTCTTCTGTCACGGCGTGCTTGGATCCGGTTGGTGACGGGAAAGGGGAGGACAATTTCAGAGCGTGGGACGTCGGTAGCGGTTGAGGCCGTTTCGTGTAGAATCGATCTGAGGGGTCTTCAGTATCCCTCACGTCTGCGGCATTGACCGGAATTTCCGCCATGATATCTTGCGCAGGGGCAGGAGGAGCGGCTCGGAGTCGCAGGATGATGCGGGTCAAGTAGGAGCCCGTGGAAAGCGGTCAAGAACTGACTGTCATGCTTGTCAAAGACGCTGTAATCAGAGTGATAAGCAGCTCCAAGATGAACTAATCACCGGAATGAATAACAAAGCAGACAGGACGAAGATAAAATGGGACTCTGAGAGAGACTAAAGGGCAAACAACGATGGAGGGAACAACGAAGCCGAGCCGCAGTGGACCCAAGCCCCATCAATTCAGGACGCAGCCGTTGGTCCACCATCCATCGCCCTTGGAAAGGGGTAAGCAATCTTTTCCTGTCCTCCAATCTATAATTGGTTATTGATGAATAGTTCATGGCCTTTTATCCATGTCAAGGCCATGCCGCTCTGCATCAGGAAATTGGTATCGTGACTCTCAGACAGGTAGCTTATAAAGATATGTGGCTAGGAGGTGATGAGTTTCATCTGGTCCGAACTATTATATATCTCTAGCATCCAAGGAGTAATAACCGCCAGTCAGATCATCGAGAGTCTGATATAAAACTCGGATATTGGCCCCGGTGTAAGGAGAATGCAGGCGACCTTAGGAACACGTGAACCTGGGATCTACTTAGTCATTACATCTCTTTAGGGTATATGTACGGCATTGAGCAACACCACGATCTGTTCATATCTAAATCTTTGATTCCCTCACGAATGCCTTCGTCAACTCATCCTTCCCAGAAGCAAGAGCGTCCCCAATAAACCTCACCGCTTCATCAACCATCTTCGGCGTTACCTCATGCCCCGCGTTCTGATCAATGATATCCTCAAACGTAACCGCCCCATCAGCAAACCAACCGTCGGGCCCAATGGCCTGTTTAAGCCAAGCCAAAAACGTCTCCCCCTTGTGATACGGCACCAATTTGTCCAAGCCCCCGGACAAGTTGAGAATCTTCTTGTTAGCTATGCACCGTGTGAGCAGCGGGCGTAGTACAGCTTTCTGAGTCTCTGTAGGCTGCGGAACCGGTGCGCTGCGAATGGGTTGCGTTTCAGGGCTGAGATCTAGGTGGCTCAAAAATAGACCCGCTGGGTCATATCTGCGGACCGTCTCTAGCAATGACGTTGGAAAGTCCTCTGAACCCAAGAACTCTGCGCCGGGCGGTGTTGTACTTGTCCAGGAGGGACGTTTGGATAGGCGAGCGCGGTCAGACATAACGTTGACATAGTCTGGACAGCCGATTATGACCACACCACTGGTGATGCGGGGTTCGTGCAGGATGCAGCTCCAGGCTGCATGACCGCCGAGTGAGACGCCTAGGACGAGGTTCTCAGTGATCGTGCGGTCTGACTTGGGAAACACGAAAGCGGGTAGGTAGTCGATCAGTAGAGAAGTATCACGCGCAGTGCCCTCTATATTTGAAGATGTCTTGTTTAGCTGTCGGCCCATCTAGATCCTCCTAGGAAATGACGAATGAGGAGATACTCACGAAAGACTGAGAACATGTCCTGAGCATGCCGAGGATTTCCCTTCTTCCAAGATTCATTACCGAGAGGGTCGATCAACCGCGTGCCATGATTTCGCTGATCAAAGGCCACAGCAATCAGTCCCTTGACTGCATTGCTGTTGCCCGCACGACCCTCCTGAATGCGCTTGTTCCAGTCCGTGATCACAGCAGTAGCAATGGATACCATGCGCTCTTGTGTTCCAAGTCGCGGATGTAGAAGCCAGAGACATGCGATTTCTGAAGCCTGCGAAGGGAGCTCATTGAGGCCGAAGACTGTTGTCTGGATCCCCGCAATGGGGAACGTCTTGCGGGAGATGGAGGGCAGGTTGGCCTCGCGATAGCGGGGTTCTGTATCTAAAGATTTTATTGGATCGGTCATTGTGTGGTTTGAACTCGAGGGGTAATTATGGAAGCAAACGGAAGAGAAATTGATCAAGTGTAAAAGTTCTTGGCTTGAGAGGAATAATAACTTGCTACTTACCAGTCATCTTATAGTTAAATGCTCGGAGTTCCGCTAGTAATAGATGGAGAGTCTACCGAAGCCGAGGATAAGAACTCCCGTGGGATAGCTCCACTTTACGTGATCAAGAAGCCTTCTGCAATTGTGTCATAATTTTGATTTCCAGTTCTACATCTAAAAAGTGACACGCAGCGGTATACCTCACTGAAGGATGGATGTGAACATAGGGAAGAACAAGGTGGTGGAGGCGGCACAGGCCGAGGGACGGCCTTAAGGGCATATCTGAAAAAGCTTACATTCATGCTGCCAGTCCATCTTCCACTGTTTGGAGGGTTGACTGACGGTGGAAGACGTCTCACTAGAGACGGGAAAAACAGAAGTTCTCCTTATGGTATTTTATTGTTAGATGAGTTCGTTAAGGGCGTCCGGAGGCCATTTTATGCTCATCACAAACACAAAGAAGAAAAATGAACCCTTGATTGAAAATACACGGATCCACTCGACCGATCCGCGGCTCCCAATAGTCGAGGTCTTGTCCGACTCTCGTCTACTTACGCCGGCCCGTTATCAGCGCAGTACTGCTCCTGCTTTTGTATGCGCCTCCAAGACAAAAAAGGACGAATTTCCCTTGACCGCTCATCTAAGCAATCAGCTCAACAACACCGCCAGCCTCCTTGATCTTTTGCTCAGCATCGCGGCTGAAGTAGCGGGCGCGGACGACGAGGGGAACTTCGGGAAGGCGGCCCTTTCCGAGGACCTTGGAGTATCCGAGGGCTAGGAGATCGATGACGGGGGCAGTGTCGGTCTTCTGGCCGCTGACGTAGGCATCGCGCTGCTCAGCAGGGACGAGGGACCACAGCTACAGAAACGAGACTATTAGCATTTGGTTCCAAAAGAATGCGCATCGCAGCCTCTGAACGTTAAGAGTTCTTGCTCATGTCCCAAGGGACCCTGATATGAACACCATGTCCAGGCCTCACAGTTCGTGATAACACATTCTCTAATCCTTTGTCCCAGATTCCATTTCCGAACGTACCTTGTCGAGGTTGATTGTGGGCTTCCAGAACTTCTGCTGGGTCTTGTGGAAGTACCTCATACCAACCTTACCGAAGTAACCGGGATGGTACTTGTCCAAGTTGGTTCGGTGGTGGTGCTGACCACCGGCCATACCACGACCACCGGGGTGCTTGCGGTGCTTGCCGATACGTCCGTAACCGGCAGACACATGGCCGCGGCTAGAAAAAAACGATGAATGTCAGTCTTCCAATTCATTCTGGCGGCCGTGTTCGTGAATCTGGGATGGTGTCGCAATTGTTCTTGTCTGATTTCTTCTTCGTCCACCAAATCGTCGAAACATGTCGGGGAGGGCAGAAGGAAAAAGGGAGCATTCGACTCACTGCTTCCTTGTCTTAGAGAGACGGGTAGGCATCTTGTCGACTGTGCTGTTTCGACAAGTTGTTGGCGATAGGGATGCAGTCGGAGTTGTTCTCTGGCTCGGAGGTTGAATTCAAGGCTCGACCCCCGGCTAGAGTGTGCGCTAACCCGCTTGTTTGCCCTAAAGCAGGTTGAGCCCTAATATATCTTGGCATAGAGGGTATCACGTGAAGGCTTATCGTACCCACCCATCCTGTACTCCGTATTCGTATTATCTACACCTCTCTATCATCAAAGTATGGACATACAAAGTTTAATGAACAGTTGCATAGTTGATTCTGAAATCAACTTTTCGTTGTACTAATTGTATTGTCCACTTTTGCCGGCAAAAAATCGGGTAAGCCCTTCGAGCGTTACTCTTGCGGGCTGATCTGAGTTTCCCTCCAGACTTTGTTTGATCCAGCCAGGTAATTTCGCCTGTATGTTAGGTCTTCCATATCGCTGGTCTATCAAAACGATAGCAGCATAATCGTTGCGATGCCTAATGGCCCGGCCGATACATTGATTCACGGCCCGCATACAGGCATTCTCGTAGAAGTCTCTTCCAGCAGCCTTAGCAGATGAGCGCCGGCTCTCCTCAGAGGCAGTACTTGCGGATTGGTAAGTTTTCTGTTCAATGTATTTAATCTTGGCTTGCCAGACTGCGCTGCGGATATTGGGAAATGGGAGGCCGACGATCAACACTCCTCGTCCCAGTTTGTCCGAGAAGTTGATACCTTCAGACAGCTTGCCGCCAACCACGGAAAGGAGCAGTGCGCCCTTGCCGGCTTCAATGGTAGTGGCATACTGTTGAAGTAGTTCGTCTGTTGTGATCTTCATGTCTCGTGATTCGTATAGCACCGGCTTTACTTTCTCGAGCATTTCATAGAGGGATTGATTGGTGCCTCCTGTCGTCGCTCGTTTCCATATACTCAGTACTCGGTTCAAGTAGTCGTAGCTTGGGAAGAAAACGACAACGCCGTCAGGAATGATGCGGCACATATTAGCTATTGTCCGCCCAAGATCCAAGATCTAGTAGTAGTCTCGTATTAGACATGTCCTTCTATGAGGGTGGGGTGTCATACCATCTTTTCCGAGTCACGACCGTCATAAGTGAAGTCAAATGAGGAGCCACCGACACCTCGACCCGAGAAATGTGCTGTCAAGTTCTCTGATGGGATCACATGGCCGTAGCTGAACGTATCGAGACGGTCTTTAGGAACGTACGAGAGTAAATGGTTCATGTAGTCAGACATCTGTAGGGGAATGAGTAAGATGCCTTTGCCTATACAAGACTGTGCTGGAAACTCTTACCGGAGACATAGTTCCTCCAGCTAAAATGACTGCTCTTGCGTCTTCGACAATCTCACGAAAGTGGTTGGTCGGATCCAAAAGCATGTAGCTTAACTGAATGTCTCCCTGGGCTTTTGTGTAGAACAGTCGACCTTCAGCAGAGGGATTCATTAACGGCAACAAGAAACTTTGAATATGGAATAGAACAGGAACTGTAGCCTTGGGCTTTGTCTGCTCGTCCGATTGCTTCTGCGAGAATTCAACATAGCCGTCGACCTTCCTCGCCAATTTGCTTTCCTGTAGATATCGGCTAAGTTTGTACGGATTGATTTGGTCAACACCCTTTCCGGACATTAGGTCCGAAGCTATGACAGCGCCTTCGTTCGCCTGATTGCTGTTGAGTATGGACTGCAAGTGATTCGCGATAGAGCTGATCAAACGAATAACCTGGGCAACGTAACTGCGATTCTTCCCTTTCAACCGGGTTTTGAACTTCCGACCATATGTCGTTAACTGGAATATTGAGGTTTGTAGCTGAGCAAGGGAAACGGTTATTGAATGAATGTTGGCAATCGCATCCATAAGGTTATGGGCTTCGTCAATGATAACCACATGGTTCTTGATGGAGAGATCAAGAGCATCTCGGGCTGATCTCTGAAGAAGTAGAGGGTATGGGAGAGTTACGATCTTTGATATCTTAGCTTTGGAGCTGGACAAGGGCATGGCCAACATACTTCACTGTGACTGACAATGGGCCGAGATGCGTAGTAGGGACATATCCCAAGTTTCTTGCCGAGTTTCCCTAGGTCCTCGATATCCTTCACGGATGCTAGGGCGTGGTCTCGAAATGAGGACACTCCTAGTTCGTCCTCCTTGGATGGCAAGAAAGAGCATTTATGTTGTGCTGCTGTGTTGGGTTGCTGTAATTCTAGGCATCGTTCATTTATTGCTGTTGGGTTTCCCAAGGCAGCCACCCTCGGGTTAATGCATAGATTTTTCCGTGACCCAAGCGACAGATGTTTGATACGCTCTTCCAGATCCTCTTCTCCCTTAACATGCCCCAAATCCTCCGGAATACTGGATGGCAGGTTGACTCGCCTTAGTTCATTTGCAAACTGCATCAGCTGAGAATGTGTCCTCGAGCAGTAAAAAATCTTTATTTCTTCTCCTTCGTCCTCTTCGGAGTTAACGTTTGATCCATGCCCTCTGAGGCGCTCCAAGAGCTCAACTGTGCTGGAAGACAGCCCGTTGACCGGCGTTGAGCCTTTCAACGACCTGCTTGGCTCGTCATTCTCGCTATCATAATCATCAAGCGCAAAATGATCCTCATCTGCAGCATCCTCACACGGGGCTGCGGCGCCAATTTTCTAGAGCGCGAAGGAGTCAGCCGGGGTCGCCTAGTCAGACAAGAGTTGTTTACCTGTCGCTTTCTAGGCCCAGCCTCCAAGGCTGCTCTCTGTTGCTCTTCCTCTCGCTTGGCTCTTGCCAATCGCATCTCGAATTCCTTTCTCTTCTCGGTGATTGTACGGCTCGCTTCGCGCTTCGCAAACTCCACCATCCACGCGGGCTCATCGTCATCGTCTCGAGATCCGGTCAGCTTTAAGTGAGCCGAGGGTATAGCGACACCTTACATGTAGCATTCTGAACTGTTTCAAGGAAGGACCTGCGTTTATGGTCACGAAGCCACGTCAGGGAACCGCATATCAGGCTCAGGGATTTCCCCTGCAGGCTTTGGTTAATTGCCATGGGCGTTGCCGGCTACGTATGACAGGCTGATCCGGGGCCAATGACTTACGGTTCCTTGCAGCGTGTTAGTTGTTAGTGAGACACCACTTGGGCTGTAGGTACTTACCAGTAGGCGACTCGAATATAGCAACTTTACCTTCTTCAAGACTTGTGTATAAAGACCGCATGAACTGCAGCTGAATGTCATACGGGGAATAGGGATGGTGAAAATCCTCTTTTGAAGGCTCCATGGTATGATGGTCCATTCTTAGGCCTATACTAAGTCTCAGTCCAAGGCCATTGATATGCTTTCAGTGGTAGACTCTTGATTTTTCATGGGTAGAAACGAGATAGGTCTATATACAGAGTGTATCCCTCGAAAGTGAAATGAATCCAGTGTGTAACGAAACAAATTCTGATATCTGGATGGTAACGGATGTAGGAAAACCTACCTTGAGAAGCTTGCAACTGGCGAGAGGACTCAAAATGCAAGCATGGTTTTAGGCACCATTAAGATCAATGACTGAAGGATTCTCCACCGGGCCAGGACAAGGAATCGGAAAGAGGAATTTTTTATTTGATGTTAGAAATCAGGATTGAATCATCGAAACATGAGACTGGTGAACGCCCCTGCATGAATAATGGGCCCTCAGCCGCTTCGGAAGAAATCAGAGAACGGTGGTTTTCTGGAAGAAACACGAGCGCGAGAGAACGCGCTAGTAGTCGTCCAGGCCCAGGGAGCTTTTTCGGATTCAGTAGTGGCTAAACCCGATAAAAATAGCTTCGCCGGCAGCTGAAGACTGAACTGCTGAACTGCTGGAAGCCAGCGGAGAGGACCCGGTTTCTATTTATAATGTTTCTCCTTTTCCAGTGGATGGATAGAATTGAATTAAGTTGAACTGGATGTGAGGGCTGTGATGGGTGATGAGGTGAGATAACAGATGGCTTACCTATCCAGGAAGAAATCCTGCAGAGGGAGAGACCTAACTAGGGAGAGGAGGTAGAAAAAGACAGCAAGCAGGCAGAGCATCCATCCAGTTGATATGAAGTTATGAACCCCGCTGTCCCTCCATGGCAACAGTAACTAGTTAGCAGTTACTATATCACAATCCTCACCAAAGTGACCAGTTACCACATCGAACACTCGTATCATTATTGTCATTTCATTAAGATTGTCGACTCCATCTCCATTCAATCAATCCATCTTACTTAGCCTGTTCCACAGCTGACAGCTCCATCGCGTTCAATAACTCCAGTCCAGCTCGGGTGTTTGCTATAGCGGGGTTTTCCGAGCGACGTTGTTCCCCCTCCTTGTTGGGGCCTTGCAAATCCCTTCCTGTTACTCCGAATCCTGTCATTCTTCCTCTTGAGCCTTACGAGATCCGCTTTCTTGCTTGGTCTCGTCGTTTTCCCGCTCCTTCAAGCTCCCTTCTCCTCTGTTTGGGAGTGTCCCCCGATGAGCTCTTCTGACCCAAGACCCTAAACAGCCTAAACGATAGCTTTCATTTGACTCCGAGACCCAGCACATTATTGGCAGGGGTGGAATCCGCGGCGCGAAAAAAATAGGAGAAATCGACAGGAAAGAAAAGCAAAGAAAAAAAAAGAGGCATAGTCCAGGCGCGGCTTATCCTCGCGAACAATGAATCGACCACCACCACAGGGCCGTGGCCAGGGCAGCCTGGCTGCGACATGGTATCCAGGGGGTCAGGACGACTTTTACATGCCAGAAGTCATCTCCCCCTCTCCTCAAAGGTGCGACCGCGCTATTCTTGTCCCTTTGATTAACAAAGCTCCGCCCCTCATCAGAACAATAATCACCCTGACACACTACACCTACCGATCACTCTAACTATCCCCCCACTAGTGCTCCTTTTTGGGATGGATTGCTAATTGAAGGACAATAATCTCTCGAACTAGCAGGGTTATGCCAGAAGTCCCGGAGAATATGCAGGACAACATCGCACAGTTCGAACATCAGGCCCGCAGCCCACCCCAGTCCCATCGCAACCAGCCCGGCCCGGTCCAGTATGAGCGCTCGCGTTTTCCAGAGCGAACATCTTCCGCCGCTGTAGTCCAAGGTCAACCTCTTCACTCTGGCTACGAAGCGACTCATTACGAACAGTCGGCTGCTGTATACGACGTGATGGACACCCCGAACTTCTCCCCTTTCCCTGTCCTCCGCAACCCGCCTCCAAATGTGCCGCCTACCGATGAACAACGAGAGGCGAACTTGGAAAAGGCGCGGGTGCCCGTGCTGTCCTCCAATGACCCGGAAATGCAGCTGGCATGGGCACAGGATGTGCTCGCCTACGTTGAAGTCGCCGTGCAGAATGAAGCTCGTCTCTCTGTTATTCAGCCGCCGCGCCCGCAGACCCCCTCGGGCGAGCGCCAGCTTCGAAACGACGCACTGAACATCGTCAACTTCTTGGCTGACCAGTACCACCCAAAGGCGGAGTTCATAAGGGGTATGTGGCTGGAGTTCGGCAAGTTTGGATACCGTATCGACAAAAAGGAGGCTTTCCGCTGTTATTCTAGAGCCGCGGAGAAGGGCTTTGCGAGAGCCGAGTATCGCATCGGAATGCAGTTTGAAAGCTCTGGAGAACCTGAGAAAGCCATTCGCCACTATGAGAAGGGAGTCGCTTTCGCGGACTCCGCCTCTTATTACGTGAGTCCGCCAGACTCTCTTGAGATGAGAGCGAGCTTGAGCTAAAACGTGTTAATAATAGCGGTTGGGTATGATGATACTGCTGGGTCAGCATGGTCAGCGCCAGGATTACCGGACGGGTCTCGAATACATCAGTCAAGCTGCGCAGTCTTGCGACGAAAATGCACCCCAGGGTGCCTATGTGAGTTGTCTACGTCTCATTACTACGATTGAGGGCTAATTTTACTCATAACAGGTCTACGGCATGCTTCTGGCTCGCGAACTACCTCAGGTGAATGTCCCCGAGGCTTATCTTCCTCTCGATCTCAGTGGCGCCCGCGTCAACATAGAAAAGGCTGCATACCACGGATTCGCCAAGGCGCAGGTGAAGATGGGCGCCGCGTATGAACTTGGTCAGCTAGACTGTGATTTCAACCCGGCACTCTCATTGCATTATAACGCACTTGCCGCGCGTCAAGGAGAACCCGAGGCCGAGATGGCCATCAGTAAATGGTTCCTTTGCGGACACGAAGGTGTCTTCGAGAAGAACGACGAGTTGGCGTTCACGTACGCTCAGCGCGCAGCGCAAAGTGGTTTGCCAACCGCCGAATTTGCGCTAGGATATTTCTACGAAGTCGGAATCTACGTCCCAACCGATATCAAGGAAGCTAAGAGCTGGTATGCTAAAGCTGCAGCGAGCGGAAACAAAGACGCCACGGGTCGAATCGACAGCATCTCGCGGTCAAAGACCTTATCCCGCCGTGACCATGAACAAGTCGCGATTGCTCGAATCAAGTCTACACGCTACGGTAATCACCAACGTGGGGCCTCGAATGCGGCTAGTTCCATGCAACCAGTTCAAGAGAGTCTTGAAATGCCCGACCCCTCTCGAATGAGCCTTTCAGATAACCCACCATCCGCAGCTCCGTACCCCGACCGCCAAATGCCCCATGGCCGCCCCGGATACCCAGCTGCTGATAATCGGCCAAGCTCTGCTTTTGGTATCAACCCGAATATCCGCCCTAATGTTGCTCAGTACAACCGTGCTGCTTCATATGGGCCAGGGCCAGCGGGCTACCGCTCACCCGGTTCCGGCACGCCCGGCTCTGGTACACCACCAAGTGGCCCAGTACACCCATCATCATCGGCTCCCAGACTTGACATTGGCTACTCGGCACCCCTAGAGTCCCAGATGCAAGATACCCGGAGACGCCCTCAACGTCTAGACAATGTACCTGATCGGAAGCCTGCGCGGACGCCCGTTTCTGGGTACCAAGGCGGCGGCATGCCATCCCCCCGACCCTCCCCCTCTTCTGCAAACTTCCCTCCGCGTGCCGAATCTATGCAATCCCCATCCGGAACACCAAAGCCCCCGGCTGCTCCTCAAACCGCTCCTGTCGCCCAGAAACCCGCAAAAGCAGGAAACCTACCCGGCAAGGGCCCCAAGACTTTCGAGGAGATGGGAGTTCCCCAGGCCCCAAAAGAGAACGATTGCGTAAGTCATCCTCACTCAGTGTTCGTTAATAATAGTTCACCGTCTAACATCTTTTTAGATTGTCATGTGATACCCGGAATATTTTTGCATCTACACTTCTATTTGCTTCTTGTAAAATTTGGGATTTAATGGAACTGGCCTCGTACTATTGATCATCGACTGTGCCGCGTTCTTCTGTGGTTGTCTTTTTGATATGGGTGGAAATAACAGCAACTGCCATTCAAATAATGCGCGTTTTCTTCCCCTTTCGCATTCAATTGGCTCATTAGCATCATCATTTTCTTCTTTTCTGAAACTTTGCATAGACTCGGCAGATTTCTTGAACAGCACAAACATCAATGATACTTTCCACGTGATGATCCCGTCCGATTTTCCACCATCATAGAACCCATCCCGAGAGCTCCTAGACTCCTAGTCGTTTGTTTGAAGCCTTGCGATCTCGTTCCACATCTCGTACATCTTTCATCCCCCCTATTCTCACGATGACGCAGAAGAAAGTAAAAGCTGACAATTCGACGAACGATGGTGAGCTCACAAGACCTCACGTCGCCTGCTATCGAGAAGCTAACAGCAGTCGATTACTAGTTGATGGCTCCGCAATGATCCTAGACTATCTCAGTCAGTATTGTTATACCCTCTCCGACCCTTCCTGGAGCTAATTGTATCTCATCATGGCAGAAAAGCAGAAGTACGCTTGCCTTTCTCAGGGCATTAGCTGTGCGCCTCTACTTCACTTGATGTCCTCATGGCTGATATCTTCAATGAACTGGCTCAGCCGTCCTTACTCGGTTGGTTTCTGTAGCCAGTTTCAACCGAACAGGGGGATAATCTTGTATGGTCTAGGTTATTGACATCTCCTCAAATCTCCATAACAAAGTCACCAAGAGCATGTCCTTGTCTGGGTGTCGTCGGCAAGCCCTCTCTCTACTAACATCAACCCAGCTTACGCCGTCAAAGCCCTCAAAGATCTACACCTGAAGAAGGAGATTGAGTGCCGGGTAGCCGGTAAGCCCAATACATTTCTACACCCCTCTGAACAGTAAGCAGCCAGCTCTAAACTTACGACGCTCCCAATCAAGGAAAACAAACCGTCTACCACGCCCTCCAGGAGGAACCCGACAAAACCGGCCCCAACGCCATCGCCACCATGGACGAAGAGATCCAGGCTCTTCAGGACCAACTTCCCGCTCTTAAGGAGGCCGAGAAGAAGCTGCAGGCTCAATTGAGTGCGCTTAAAGCCACGCCACTTGTCTCTGAGCTCCGGGTTGAGATTAGCAAGCTTGAGGCGGAGAAGGAGACGCTGGCTGTTCAGTTGAAGGGGGCTCATGGTGAAGGTGAGGCGAGTATTACCTCAGTGGAGAAAGAGGCTGCAAAGAGGAACTGGAAGTTCTGGCTTGGTCAGGATAGAGCTAGAGCGAAGATCTGTCGGGACCTTTGGCAGAGGTGCTCGGAGACGCTGCCTGAGGGGATGACAAGGGGGGAGCTTTGGGTATGTGTGATTCTGTTCCTCTTGGCTGTTGTCTTGCTCTACTAATACTAGAGGATGTATGGGTAGGAAAGTCTAGGCCTGGAAGGGTCACCCATGTAAAAAGTGGATGGTGGAAGGATAGATGTATCTGTTGAGAAAGGCGACTGTGTCGTCTGATGGCTTGTCTCCCTGTATATTCTCATGCAATCGCTTCGCAGCCACGACTTACGAGCATATGAAATGAAAACCTTCATCCATGTTGACTGTTGTCCCTAAAATAACCAAATAAGTGTCCCTGGTATACAGTGCCTCAAATTGAAACTTTCTTTCCTGTCACGGCCCTTCTTCCACGGCTCGCGGAATCCATTGTTCTTGCAGTCGATTGCTGAGCTGTGACCTGATTGTGTAGCGAGTAGCGTCCAGCGCTCAGTCCGCTAACCATACATTCCTTCAAATATCAAAGGTTGAGCTGCCATACCAGCTAACCAACATCGCCACAAACAGGAACCGATAATGAAATGAACCCCCCGCAATCGCAGACATACTAAATTCCGGTGCCCCATGTCTGTCTTTGGTTGAAAGCCCGTTCATGGACCATTAAAGGGGGGCATTATCTGTTGTAGGGCAGGGGTAAACGTCTCACAGTGAGCCACCGAGGTCGGTGTTTAGTATCCTCACAGACCGCCTTCAAGGGCAGGGCAGGACCACTGGGTATTGGAAAGGTGCTACTACCGTTCTTCTTTTTGAAGTTACAAAGGATCCTCAAACATGAAAGTTGATTACTGCTCTACTGGGAAAGGCGCGTTGAGTATGGGGAATAGAGATATCAATCATTGCCTCGTAAGCTGCGTATAAACCAAAGAAACCCTTAGAGAGAAAGATGGAGTGTAAAATATACAGAGACGGTCCAAGAGGGGAAGGATAAGGAGTAGTGGAGGTATAAGAAGAGACAAAAGAAGGAAAGAAACAACGGGTTCTTAAACCAGCCAACAAGCAACCGACCAGAGGAAAAAAGTTTCAAAAGATCAAAAAAAAAAATAATTGGGAAAAGCAAGAAGATAATGCCCCTCCAAATGCATGTATGCAGAGACCGTCTTCCAAAACCCCGGTAGTAGTTACTATCTCTCTCCATCGACCGTTCTGGAACGCCTCCCCAAAACGAAAACACCAAGATCTTTCTAAATCGGCGATGAGATGTAAGGTCAGGACGACAAGGAAAAACGAAAGCCGGCGCGAGAGCTGGGGGCGGAGAGAGTCGCGATTCTCCAAAGGAATACCTCCGCCACATGTCGTTTCAAGCGTTCTATGCAAATACCCCTCCGATTGCGATTGCCTAAACCGGAAAGGAGTGCTTTTGATCGAGAGAAGATAAGTATATGTATTATGTCCAAACGCCGTGAGTGGGCTGGCACCGAAAAAAAGGCCGTTCTTTTGCTTTTAGTCGTGTAATTCGTGGAAAAAGACTTCGTTTCTGCTCAAACGAGAGCAGGGTTGCAAAGATTATTACGCCAGTTTTGCAGCGGAAAGGGCGTCGGCCGATTAGGCCTTGCCTGCTGCTGATGTAGGCTCCTCCTCGTTGGAACGCTTATTACCGTCCTCCTCTTCCATTGAGAAGACAAGGTCACCTTCACCCTGTTCCTCGTCTATCTTGCTGGTACTGACGGGAGATGACACGGTGCGATCTAGGCGGCTACTGGCACTGGCACCGATTGACGGGGTCTGGCGAGCCGACGCCGGGTGAAGGGATAACCCGCTAAGTTGCTGGGAGATCATTGACGCTGATGTGTTCCGGGGTGGGCTACCGATGGGGCCAAGGCTGGGGCTGCCGCCAAAGTGTAATGCAGACTCCCGTAGAGGGGAACCGAGGTGTGTAAAAGATCCTTGAGCTTCCTCCTCCTTCTTCTGGCGTTGCTTTGCGAACAGTGCACCGAACCGAGACGGACTGGAGCCAAGTGGAGAGTTCACTTTGGTAAAGCTGGAGCTCATACCAAGCCCGCTGAGATCGCGGTGGCTAGAACTGAGCTCGTGATCAGTACGGGACATGCGGCGAAGTCTTTCCTGGGGCGTGAGAACATCGTCGTGGAGGTTCATCGGCAGGTAATCCTCCTCCATCGGGAAATTGCTGTCCTCCCAATCATCCAATGCTCCGGGCCGAGGAACGCTCGCGGATAACATGCGCGATTTCACGGCCCGCTGGGAGTGCAGGAATCGAGACCCAATACCGTCTTCAAGCAAACCAGGTGGCGATGATCCGATAAATGAAGATGAGGGCTTTTTCGTTTCCGCCCCATAAGCAGTATCGCGAATGCTCCGAAGGGTATCGAGAGGCGGATTTGCCCGCTGCGCAGGCGGAGACTCTAGGCCAAATCTAGACGGCATGGAGGCAGCGACGGGCCCATAGCGTGCAGCATGGGAGATTCCTTGACTGTCAAACGAGGCGGGAAGTGGTGCATCAAGTGCAGTCAGATACTGGTTGTTATTCGGGGACATGGGAAATCGTGATTCCTCAAGTGGAGAGCCAGCATCCGAGGCAAGTCCGGTGTCGATCGAAGGAATAGTATCATATGGAGGTTGTTGCTGGGGATGGATGGCCGCGAATTCCTCTTGGGATGGAAGTTGGGAGACGTATCGCGGGTCATGGCCGTTAATTCGTTGTTGCGAGAGCACGGAATTGGTCAGCGCCGAATCCTGGTTAACATACGTCTGAGGATTGACTCTACCGCCGAGGTTGAGATGGCTGCCGCCGCCCATTCCCATGCCCCCAGCAGTAGGCCGATTCACTCTCCGTCCATCGGGCAGAATATGGGCCAGCGCACACTTGGCTCCAAATTTGCAGTTACCCTATTTTGACGAACGACATACACGGTCAGCGCTAAACTGATAAGAAGATGCAGGCGCTCGCGAGGACGCCGCGGAGGTGCGCACCTTTGTGAAGTATTTGCAGGGCGCATACTCGATCGCCGAGTCAGTGGAGTGGAGGAAGGGACAAGCAGGTCCTGCCTGGCAAGCTCCTTGACGGAAGAATTTGCAGGGTACATGCTTTGTGTCTGTCACAGGCGGCAATCTAATATTAGCAAACGATGCAGACTTGAGAGCAAAAATTCAAGAAAAGGAAGTAAATCTCATTGGATTCCGAAATGTGAACAAGCAATGGGCTGGATGTGACATACTGCTTTGGTTGGGGGGACTGCGGGCAGCCATGTCGAAGCCCGAGGGATTTCGAGAATGGCCGTTCTGGAGATGCTGTGGCCCGGTGGGAACCGGCAGCGGAGCACGACCTTTCATGTCACTCGACAAACGGCTTTGAGAACGAGAGTGATGGCCGGACGAGGGTTGGGACGGGGGGTTGCGTGAGGCCGACATCTGCATCTCCAAGACGAAGGACGAGAGGAGAGTCTGCCGGGGTTGAGGCAAAAATCTGGCGGGGTTGATCGGATTCGGAGGCGACGGCGAGTGGTGGGGGGGAGAGGAGGGAGGTCGTTGGCGGTGTACCTCTTTTTGTTCTCGTCTTGTTCTTGTTATTGTTAACCACAATCCATCAATACCTCCAAGATCAACAATAGATCATTATTGAAGCCTGAAGGTGGGGATGGGACAGCGCTTTCACAGCCGACTTCACTTCACTGAGGCTTAGGTACCTACCTCCGAACTAGTGCCCTCGGAATGCCGCATCTACGCGATCAAATCACCTCCCGCGTCATGCGATCAAATAGCTCTACGATCCCCAAGCTCAGCCCATGTTATTACTGAACAGGATCATCAGATGAACGCTCGGGATGACAGCTACCAGAAAGCGCACCAAACATCTGCCAATATGACGCCATCCGTCTGTCCATCTGGCGACATCATGCGCCCTACTTTAACCCTATATCCGAGCGAAGCGCAGGTCCTCCGTACTTTGCTATGAGCTCTGGATACCCAAGGTCCCATCACCGAGACGCCGGCTCTCTTTGAGAGTACCGATAGTACTCAGGTGGGAAAGTATATGCAGTAATCAAAAGGAATGCAGAGCCGCGAGTCACCTAGAACATCTCGTTACTCCTTATCATGGGGGCTGAGCTGCGTAACCGGCAAGAGGTTTGACCAAATGCGAAAGGCACATAAGAGCTGCCAGGTTAGAACTGACTTGATATGCTAAACTGGCGCTATTATACAGGAAGTATAGGGTCTCGCGATTACAACAAGTTCAACCCCTAAACACCCCTTCCGTCATGCGCCGGATAAATATGCGAAAAGTCTGATAATAAATACCTAAGCGGCGGGGTCAATCTCATCCATGTACATCGCACTGCCCTTGAGGTTGACGAATGTCGACTTCGTCGAGGTTGCTTGGATTTGTGCCGTTTGTTCTCGAATGGCACGATCTGCGAGGATCCATTGCTCACGGGCCTTTACGTCTGCTTCTCGAGCGACTTCGGCTTTATCTTGGTAAAGAGCCTTGTAAATCTGGTCTGTGCCATATAGAATCTCCCTTGTCATAACTCCGACGGCCTTCTCTGCCGTGGCTTCGACTTGCGAAGCCAGAGCTGTTTGCTCATCAGCCCGCTGGCGTTTAGAAGCTCTTTCACGTTCCTCTCGCTCAAGGCTTTCTTTGCGTTTTTTCGCTTCTACAAGCTTCCGACGCTCTTCCTTGGCCGCAAGATACTTCAGTGAGTGGCCTAATTTCTGTTGGACGGTTGAACCAATGTCCAAAGGTGGGGCTGAGAAGAAAAGCACATGGCCTTCATCGTCACAGTGGAACTGTTCGCGAATATCCGCGGGAATGGCTGCATTTGCCATGTCGCTTAAATGAAATACTTCGATTGGCCGCGGGGCGTTCGGGTTGTAAACAGCAGGTGGCCCCGGCACGCGGGCTCCTTGATATGACGTATACTGCTGGACTGGGGGACCCGCATATTGGTGAGGTGTGCCTGGTCCTTGGAAGGCACCGGACATGGGGTTCTGAGACACAAACCCGCTGGAGCGCCTTTGCAGCGCGGGCTGGTAAACCTGAGCAGAGGGGATCTGAGGTTGATGGTAAGAAATAGGAGGGGCTGGAACTGGTGACTGATGAGAAGGTCCGAGAGGCGCAGCCGGTGAACGTGCTGGAACAGGGCTCGCTGTGGCTAATAAGGCGTTGGCCGGGCTGTTCGCAATGGGTTGCGTAGGTGGTTGGCTTATCGAGGTTTGTCTAGGAACCGACATGGGAGGAGGTTGAGGAATAGTTGGAGGCGGTGGTGATGGAGTTGGCTCCGGAGGTGGGGATTCCTGATAAATACCGTCAGTATGGGGTATCAGAGGTCAACGGAGGTACAAAGGGACTTACGTTCTCATCTCGGGGACGACAGTGAACTGCGCCTACCACTGGGGGTGCATTTTCAGCCCCCCATGTCGCTTTTGGCAGGTCGTCTGTTTCCTTTGCGTCGCTTTTGAGTAAATGCTTAATCGGACTGGGAATTTTTTTGATCTTGCGAGGAAGATCATAGAGATCCATTTCGTAATCCTTCTCTCGCACTTCGTCTGGCAGGCAACTGGCCCAAGTTTTGATCTTGTTCAGCTTATGCTTTTCTTCATTGTATCGAGCTTCGCAAACGTAGACCTCTTTATCCAGAGGAAAGTCTCTTGGCCGTCCACGGTTGTACCTGGTGAAGAACATGACGAAGCACCGGTCAACAATCTCATCAATTCGATGATCTCGGTATTGGCCGGTTTTAACAACCTCGTTCGGATAGAAGTGCTTTTCAAAGTGGTGAATAGTCTGCTCCGGACGGTAGTACCAACACGCATTGATCCACTTTTCGCCCTCGGAATCCTGCCAGGTACGGTAGATTTGAGCCACGACTGGCTTGGTAACATCGTTGGGATTCTGGATATGCACCCAGTCTCCAACTTTCCAGAGCTCACCCTTGTGAAGAATCCCATCTGGAAGTGGCAGTCGCCCGTCTTCCATAAGATATTCGCTGTCGGGCTTCTTCTTCTCGACATCCGCCAGTCTTCCGGCTTCCGCTTGGAGCTCAACGGCATCTTTGTAGATCTGACTCTCCGACTGATTGTAAGCCTTCGCATTATTGAACATAAGATCCATATCCTTCATGAAATGGTCCACGGAGTGGTATTTCTTCCGCTTTGACTTGCGCTTGATTATATCGATGGCGATTGGATCTTTGGTCTCGATATAGTAGTCCGGATAAACACCCTTGTCTGGAAGACGTTCAAAATGTCGGACTTTGAGTTGACTTCCAGGACCCTTCAATTTCCGGATCCCTTTAAGGACTGCCTTGATCCTGGCTTCCATTGGGGTATCAACGCGTGGAGGTCGGCCTCGCTTTTTCCTCAGATCGGGGTCGGCAGATTTGGACCCGTCCTCTTTAGCACCCTCTCGTTTTGGGCCGGGTCGAGGTCCTCGCTTCTTCTTCCGGCGGCCTTCGTCGTCAGAATCATCCTCGTCCTCATCGTCCTCATCGTCTTCATCTTCGTCTTCCTCCTCCTCTGGTAGCGGATCTGGTTCCGGAATTTCTCCCAGGTCGGGAAGTTCCGCCTCTTCGGCTGTGATGATTCCCCCTTTGACTAGTTTCTGAAGCTCCGTAACGAAAGCGTCCTTAATGACGAGCGAATCCTCGTAGGCCTGAGACTTGGGTCGGTTGTAGGTTTGCGCATTATGAGGGATCTAAATTAACAAGTTTATGAGACAAACATACAATTTATATGACAGGGAAAGCCGCTACTCACCAGAGCGCAATCCCGCACGAACTCCGAGATGCCTTTGTATTCCCGCTTGTTGATCTTTTGTTTCAAGATACTAAGGGCCATCGGCTCCTTGATGATATCGTAGTAGTCGGGAACATTGCGCTTGTTGACACTGCGATGGAACAGTCTCGAGGGGTCATGGCCACTGCAGGTTACGAAAGATAGACATTAGCAAGTTTTGATCTACTTGTCTATGCGACAGGACGCGAAACACATCACCATGTACTGGATCGGGTAAGAACTTACTCTGCTTCTCTAACTTCATATATTGCCAGGACAACATCCATCATATACTTCCATTGTTCATCGGTAATAGCGCTGGGAGCGCCTTCGTCCTTGCCATCCCCCTCGATCGACTGGACAGGCTCCTCAGGAGTTGGTTGCGCTTGCGACAGTGCGGAGTCGTTCTCCATTGTTTTGGCCACCACGAGCACGTGCACAGCACCCAGGTCAGAACTGATCTGTTGGAGCTGCTGGGAGGGCCTCTTCAATTGATATAATTCACTGTACGAGAAACTGATTATCCAGAAGCGCGCAAGAGCAGCCAGGAGAGAGGTTCTCTCAGCGAAGTATGCTGACTAACATCTGGTAACAGTTGATTGATACCGTAAATGAACCCGTATTATTACATTAAATTACGCAAGTATATGATTACTTAAGCTTCCTGTTCTCCTCCTGAACCCTACGAGCATGAAGATGCAAGAATATGAGAAGGATGTAGTACGTTTTTGGGGTAATGCTTGGTGAAGATATACGTTGCTGAGCGGTAGCGATATAGTCTATCTAGGTGAAGTACATATATTCGTAGATCAGGTCACTAGCCTAGATCTATGAAGTGTAGATCAATCTCAATATATATATAGAGAGAGAACTATCTTCCACGACTCTGACATTCTTAGTACCTCTGTGGTCTTTACTCTAGAGTCCTGAGAGAAATACTCATCTACTGAAGTCTTCGTCTGGGCAAACCTCCAGGCGGGGATTTTGCGCTCGAAAAGCTCGTCGAGTTCGCCGAACGATCGTCCCTTCGTCTCAGGAACCAGGAACCAAACCAAGAAGTAGACCAGTGTGCCTGTGCCGACCCAGAAGAACACTAGTCGAAGTGAAGTCAGTAGTTTCTTAAACATCCAGATTTCAGAAGTTTCTCACCCGTATTACTCATGCCGAGTGCAGGACTATTGAGCATGATGGGGGCGATATAGACATATACGGTCGCCATGCCTTGGATAAATATGATGGCAACGCCAGTCGTCTTCGCACGTAACCTCGTAGTAGCTGTTTCGGCAACATAGATGTATCCCATTGGGCCTGTAGAGAGATTGTATCCAATGCTCCAGGTACACCTAGACCTCATTTAGGGTTAGCGAAATCGGCGACTCCTAGCTAGGTATAATAGAGTTGATGTCTTACGCAAAAGTAATTAAGACAGGGCCAACAGGCGGTCCGTCACTCCTGAGGACACCACCGATAATCAGAAGAGAGGCGATGCAAATGGGAGCGAACCAAAGGAGAAGGGTGCGGCGGCCGAGGCGTTCAACAAGAGGCACTGCGATAAACAGCATCACAATTGTAACAACACTAGTAGTCAAGTAGTCAGCGGAGAGAGCGTTGCCCAAATCTTTTCCCAGAGCGTACTTGGTAGCGACGGTTCCATTGAAAGGGTTGGCAAGTCCAGCCATGTCGAAGAAGTAGCTCGAATAAGTGGATATGATCGGGACACCAATAGCAACCTGCCAGTGCCAGGGAAGAAATGAAATAACAAGACGACGCTTTAGGAAATGATAGAGAATCAATTTTAGTCTTGAGATCACTCAATAAGGGAGCCACAAAATGAGATTTCTTCACCAGATTTGTTCCTCGGAAGATGTCAAAATATGTGCCTTCACCTTGAATAGAGGCAGTCGCACGGGACTTTTCAATCTCTAGCATGAGGCGCTCATATTCAATATCGACATTATAGCCCTCAACTCCACGGTACACTTTTGTCATGATCTTCTTGGCCTGTGCCTCACGGCCAGTCATACAGAGCCAGCGGATGGACTCTGGGAGAAAATACCA
The DNA here is from genome assembly GCF_047715665.1 of Aspergillus karnatakaensis. Lineage (NCBI taxonomy): Eukaryota > Fungi > Ascomycota > Eurotiomycetes > Eurotiales > Aspergillaceae > Aspergillus > Aspergillus karnatakaensis. The sequence continues at coordinate 72,102 of NW_027395731.1, read as the reverse complement.
CGCGAAGAGGGCCACGCCGCAGAAGACGAATTGGGACAACACCGCATGGCGCCAATTTGAAGGCCTATCTTGAGATACAATATTCAGAGATATTGCGGACAGGAATGAACCGATAGAGTACTATAGTCCGTCAGCTCATCATCTGAGGGCGTTGACAAATCGGAAATCTTAACGCACGAAGAGCTGCATGAGACTCATTAAAGAGCCACGACATGGGGTAGGCGCCATTTCCGAAATGTAAACATTTATACAGCACTGTGCGAGGCCGATGGAGAATCCCTGCACAACCATCAATCAGCCATAGCAATTCAAGAGTTGAGTCTTTCCAAACTCACGTCTAGAAAGCGAGCACCGAGCCAGTGTGTCCAATGGGTAGCTAGTTGTTCAAGTATACAGCCACCCACCATAATGATCTGAACGAGACAGATCATCCATTGACGACCGAATTTATCGGCCGGGTAGGACCCAATACCAGCTCCCAGCATAGCGAAGACATTCTTCAGAGCTGATTAATTTCCCCGAGTCAGTAAAAAACCAGAGATTGAAAATACAAGTCAAGGCAAGAAGACTCACAGCCCCAGAGAGAGATGTACTGGGGGTCAATCTTGTACGTCCCATCAGACTGTAGATCTCCGAATTGGCGAATGAAGCCAGGCTCGGCGACGATACTGCCAGACATCTGAACTTGATATCCATCCGAGAGCGCTCCAACTGCAGCTAGAATGCAAATAATAGTGGCGTATTTGTACGTGCGAATAGATTCCAAAAGACTCAATTGCTTAGTTGGTGCCATCATATGGTCGACACTGTTGCTGTTGCTGTTGCTGTTGCTGTTGTTCCTCTCCGTGGCTATTGCATCTTTCACTTTAACCTCTCTACCAGGCTCAGGAAGCTCGACGTGCGACATGACCGCCTGGTCACCTGTAGATTGAGATGTGCCGGTCATACTGAAAGAACAGAGATGATTTTCATTCGTATAGCAGACATGATTCTTGAAAATGAGCCATCATATACGTTGTGTAACTACCATAGAGCGACCGCTCTAGATGCCGTGGTGTATAGTCGGTTATTAGAAGCCACTGGGCGACATTCTGGACAGTTGGAGGAGGTTGAGAGCAGGAAATTTGAAAGCCGGAAAGTTGGAGACACATGCGGGGACCCCACACTGGAATTACCCCAGAGCGGGGGCAGATGACCCAGCATTTTGGTGTCATCCACCCCTCCCTTCAAAATGGGATAACTAAAGCTCGCCGGTGTCTAGATAGCAAGAAGCGGAGTAAAAACAGTGCATAATTGGTAAAATTCGGGCTGGGAATCTGAGAATGTTACTTGCACGAATCTGAAGCCCCAATTGGCTGCTATTGACGCGGTATATTTCTCATTAACAGTGCCCAGGGCGTTAGGGCCTATGATAAAGGTACTTAAAGATTGCTAATAGGAGAGCTCCAGGTCTTGTAGATATTACATGAGTTCTTAGGGCCGTGGGCGAGCCCGCAGGTCATTCAATTAAGGACACTAGCTGGATGAGACGGTCAACAGCAGATAACAGAACCTTTCGCTGTTCGCTGCAAGCCTCCCCAGGAGTATTGCTAGCATTGGAAGTGGCCTTTGCGCTTACTATGGCCGCATGATCTCCGTTCCAAGGTGGTATGTCCCGAGGAATTCGGATAGGAGCCTGACACGAACTTATAGACTCTAGCAGCAATCCAGAGTTCATGTTATAGGGCGAAGGCTCGTGTTCGGTAAGTTCTACCGGCACACTAGAGCTTTGTAACGATTTGCTTGGTAATTGCGTGGGGACACCATTTTCTAGAGCTGTTGTTCCCAGCCAATTCTCGAATTCGGCTGCCGCCCAGCTATTGAGGTCTCCGATGGGGGACGCGGGGAGATACAGGGGGTCGTGGACTTGCCTTGGAGATAGAGTAGGGTTTGGGACATAGGGAAACTCGGCGATGTTGAAGGAAGGTATGATATCCACACCTATTTGCGGCCAAAGAGGGTACAAGTCATTAATTTCTCCGGCAGAAAGGCTCAGGGGTCGTTCTTGGATATTATGTCTCATCGTTTGTTGATTCAAACATGGCTGTTGCATGTGCTCCGCCATTGCTTGTGATCCTTTTTCGGCCATTTGTGAGAGGTTCTGGAAATGCTGGCTGTTGGCTTGAGGAATAGGAGAAGGGGCCCGAGAGAGGTGTGTCTTGCTGAAAAGCATGTTAGCGACTGGCTATACAGATACTTCCTCGATACTGACCAAAGCATCACAAGCATCTGTGTTCCTGAATGGCGAACAAACGTGGGCACATGTAGCTTCCCCGGCTCCCCAGCCATGCGCAAAGCAGTGCGAAGGACGAGATCGCGGTGCTCGCCAAAGCGGAGGAGGATAGATGCTGCGAAAGGAAAGATTCCCGCACGGTGAGTCATGCGTACTGCTTCTGGAGCTTGCAGAGACTCCTTGAACAGTCTTGCCGAAAGAGCAAGAAGAAGCTGCTGTTGTTTCCACTGCTTCTCTTGAAGGCTGTAGTGAGACACAGCGCCCGATTGAGTGCGTTTTCTAGCAATATGAACAGCCAGTAGCAGCCAGCAGCTAAGCGTGTCGTGCTTTAAGTGCCAGTGGAGGTGTACCTCGTCGCTTCCACACCACCGTTGGATCCAGTTCTCTAAGTAGCTTTTTATGTGTTCCAACTCAGCGTCCAGCGAAAGGCTCGTCTCTAGCGACACTCGATGTTGATCTAATCTCTGGCGCACATCTCTCTGGATTTTTCAGTTTGTCAGTTTAGACAACTACTCTCATCGAGAGGCGCTTACGCACATCAAACAGAAAGAGTTGGTAAAGGGCCGCTAGAGATCTAGTTGATTGTCCCCAGCCCAAGTGCATGACTTCTTCCAATTGAGTTTCATTCAGCTCAAAAGGGTAGAGATCCATTGGATTCCGGCCTGAGAAGCTGGAAAATCTAATGCTCAAGCTTTAGTCTAGACAGAAAATAGAGTTGGTTGACTATCACTTACCGATGCTCGTTTATGATCATGAAAGCCTTTGTGCGACAATCGTTTCGTCGAAGCTGTTCAGCTCTTTGAGCATCGTGGGCGTTTTCTTTATCATAGCGATGCGACAAGTTCAACCCTATTTCAAAGGCCATTCTGGGTATCATCGCAGCGTGCATCCACCGCTGCTCATCGAATCGAATCTTTGGAGATACCCCCCAGCGTGAGAGAAGCTTTGCCATTGACATTAGTACCATTACCATTATGGATGGACAGTGAACATACTATGTGCGACTGAATTATTTCAATTGATCTTGCCCCGGCTGCGAAAACCACGAGCTTGAGGTTCTGAGCATGGGTATGAAGTCGGAGTGCTTCAGTCACTTTATCCTCGTCACAATTGGTAATTAGAGAGAGGGCTGTGGATCCAAGGGCAAGGATTGTGGTCATTAGCAGAGCTGATCGTGCCCTCACATACGCCAGCGTGTGGAGGGTAGAGTCCAAAATGGCCCATTGCGGATTTATCAGAGCAAAATATCTGCATTTATGATGAGCATTGTGTTAACAGTCAGCTCCTGGGCATAAAATCACGTACGCTTGGAAGAGCTCAACTGCTCTTTGCTCAGCGAGTAATCCACGCTGGATGGGATCAAGGTCACGAGCCACATCACATTTAGAGCCAAACAAACCATGCTCATAATAAAGACTGTGCTCTTTTTCAATCTCCTGGAGATCCTGGATGCCCCATTTGCTGAGCAGATTTGTCTCTTCTGGTGGTAAAACATTTGCCGTGCGGGAGGCTGGGGACTCTAGGTTGTCACTCTGGTGACCACTTGTACCATGGAGATTCCAGCCTTGCTCGGCAAGACTAGCCATCACCCACAATGGGTCCTGCAAGCCTCGCGGCTCGGTGTTCTCATGGTCCCTACTATGTTCCACGGGTAGCTCATTAGGAATGTGCAGTGTCTTCCCTCGGGTCTCGCATTTGGAAAAGCTTGACGATCGCTCTCCGTGCGATGCCACAGCACCACGCTGCTCATTAATGCCCTGAGTCTCCAATAGTATGTCGTTATTTGAAGGCTGATAAGCATCTTTCACCACGAATTCGTGAATATGAGGCTGAGGCTCTGCATCTTGTCTGCCATGGACCTCGAACTCGGTTGGTGGCCTTCGATCTGTGCTACTCCTATAAGGCATGTATCCTCGAGATCCTGATGACAGTAACTGCTCATTTCGAAGCTTGTCCAGGGTCCGCCGACTAACTTGTTAGCTTTATTCACAGCTCGTAGTTTCGGTAACCAGATCCAGATGCACATACTTCTTGCTTCCTTTCACCCGTCCGCGCCGACTAGGTGAGAAGACACATGTCGCAGAAGATAGAAGACACCGACGGCACTGCGATCTACTAGCCACTGTTTCGCATTTTGCCTTGGCCTAGGACTGTTAGAGATTTCTCGGTCTGGTTCCATCATCCACGCGTACCATGCGGCAACTGAGGGGCAATCAGCATTGGGCTCAACAGGCTTGAGGAGAGCCAACCTTTGACAAGCGCGACTGGACCGGCGATTCTCAACGCCTGCGCTTTCTGAGCTCCGGCTTGCTGAATTTTCAGACATCGACTCCGGTTATGCAATGTGTCCAGCTTGGAGATCAAATCAAGACGGCAAGGGGGCATCACGTTGTTGGCTTGTCTTCTTGTCTAGTAGCCGGGTCTATTACCCGCAGGATTCCAATGTTCCCCATGATAGATCGACCCCAAATCGTGGGATCAGAACTGCTTGGGATTGCGGGGTAAATCATTACGTCTTGGCTGGTTGGGTCACATTCTCGGGCAAAAGTGTACCTACTCGGCGGGGCTTTGTTGTTTCCCTTTCGACATAAATGAAATTCCGAATAACCTGATCAGGGCTTGTCCAGAGCAAGTCCCGCCGGATTGTTCAGCAGCCCGCCTAAGCTTGGTGGTGCCTCCTGGCGTCCACTCCATACGGGTATTCTATCCCAGATATTTGATCTATTGCATCTTTGGTGAGTTACTTCCAGTTGCCACAACTCATGACGACAATACTTATGCTGTCGTATGGCCAGTATTGCACTGGGTGGCAAAGTGGGATAATTGCGAAAATCAACATACACACCTCCGGAGGCCTTGTATCGGCAACTGCATAGGCAGAGGCGAATCAGTTACCCGACTACAGGGATAAGACCAGAATCGCCCGGGCCACTTTCATGTACGTGCGCTTACTGGCCGATGACCTGCCATAAATCTCAGTCTTGGTCAACCCCTTGTTTCCTATCTGCCCGGTCTATCTCAGCCTTTTCAGTACACAAGATCTACCAGAAAGAGAAAGGCATCCTACACGCATCTTACCACAGACGATGTCGAGCATTTTCTTACCAAGGGATGGCTTCGAGTCCCAGGGGCAATCAAGCATGAGTACATCGACAAAGGGTTGCAGGACCTCTGGGTAAGGGTTGACTATGATGAGCATGACAAGTCTACTTGGCACAGCGAGTATCTACATCTCCCGAGACATCGAGAAGTCACGGCTGAGCAGTTTGCGCCGGAGGCTTGGAGTAAGATTCAAGAAATCTGTGGTGGAGAGGACAGAATTGATCCTGTTCGTGAGCGATACTACGGGGACGCCTTCATCGTCAATTTTGGCAGCAGTGAGAAGGAGGATAAGAGTAACTCTTCTGAGTCTTTCGTACCGCAGGAGTTTGGTGGATGGCACACTGGCGACGATTGGTACCGCATGTTCCTTGACTCGTCCGGCAATGCCTTGACGGTGATCCATGTCTTTACTGATATCCCTGCTCGGGGTGGCGGAACGTGTGTGTGCGAGGACGGCCTCAAGGGTACACCACTATCTTAGCTGCGTTAAACGTCGGCTCGCTAAGAAAAGATAGGTGTCGTGGAATATCTCTACAACCATCCCGAAGGCCTCGACCCGCCTATCAACGCCCAACACTGCACGCATATCAAAGACTGCAAGCAATTTACCACTATTGTTGCGAACAAGGGCGATGTGATCCTGCTACACGGCCTGCTTCCTCACTGCGCGAGTCCTAATCACCTACACTACGCACGAGTCATCAGCAACCCACACGTTTCTCTTCACAGTCCATACAATCTTAATCGTCCGGACGGGAACTATGTAAGGCACCTCTAATACATTACGCACAAGTCAAACCTATTAAAAATTCTCTCCAGAGCCTTCTTGAGCAAACAATTCTCCGCAACTTAAACCGCACCGCGGTGCCTGAATACGCCCCTACCAGGGAACGTAAGTTCTGGTATCCTCGCAATGCAGGTTTCAAGCGCGCAAAAGTAGAGGGCGAGCTGCAACGAATGATTGCGGCGGCGAGGGCCAAGGGGCTCGATGAGAACACAGTGGATAGCATCTATCTCCGACGTGGGACGAAGGAATTTGAGGAGTTCGAGAAGCGTAATGGGTTTGATAAAGAGGTAAACGAGGCAAATGGCCTGCTCATGGAGCAGCACAGACTGTGAGTCTGGGTTAATCATATGTATAGGGTTTGAGGATAGGTTTACTAATGTCTCTGGTTGGTAGGAGCTGAGGGCTGATGATAAAATCTCGAAGGTGCTCGCGGAGCAGCTGGATCATGTAGCGTATAGTAATATGAGTCTGTTTACACCCATTTTTTGAGCTGCCAGCGTATCTGGAGAACCGTTGGAGTATTAGAATTGTGCATAAATTCAGTCACGCGCTTCCTAGGTACTTTCCACAGTTTAGTTACGGTCACACATTTACCTAGCCTCGGTAAGATTGATCGCCTGATGTCGACCATTTATTCCCATGATGAGATCCTCTCTGACGGCACGCTGTCTGAATATCTGCCAATCGAGAGTTTCTGGGCTCGACTTTTGGTGGAGCGGCCGGTTACTAGAAGTACGGCTTCTATTATCCGGTAACGTCCAAGCCCTACGACCAGAGCTTGCCGATTGCTCCAACTCCAATGAGAGGTGTGGGGTGTGGTGTGGGGTGCTAGATATTATCCTGTGCTTGGATTCTTAATCGGAATCCTAATGTTCTTAGATCAATCACTATTTTAAAGAGCTCAAGCCGCATAGTTGCTGGCGGTGATTTTTTGGGCTATCCTTCGTACAGACACTTTCCTCCACCCCTGCTTACCTCAAAATTCCATCAAGACCATGGGCGACACCGGCGCTCTACACATCGAGAAGTGGTGGCGCAAGCCTTTTAGTATGCTTCAGACTAATCTGCGCGAGATCGATGCGAGTATGGATGTGGACAAGGTTGCTAGCTACATCGCGGAACTTGGGGTGGATGCGTGGCTCATTGGAGTCGGTGGTATCCAGGCACAATACCCGACTGATTTGGATTTCCACTCTAAAAATTCGTTGGTAGCGCAGCGGAAGAATGGTGATTTGATTTCTGATGCTTTTGCTGCAGCTAGTGCCAGAGGGTTGCGCCTTTTGGCGCGAATGGATTTCTCAAAGGTCACTGCGGAGGTTGCGGCGAAACACCCTGAATGGTGCTTTGTCTCGCCCGAGGGGAAACAACAATGGCATACGGGCGACTTGGTGTCGGTGTGTCCTTCTGGAGGATACTATCAGGAGCGGATATATGACATTCTTGACGAGGTTGTATGCCGATATCCATTTGACGGTTTCTTCATCAATTGGACAACTATGAATGAAGAGGACTACTACAAACGCTACCACGGAGTCTGCCATTGCGGTTCGTGTCAGGCCCGCTGGCACCGGTACACTGGTGGTTTGGAGCTTCCCAATGGACCGCTCGACGCAAATTATGGCAGATGGCTCAGCTTCAGTCGAGAAGTGCTTGACGAGATCACTAATCGAGTGCGTGCTTTTATAGCCGAACGGCTCCCGACAGCCTGCCTGATTCTTGGAAAATCTGCAGACATCATGTTTCACGAAGCAAATAACGCTATTGGACGTGAGCTTTGGCATCATGCCACATCAGAGACAGTCAGCACTTGGTTCTCCTACCGACCCGACGTTCCGGTACTGGTCAATTCGACGTGCTTTCTAGATATGCCGTACCGCATGGCAAGCGAAGAGCCATCTCACTTTGCCCAATACCTGCTCCAGTGCATATCTCGAGGCGGATATCCTTCAACGTACATGATGGGTACACCGGGTCAGATACCATATTTGTGTCTAGAAACTGCCGGTGAAATCTCTCGTTATCACAAGAAATGGAGAGCAGTTTACGACGGCCTTCGTCCGAGTTCCAAGACAGCACTGGTGCGCCCTGACCGAGCCCATATGAAAGAAACACAATACCGGGAGGCCTTGTGTGAATACCGCGGGCTGTTTTCAGCCCTACAAGAGGTACACATTCCATTCGATGTGATCGCACAGGAGCATATTGTGGCAATGGCTGAGAACGAAAGGATCGGAGCGTACGTGGTTGTCATCTTGCCAAATCTCGGTACGATCCAAAACGACACGGCAGTCGCTCTTGACAGTTGGGTTCTCCATGGAGGCCGCCTGATCACGACTGGATCAAGTGGTGTTGCAGATCATGGAGTTGTACAACTGAGGTCATTACCATTCTCACGACGCATCGCCCTAGACAACAAACGTGAGCAGCTCTGGTCATCATACTTTGCACCTCATCAAACAATTGGCGATGACCATGTCTACAGCGGTCCTCTGGTGCCGCTTTATGGATCTCACCACTTGTTCGAATGGAAAACCGAGACCGGAGGAGGATATAAGCTGCTCGCCCACGCACCTTTCTCTCCTCCTGAAAAGGCTTACGGCAACATCCAAGTAGAACAAAGGGGGTACGGAACTGGAACTTTTGGCCGCGGCAAAGGGGTTGTTATCCCGTTTACTGTGGGATCCGGGTATCGTGAGCTTGGCCTATCAGTCTTTCGAGACTTCTTCACTAAGATACTCGAGGATGAAGGCTGCGCGCAAGAAAAGTTCTCATGCGACATCGCTGAGCAGGTGGCATTGACTGTGAATACTACCGGATCAAAGACTGTCATTCATCTTATTAACATGTCAGGAGCAAAGAAGCAGAACTTCGGGGCTCAAATATCTATTTCTGGTGGGACGATTAGGGTGGCTGGAGCTAACATCAGGGCGCACGCACTACATATCGACCAAAAGCTGGAGGTTATAAACGGAATAATCGCCCTCCCAACATTAGAGCTTTTCGAGGTCATTGTGATTGAAGGGCTCTGATCAATAAGGCCAAATGCTAGGTACGCGTTTGGTACGGAGTATTGATGACTATTTGAACATATCATTATTATTAGGACTTTAAATCGGTAACTACCTATCTAGTTAAGAGCAGAGCGGCGGGGATTTTCCCGGAGTTTCGAAACACTACCTACGTAGATCGATGGATTCCCCGCACCCAATCCTTTGCCAACTAAAGTCATGGGTCAGGTCATTCAGGGGAGAAAGAGAGCAAAGCATAGCCATATGGATCAAACTCTGACTTGACATCCATTTACTCTGTACCTAGTAACTTAAGGCAAACGTGACTAGACATCAGGCGCTCTCGTTAGTCCTTTGTTGTTTGGGACCTAAGAAAGTCCGCTCTGCTCTCGCACCTTCTGCCCCACAAATGGATGGATGGGTCGTGCGTCACTGATCTCCGTCAACGTCCAGCATATCCGATTACCCTTCGTTTTGTCTAACACCATCATATTATCTTATATTAGCACGCTTTGCCAATGCTAATTCGGATACGCTGGCCCAGTGGGCTGTCCACGGTCACCTTAGCCGATGATGCAACCGTTCAAGACCTCCGAAACGTGATCGGCGACAGGACAGGGTTGACAGCATATGACGTGAAATACGGTTATCCACCTCAACCACTTTCGCTCGACCATGCAGAAGCGCATCAAAAACTCGCAGACCTTAGAGTCCAGCTGCACCGAGAACAACTTATAATTGCCGCGAGAGACGGAGCGAAGCCGGAAATAGCGGCCAGAAATGAAAGTGCTTTTACTACCACACAACCTTCCACCACGAAACTCTCTTTATCACGCAAACGAAACCCAGCGGGGTCGCCTGTGGATGAGATAGAGCTTCCGTCTCCGGAGCATGGGGGTACATTCCTTATACGGGTCATGCCTGACGATAACTCGTGCATGTTTCGTGCAGTAAGCACTGCACTCGCAGGAGGTGAGGATTTGATGGTTGAACTTCGGTCAATTGTTGCGCAGACGATACAGGAACACCCAGAGCGGTGGTCCGATGCAATGGTGGGAGGGTCGCGGGACGATTACTGTCGCTCCATTCAGAAAGAGACTACTTGGGGCGGAGGTATCGACTTGGCAATTCTGGCTCAGCATTTCAATACTGAAATCTGCACCATCGATCTCTCCAACCTGAACCTCTATAACTTCAATGAAGGCCAGAGTAGGCGGTGTTTCTTAGTCTACTCGGGCGTTCACTACGACACCATTGCGTTGGCGGCTGGCAAAAATGCATCGCCGGAGTATGACGTAAAAGTGTTCGACGCTGCAGACGACCGCGCGGTTGAGAAAGCGAAGGCCCTCTGCAGATTGCTAAAAGAGAAGGCTCCGGACTATAATGTCAATCCAAACAGCATCCGCCTTAAATGCAACGTATGCGGCAGTATTTTTGTTGGGCAGAAGGCTGTTCAGGGGCATGGCGAATTGACGGGACATTCTGATTTTGAACAAGTATCATCGTGAGGCACTTATAAAGAGGCCCTTTGCATAACATGGCGTGCGTCATCCTTTGATGGTTTTACGAACGATTCTCATACTTCTGTACATTGTTTTTTTTCAAGTTCACTTTAAGTATACGGGCAAGACAACGGCGAGCAAGTGGTTGTATCATGCATGCATTGGAGTCGAAGCCAACGTTCGCATTAGGTATCGTTGCTTAGCATTATCATTACACAGTTACACCATATCTACTTCGTCTTCGTCGTCGTCGTCTTCCTCACCTACTTTGTCGCCTTCCTCGCGCGCACTATCTGCACTGTCCTCTGGTCCTCCCCATTCAACATCATGGTCAATAGGGTTTGTAAAGAACTCATGCAACAAAGCGTCTTTGGCACTTAAGCGTTTCGAAGAGTCCAGTTCCATTAAGCCCGATAGTAGGCGCGTGGCTTGCTTTTCGCTCTCCGTCAGCTCCTCCACACAACTTGACCACTTCACAAGCTTTTCCCAGCTATATCCCTTTTCACCAATGGTTGGGATGTTGGTTTCAAAAACTTGCCCATGCATCGCCGCTGCGTTCTTCATGCGTCGAGTGCCGAATATGCTGGCCATCTCTATCAAGGCGTCGACGTCGTCTGCTGAGTTGAAGAATGGAAAGCGGCGGCCAAGGAGCGTTAAAAGGATAACGCCAGCCGACCACATGTCAATTTTGGTGGTTTGGGATGTGCATTTGAAAAGGACTTCTGGGGCGCGGAAACCTCGGGTTCCGGCGCGGTTGGCACGCCTCGACGGCCGCGAGTCGCTTTTAGGGTAGCCTATCGAGAGCCCGGATGAGGCACTCTGGGTAAAGTAGTAGCTTCCTGTATATCGTGCGCGACGCACGGAGCCTGAGCTCGCACATAGGCAAGTGCCAGTGCACTCGGAACCTTCTCGTTCCGCAAGTCCAAAATCGACCAAAACGCCTTCGCGCAAATCCGGGTTGTACAAAAAATTTGTCGGTTTGATATCTCGGTGAAGAATGTCGTGTTTGTGTACCGAGTGCAGCGCAGTGAATAGAGACCGAAAGTAGTGGCGCATGTCTGCTACTAAGAATGTCCGATATTGAAGTCGGAAGTCTGTGTGAGGGAAGTATGGCAAAACTGCGACCACTTGATCGTGGTGACGAAAGGCGGTTATGAGGGGGCAAACGGATCGGCACCCTCGAAGGTCATGCAATAATTCAAGCTCGTTTTGAATCCGAATTGGACTGCTTGTAACATAGATCTTCTTCAATGCGACGTATCGTGGTTTACTTCGTCGGACTGGCATCGAGTTGCCATTCTCTCCTTCGACTCGCCGACGCTTTGACGGAGGGTTATTCCAACTGTCATTTTTACCGTCTTGAAATAGGTCCCAATCATTTTTGTAGTGGTCGTAAAGTAGATCCTCGGCTTTGTATACGGTAGAGAATGTACCTAGAAGCAAGTTTGGGTCAGTCGATAATTCACTTGTTTCAGCTATACTCGGTAGTTATGACCGCCGGCCAGAGAACATACCTTCGCCAATTCTATTTACCAAGCGAAAACGGTCTGAGATTCCTGGGAAACTATCTTCCAGCTTTTTCATGTCCTCTTTCACCATCTCGTCCACCTCCTCCTCCTCCTCCTCATGGTCTTCTTCTTGGAAAGGCTGTTCTAAAGGGAAACTGTTGACGGCTGCTTCAGCAGCTGATTTCTCAAATTCGAACAGCTGCTGCGGCCACCGGGGCTGCCTTAGGTTCGAGATATCTGTGGAGGTTCCGTGGCCCATAGACATGGCCACGGAGGTGGAGGAAGGATGCCGGAGGAGACTGTAGGATTGGCGCAGAGTCGAGCGGATTGGACACGGATAGGAGTGGTGGAATCAGTATGTGTGGCTAGTAGCAGTGTGCAGTAGAGCTGTTCTTATTTAAATCGCGTATACCATTGAATGGCTTTTACAAAGAAACATCGCGCTCGGTGATGTGAAAGCAAGCCCCAAAGTCCGTGAATTCTTCGTATCCAAATAGAGTTTAGTGTTGTTTATCTATCGCGATAACGGCCTGAGCCTTGAGACTAGCGCTGACAGATTACAGCAGCTGTAATGATACTACAACGTCCGGTATTTTATGCACTCCGAATTGTAGCCAGATTCAATGACCTTTGCCGTAAATAGCTCTCACGTGCGGCCGAGCTCAAATATACCGTAATGGAAGTACACTCCGCCCGGACTGGTTGCCAGGAAAATGACGACTGAAAGGGAAAGATACAAACAAAAGGCCGCCCGCACCAACATCCGTCGCATTTTAGTTTTCCGCTCACCTCTCCGACCCCGCAAGCCTCCATCAGCAAAGCAGCAAAACTCCTCGCAGGCATCCCTTACGAGGCATCCCTCGCACACTCCATCATGGAGGACCGGATTCAGTTCGATATCAACGAGTCCCTCAAGTACTACTTAAGTGACCCGGCCTCTGTGCCAACTCCCGAAGCCGACTCTGAGCTACTGGAATTCGAATCCGAGCCAGAGCAACTATCCAGCACAGTTATCGACAATGTCCTGAATTCAATAGTAGATGCAGTGGCCGAGAACCCTGAAGGACTGGCTAGATCATCCTCATTTGACTCATTGCAGTTCCTCCTAAAGTGCGCCTTCGCCCCTAATCCCGAGCCCTCAATTGCCCCGTTTGATCCCCATTCTGAACTCTTGAACTTATACAGATACTCCACCTTCCTTCCTACGAAATCATTAAGCAAACTACTTGACCTGGTAGTGTCCGGCTTGTCAGTCGAGGCCGATATCATCCATGGAGATCTCGAATCCGATGAGCAAGACAGCATTCAGCACCATAAGGAGCTCCTCGAGATGTATGGCTTTATCCTCCAATGGGCACTCTCTGCGGTCGAATTAAAGGCGGCCGAAAAACCAGCAGAGTCAGCTCCTGCCAGACGGGGAACTGGTAAGTCAGGAAGATCAAAAGCCGCCAAGGACAGCAACTGGGATGGCACCGCTCAAGTTCAGGTATCAATGGAAACCATGTGCAAGGTCATGAAGCTCAAACTCAGCAAAATATTTTTAACCACATCGGACCGTGATACATTCATCAACTTGTTCACACGCTCAGTCTATCTGATCTTGGAAAGCGAGCAACGGGTGAAGAGCATGACAATCCGAATGCACGCCTTCAAGGTTCTATGTATCGCAGTGAAACACCATGGCCATGGATTCGGTAAGCTTTGATAGGAAGGCTGATATCAGAGAAGCTGACTTCAAACCAGGTGCGCAGACATCGATCGTACAGAGCTTAACTTACTTTGAGCACTTGTCAGAGCCGATGGCAGAATTCTTACACATCCTTGCTGAACAATACGACTACCCACAACTTTCAGACGAGATATTGAAGTACGCTATTGAAACAAAAGCAATAGCTTTTGAGGACCAATTGGCTAAATGTTTGACAGGGAGCTTGGCAATAAAGAGTTCAACTCGAACGATACTCGAGGACCGAAATCAGTATCAACATTTATCATCAAACTTTCAGAGCTTGCTCCGAGATTAATCATCAAGCAAATGACGCTTCTAGCGAAGCAACTCGACAGCGAGGTATTTATCAAATTTCACGCTCCTAGAAGAGCATTTTCCAGGTATCTAACCTAGTTTTAGTCCTATACCCTGCGGTGTGCCGTGGTCGAAGTCTGTGGAAATCTCATAGCCGATCTCAGCAAACAGGAAGAACGTACCGACAATTGCAAGACACAGATCAACGCTTTCTTCGATGTGTTAGAAGAACGCTTCCTTGATATCAACCCCTACTGCCGGTGCCGAGCTATCCAGGTCTACATGAGAATTTGCGATTTGGAGCAGAAATTTCCCAAACGCCGACAAGCAGCCGCCGAGCTCGCGGCAAGAAGCCTGGAGGATAAAAGTAGCAATGTGCGACGAAATGCTATCAAGTTGCTAGGGAAACTAGTGTCAAATCATCCTTTCAGTGTCATGCATGGTGGTCAGCTCTCGCTAAAGGAATGGACGGAGCGCCTCGAAGCCGTGGATGCCGAACTAAATGCGCTAAGACCCCCGGAGACACCAGGCTTTGACGCAGGGGATGTCTCCCATGTTGACAGCGAACTCCTGGATGATGCGACACAACTGCCCGATGATTCCCCCTCCAAGGCTCCACGAATGACCGAAGAGGAGAAGGATATTGCGACCAAAAAGGCCGCCGAGCAAGCTGCTACGTCAGAGCTGCTTGCGCGACTACAACTAACCCGAAAGTACTACAATGAGGCAATTCGATTTATCGAAGTCCTTCACACGGGATCCACTATAGTAACACAGCTTCTATCATCCAGAAACAAGAGCGAGGCTATCGAGGCAATGGACTATTTTGTCATGCTTGACGCATATAAAGTGGAAACCGCTCGCACTGGGATTCGACGAATGCTGAGGCTCATCTGGACTAAAGGCAACAGCGACGAAGGCAAGGGTGTTCAAACGCACCTGATTGACTGCTATAAAGGACTCTTCTTCGAAGCTCCGGATTCATTTAGTTCAAACGATGCCGCAAACTATATTGCCCGCAACATGATCAGTCTGACGTTCGGTGCGACACCCGCAGAACTTACGTGTCTCGAACAATTGCTCAGCACCATGATGAAGGCTGGCCATATTTCGGAGGGTGTCATTGCCAAGCTTTGGCAGGTCTACGGTGTGCAGAAGAAAGAGATTTCAAGAACCCAGCGACGCGGCGCTATCATTGTTCTAGGCATGATTGCTTTGGCTGACCCTGAAGTTGTCATCAAGGAACTTGAGGTTATGCTTCGGATTGGTCTTGGAAGCCTTGGGCGGTCCGACCTTATTCTTGCAAAATACACATGTATTGCGCTCAGACGAATGGTACCAGGCCGACAGGCCAAATCAAAGGAGTCCAGCATCTCCAAGCTCACTAACGACCACCCTGTGCTAACAAAACTTGCCGCGATGGTTGAGACCGTCTCAGATAGCAAAGAATGGTACGGGGTGGCGGAGCAAGCTATCAGCGCTATTTATGCCTTGTCCAAACATCCGGATGTTCTCTGCTCCGACATTGTTAAGCGAAAGACAAGATCTGTTTTCCAACCACAGATCCAGCGTCCGTCCTCAAGCGGCTCTGGTATGGAAGATGAACAACGGCCTGGGACTGCTTCAACCGAAAAGTCGGTTTCTGGGCAAAAGACCTCATCAGCTGCTTTGTCCCAGCTCCTGTTTGTTGTTGGTCACATCGCGATCAAGCAGATTGTCCACTTAGAATTGTGCGAGCTTGACTTCAAGCGTCGAAAGGCCGAGCAGGAAAAGAACAAACCTCTCAATGCGGCAGCCCAGGGCAATGAAGAACAGGCCGAAAATGATGAGTTGGATCTCATTGGTGGTACCACCGAGGACGACTTTACAGAAGCGATGGCTCACATCCGTGAACGAGAGTTGCTGTACGGCGAGAACTCGCTTCTGTCAAATTTTGGGCCGCTCGTTGCGGAGATCTGCGCAAACAACAACACATACTCCGATCCCAATCTTCAGGCTGCCGCGACTATTTGTATGGCCAAGTTGATGTGCGTCTCAGCGGAGTATTGTGAGAAAAACCTTCCACTACTTATCACCATCATGGAGCGCTCTGATAACCCGATTGTACGAAGCAATGCTGTGATTGCTCTGGGTGACATGGCCGTGTGCTTCAATCATCTCATCGACGAAAATACGGACTTCTTGTACCGTCGCCTCAATGATGAGGATGCATCCGTTAAACGCACCTGTCTAATGACCCTTACCTTCTTGATCCTCGCTGGACAGGTCAAGGTCAAGGGACAGCTAGGCGAGATGGCAAAATGCTTGGAGGACGACGACAAGAGGATTGCCGATCTGGCCCGCATGTTTTTCACAGAGCTAGCTGGCAAGGACAATGCCGTTTACAACCACTTCGTTGACATGTTTAGTCTCCTGAGCGCAGAGCGTAACCTAGAGGAGGGCCCACTCAGGCGCATCGTCAAGTTCTTGATTGGCTTTATCGAGAAGGTAAGTTCTACCATCCAAAAAAGATTGGCCTCATGGAACTGAAGTCGTACTAACATACATTTACCTACAGGAGAAACACGCGCGTCAACTAGCAGAGAAGCTTGCAGCGCGACTACCAAGATGCGAGACCGAGCGGCAGTGGAACGACGTCGCCTACGCGCTTTCGCTCCTTCCTCACAAGAACGAGGACATCGCCAAAACGGTGTCTGGGGGCTTCAACAAGGTCGTCAACACAGCTGCGTAGGCCTGTTGTTTCTTTGTTTCACTTCGATGGCTGTGATAGATCGTACCTGTAAATGATTCTCTCTCTTTTGGAGCGGTTGCTGTTATACCACATAGTTGACATGCATGGCGCAGCGGTTTGGGCTTTGGATTTATACTGGGACGGTGTTTCTTGAACAGTCATGTGAATACGACTCTCTTTCATTCTTTCAATTTGGCTAGATTTGTATGGCCCAGTCGTCCTGTCTGGGTTCTGTGCGTCTGAGACGTTCAACCCAATGTCTTAAGTGCCAAACCCTTATTTCGGGATGCACTTGTGGCTTGAGCACCCGAGCAACAAGTAGAAACGGTTCTAAACACTGGCACAGATCCGGGTAGTTCAACTGTATTTGCGATTCAAAGAGGCCCCGCCACTTGTGTGAAGAAAAAACATGGAATCTAATGTTAAAATGCTCTTAGGCCAAGGTATATGACGCGAGCCATGTCCGTCGGACCAAAGTCGAAATGATGAAGTGATCCAAGAACACACACATCCACTGCTGTATCAGGCACCCCATGCTATGTACGTCAAAAATGATGTAGGTTCATCTAATACCTAGCTAAGCGCCTTTGATTTCACTCTCTTCGAGCTCGTACTGCGCCTTGCGGAGTCCCTCGAGTGCTTTCAACCCTTCCTCGTTCAAAGCTGGCTTTCCTAGAGGTGTGACGGCGCCGGTGAAGAAGCGAGGTTTCCATTCTTCATTCTTTGCCTGCCGCTCAGCAGCCTTCTGCCGTTGACGCTCCTCGATTTCAACCTTGAGCTTGGTGGCTTGATTATACTTCTTGTTGAGGATCGCCTCGGTCACGCCAGACCAGAATTTCCGAGATTCGTTGGATAGTTGGTTTTCTTCAGGAGGCACACTCTTCTCTGCAGGGTAAAGGGGCGCTATGTCAATTAGAAGTTGAGGTTCGTTAACGCCTGACAAAGTGTAGTAAAGCTGGTTGTGCCATGATCCTGAAATTCGGGCAAGCACATCACCCTCCGGGACGTCTTTCGTCCTGGTAATGGTATCCTGGTCAGGATCGTATCGGAATATGATTCCTTCAACCTTATTCTGAGCTCGGCTAATCCACCCCTCCTCGAGATATTGTAGAATCACTTTGATCCTTGTTTTAGGGCAAACAATGAAGCATGTATCTGCCACACTGATAGACAAAGCACCCCTCAGTAGGCCGCCGAGGTGAGCAGCAGGATGTGTCAACTGGTACTCTTCATCGTCCCTCGTACTAATGTTGAGAAAGATTCCTAGGTTGTGTTGCCCCGGTGCGACACGGATGCTTGTACCCGTAAACTTAGCACTGATTTGGTCGAACCCGCGGGCGGATACTCCAGTTTCTGCACAGTCGATATAGAAGGCGGATACTGGCGGGTGATGGGATGTTTGTTCGGTCAAGAAGCAGACTCTCCTCGTATTGCCGTTGCCATCTTTCACGGTTGAGACCCCATTCGCCGAAGGCCCGTTCAACGGCAACGGCAATTCAGGAAGGGTGGAGCCTACTTCCCAGCTACACTGATATCAAGAGATCGTTAGCTGTATCGTGCCCATATACTATAAATCACAAGCTTACCCTAAAGAATTCGCCAAGCGTGGAGTTATAGGGCTTGCATGGCTTGTTCTTGATATATTTCTATATCACTATCAGCAGAATTCTGTCTACGGAATGGAAACCGAAGGCGAGACGAACCAAGTCCTTGGTGAACCAAAATCTCAGAACTTCCAGCGTGCGTCCGAGTGGTTCGTTAGATGTACCAATGCTGTACGTATCCGGTCAGAAAACGAGGCTTTCGTGATTGATGAACAGGGCAGTATTGCTGACCTCGCAAAGGTCTCCGGTCTATCCAAATAATTCCAGTACTCTAATCCAAAGATAAAGCGGATTAATATCCTGCCAGGCCTTGCATGTCCACATCAAGGGCTAAAACCGACCTAAATTAGGCGTCGGCTCCAGGAGTTGAGCGGGTAGTGAGAACCGCACGGAAGCTATGTCGCTCACGCCAACGAATCTAAGAATACCAAAAGCATTCAATCAGCCCACAAAACCCAGTTATAACGAGATTCTATAGTATATGTGTAGCCACATACTTCCGAAGAATAGACAGAAACGTCTTCAGCTTCGAGGATTCGTCCGGGGCCTTCTCCGGGAGATCAGCTGTTGATGTGGATGCCATGGCGAATCTGGGGTTTTCGAGGGTTTGTAAGAGGTGGAGGCTGAGGATGAAGTAGCTATTTCGAGCACTCAAGACACGGGAAAACGGTGGGATTCGAGCGGACAAACTTCCAGGCTGGACGCAGAAGCTATGAGGATACGGGCGCAGAGAGCAGGCAACGTAACGCGGTTTTGTGATTCAGCGATGGAATAGCGGCTGAAATCAGGACGTGAATGATTGAGTCTCACGGTAATCAGGCAAGAAACGACGTGGAGGAGACCAGCCCAGCGTTCGAGGACGAAGTTCAACGAAGCGGTCGAGTTGGAGAGCAGGCGGTGACGTCTTGGGTCGGTCAATACTCCGATATAGCTACCTATTTAGTACTGTCTCTCTGCGCCACCAAAACCGTCGGATGGTTGTTCACTGACAAGTGTGAGATCGAGAGGGAGGGAAGGTGGTCATTTACAAGAAGAGAAGGGTCCAAGGAGGGGTAAGTAGAAAAGAAAGGGGGGGGAGGGAGGCCAGGGCTTGGAAAACGCTTTGAAGCTCTTGCAGGCAGGCTGCGACTTTTCGACTCCGTACGGAGTACCTACACCTGCAGTTCTACTACCGAAAAACCCATGTGAACGGCACAAAGGCTCTCGTCCAATCGGCACATCACGAGGCCTATGCTTCCCTCTTCGATGGCCAGAATCCTATTTACATCAACCTTTGCACCCGGTCACCGCCAGAATATCCTATTCTTTCTTAACGAAACTGCTTCGTCATGGGAATAAGGTCTTCGATGACCCGCTTTCGCGCCAAGAATCGTAGCCACGTTCTTATAGCTGGTCCGTAATCGAACCTCCTCCGTGCTGCTTTCTCGTCATCCTCCTGCTGCGACTGTTGCTCTTCTCGGATTGCCATCCGGAGTCTGAATTGTTCTCCACTCATCTCTATACGGCACTGTGCTAGTTCGTCTATTGAGCTCTGAGAAAACTCGTCTTTCTCCGCAAGCAAGACTGCCTCATTAACAGCTTTCTCAGTGACCCCGTAGGACTCCTCCGGGCCCAAAAGCGTGTTTTCAGGGAGTGGCGCGATGGCCTGAGAACCGATATCGGTCACTTCTAGCACACGGGATGTAACATCTTCCTCGATCGCCTGCAAGCGTTTGATATTCATGGTCAATTCATTGATAAGGTCAGGTAGTGGATCTCGATGGAGGCTCAGTATTGAGAATTCGATCTGATCCGATTCATAGTCCTGCATCCTACGGCGGATATCTGGCATTACCAATCGCAACCAATCCTTGTCCGGATCGAGCTCGCCTGGAAGATCTATGTCAGCGACCTTGCCATCATGTTAGTAGGTGTGACGCACCGACGGCCTGGGGCTGACGTTCCAGTCCATCAAACTTCCACACCTTCTCTAAAGCTGGAACAAAGGCAATAAAGTGAAATCCTGCATCGGCATCGGGCTCTTCACGGCCACGCTTTTTCGACCGATTACGCTTCGATTGCGCCTCGTTCTTGAGCTGAAGGTCTGATTTGAGTATATCCATTTTCCTATGTGCAATGTCAAACAAGCGGAGGCTTCAGAACGGCTGAGCAAGCCTGCTATTCGAAACGTACCTAGCAAATGAGTTGTGTATTCTTTTGACGAACTCAAAATTATTGATTGCGTCTCCTCTTAATGCTGGCGTAAATGGCATAGTAAATTCCCTGAAGCTTTGTAGAATATCTCCAAGATCAGCCCCCTCAATATTATTCACAATATTCAAGAGAGCAACGCTGGCGCAGGCATTACTTGTTGTCTGACATATAGTTAGCGGAAAGACAGCATGAAAAGATAGGAGCAATAGCAGCGAACCTGATTAGCGAACCAGAGCCCTTCAGGACAACTCGCCTCCTGCTTCTCGGGGTCATCCTCATGCCAGCGAAATAGAAATATAACTCCATAGACAGGTCTACTACACCAATTAAGCACTATCAGTGAGCGGATCAGCGTTCAGTGACCGGGAACCCTTACTTTAGGTTTGGCAAGGCGTCATCTTCTACTGAGAAGACTTCTTGAACCTTCACACCGGTTACCCCGAATTCTCGAAGCATGACATTGAAGAAGGCCTGCTGGTATGAGTATAGGCGCGGCAGACAGGTGTGGTGCAAGTGGGAAATAAGACATACTGGGTCCGAGTCCAGCTCGCAGAAGCCGTTCCATGATGCTTTTTCAGCTTTCGAGGCCGGTTGCAATGAATCAACCGTCTCATCTATTATCTCTGCTGAATCATTCAACTTCTGTCGTTTCAGGCGCCCACTCATAGCTAAATCTCAAGTGAAACAGCGAGAGGTCCAGTCTGGACAGTCTGGACGAATGGGATAAATCTTGAAAAAATTGTCTTTAGAGAGGCACTGATGATGGCGTAGTGCCACTGAATACCAGATCAAAAGAAACGACCGTCTCAGGAGTCAGAGCACCAATGCGGGCTTGCTAGGGGCTAGATTATTCATACCCGAGGCTTTTGCACAGCGAATGAGACGTTTACCAGTAATTCGTCTAAATCTAAAGACTAATTAAGTAACAGAAACAAAGAAATAAAGAAAGACGAATCTGGGACATTGTTCAATAGCTGGGGAGAGAAGCCGAGCAGCCAGATGTACGTAGGTAGCTGGCAAGCTGCTCGTGAGCTTTTGGCCGGTCTAGTCCCGATTTGGAATGCGCGCGTCAAAGAAAAATATCAACGAGTATCAAAAAGCTCCGAGCTTCTACAACCACGACCGTCCACCAACCAACACCAACCTCGTTCCAAGTTCAAACCCTCGGGATTTCTCTGCAAGGGAGCTACACTCGTAGCTAGTCCATCACTCCCCGAGCCACTCGACGTCTCCCATTACAGTTCAAGCTCCCGGAGTTTACATCTGGCAGCACAACATCATTACCCACTAATTGAAAGCGACCACAGCATGCCATGAGCGACACTCCTCGGCTTCGCTCCGCGTTTCCCTCAACGCCGCAGAAAACGAGGGATAGTAATAGTTC
Organism: Aspergillus karnatakaensis; assembly: GCF_047715665.1. Lineage (NCBI taxonomy): Eukaryota > Fungi > Ascomycota > Eurotiomycetes > Eurotiales > Aspergillaceae > Aspergillus > Aspergillus karnatakaensis. The sequence continues at coordinate 49,988 of NW_027395731.1, read as the reverse complement.
GCCTTCAAAACCCCGAACAAGAGAACTTCCGTCTTCAAGGGCTTTTTCGTCGAAGACGCCGTCGGTCGTCCAGAATGGGGACTCGTCGCTCATTCCGACCCGCATCGTCGACCCTCCAACACAGCGGTCGTATGTAGTGGCGGTCTACATGGCCCTCAATGCATGGCGACTTTATGAGGGCTACACAGCTTCCGATGACCTTGATTCAACTTGGCTATTCCTAAAATGGGCCTCTATAGATGGTGTCTTCCTTTTTGGTCTTCAGGCTTTGCGCATTCCCTGGATGGAATGGGCTTTTCCGACAACACTTGCGCTGTTTCTGGTCCACGTCGCGTTTAACATCTTTTTGATGTTCCGTATTCCGGTATGTGTGGCGCCTTCATTGACTTAACCGATATTAATTTTGATTGCCCCTTCGCTAGATCCCTCTCACGACCTGGTTCTCTGGAGCAATGAAGCTCGCGTATGATCGGGAACTATCTATCTCCGGTCAGAGTATCAAGCCCGGCGACATCATAAACAATGCGTCTCTCATTCTCGGAAAGCAAATAGTCAATATCCTTCCTGAAGGGTAAAGTCTTCTGCCGCTTACTTCTACCCTATCTTGGATGCTAACTTGCATACCTTAGGTCGGCCATCTTGAACCCGGACTTAACACCGCTTTGTCTAGATGGACAAAAGGCTACCGTTGAACTGCCGATTCGGGTTAACCAGACCGACCCAATTCTTATCGAATTGCTACGCGTCGACTTCAATGACGGCGACAGTGAAGTCATCTCGATCCCCGCCAAGCAACTAAAACAATTAAAGAAACAAGCGGACAAGAGGCATTTGCAATCAAGTTCAGACCTTCACCGTGATCTCCTTTTACCAATCAAACGCACTGGTGTATATCGCCTGCAGCGAGTTGTGGATGAATCTAAGCTTGAAGTCCGTGTGCGATCCTCTGATGCCATCGTTACGTCTTGTCCCCGCGCATTGATCAAGAATTCGTATGCCCACAAATGCAAGGGCGAGCTTTCAAACTTGGTGTTGGCGGTTGAGGGCACTCCACCCCTCAAGATCAAATACAGCAGGCAGGTAAACGACCATGATCGAGGCTTCTCGTTCCAAAACATTCAATCAGATCATCTACGTACTCCACTTCTGGGTCATAGGTCTCTTGGTCGTCTGTTTGACGCACGTGAGCCTGATGTCGCGTGGGCACAAAGTCAAATTATCGAGATTCCTCTCAATGAATCCCTGAATACCGGGGGTGACTGGCTCTACATGATTGAAGAAGTACACGATGGGTCTGGTAACGTGGCAAATTACTCAATGGTCTTGGAGGATGCGGACCGGCAAGCGGCAAAATCTTTATCTCAATGGCATCAATTCTCTGTTCATGAAATCCCTCGACTATCGCTGTCTGGGTGCAATGATCAGAAGTTCCTTCAGGTTGCCCGCGGGGAAAGTCTTCCTCTCCCTGTCAAATTCCATAATCTGAATCAGGGGTACGATGTCGATGCGCCCTTCTCCCTTTCGTACTCTTTTGGCGTTTACGGCCACGAGAATACTGAGGATCCTGCACGCTCCATGCGCCAACTCTCGCTCCAATCGGTCGACCAGAAACCCTTTATCAAAGAGCCAGGATGGTACAGCCTGAAGTCCGTTTCCAGCCAATTTTGCCCTGGGGAGATTCTAGAACCCTCATCCTGCTATTTGCGCAATCCGCCAGAGCCTGAATTATCTATTCGGTCCGAAAAAGTCTTTGATAAATGTGCCAATAGTCCAGTGGGATTGATTGTCGATTTAGATCTCACAGGCTCACCTCCATTCAGGGTACGGTATTCTATTGAGCATTCTAAAGGTGTTGAGACCAAGCATCAAGTTATAGATGGATTACGCTCCCAGTTGGACTTCACCCCCTTGGAGGCCGGTCATTACCGGTACCGGTTCTTAGATATTTCCGACAGTGTCTATACACCTCGATCGCTGGAAAATAAGGCATTTGTCTTGGAGCAAGACGTGAAACCTCCTGCATCAGCACATTTTCTTGGGACCAAGGAAGTCCGCAAGGCTTGTTTTGGGGAACCGATTTCAGTTGATATTGCCTTTTTGGGCGAGGCGCCCTGGACATTACATTACGAACTCGTCCACAATGGTAAGAAGACGAAACACACTCTCGAGTCTGAAACTGCAAAGTCTACTATTGTGACGGACAGACTGGTCAGCGGTGGCGAGTATAACCTCGTGCTCACAAGCGTAAAGGATCGCTCCAAGTGCAAACGAAATCTCAATGAGATTCTCAAAATCGACGCCAGATCCAAACCACCTCATGTTTCCTTCGGTCACATTGAAAACACCAGAAAATACTCGGCACTACACGGAGCCAAGGTCGATATACCTGTCAGACTTAGTGGTGAACGCCCCTGGACGCTACGATATAAAAATCTGGAAGGAGATGGTTCGATAGCCACGAAAACCTTCTGGCAGGAGAACAGTTTATTGGGTGTGGACGAGGAGGGACGTTACGAGCTTGTGGGAATAACGGATGCATCGTGCCCCGGATCGGTTGATGAAGCAGCGAAACAGTTTGAGATCTCGTGGATTCCTAGACCCCAAATCACTGCCGTCGACGATACTCCTGTGGGGCCTGATGGGTTGGTTGTGAAGAACGAAATCTGTCAGGGACAAGGCGATAGCCTCGAGCTTCGCTTGACAGGAAATCCGCCTTACAGTATCCAATGTGAACAACAAAGAAAGGTGGCCCGTGGTTCAACCCAAGTGCGCGTACGAAGCCTCAAAACGGCTCTGCATGCGCTTTCAATGGAAATGGAGACATCTGAGCCGGGCGACTTCACGTATCGGTTAAAAGAAGTCGGCGATAACCTTTACAATACTGACCCGAGAGGCAATCAAGTCGTGGTCACGCAGAAGGTAAACCCACTTCCTTCCGCGCGGTTTGACGCTCCTGGGCGTATCTACGGTTTCTGCAAAGAGGATAACAACGGCGAGGAATGGGTACCCCTCACTCTTGAGGGAGTGGCGCCATTTTCTCTCGAAATCTCAATCAAACACTTCGCGAAGGCGAAACCAGAGATTGTGGCCATCCCAAACATCAAATCTAACCGACACAGTCTCCCAATTCCAAGACGTCATCTTGAGCTAGGCCAACACGTCGTCAGCATCCACAAAGTTCGAGACTCGCGAGGATGCGAGCGATCATATCACACGGACCTCAGCTCAGTGAGAGTAGCCGTCTCCGACGTACCTTCGATCATACCGCTTGAATCAAAACTCGACTACTGTGTGGGCGAACGCCTTTCCTTTTCGCTCTCAGGCCACTCTCCATTTGAAGTATTCTACACTTTTAACGGCATTGCCAGGAAAGCATCCACGCAATCCAATCATTTCCGCCGTATCGCTGAAAAACCCGGTGTCTTTGCGATTACAGCCGTCAGTGATGGTGCGAGCGGGAAATGTAAAGCTCACAAGGACATTGTGAAGACAATTCACCAGATGCCTAGTGTCAGAATCAGCAACGGTCAAATCTCTATTGTGGATATTCATGAGGGTGGTGAGGCGGAGCTCGAGTTCGAGTTTTGGGGAACTCCACCATTCGAATTCACGTGTGCTATCCCTTCTCTGAATGATACTCTCTTGGACTTGAACACTAACTAAAGTTCTCAGGTACATTCGAAGTACAAACGCTCGGAAAGGCAAGAAGGCCGAAATACTCGACATCAAGCATGATATCTCTTATGAACACCGGAAGATTATCAAGACATCTGACGAAGGTACATACGAGGTTGTGGCGATCAAGGACAAGTATTGTTCGTTCTCTGCTCAGCCTTCGTTAGAGAAGAATGAGAAACTCCTGACAGGCTCATGAACTATAATGGCGGGTATTGATGTGAAATTCTATATGCTCATGCGTTCACTTCCAGTTCAGCTCCCGAAGGTCATCCATCATCTTCAGTAATGTTTGTTTTTAAAGTTCTGTATATAGCATTGCAACGGCGCTTTATGGTATCTTTTTTCACGTGACAATCAATGCACAATTATTTACATACTTAAACTGATCTCTGGACTTCAATACGAGTCACCATGCCCTCCCCTAACCTCGAAATCTCATTCAAAATTGCCGTGCGGTTGATCGAAATGCTTGTCCCTGCTGCCGAACCGCTGTTTTCTTCGGGCATCGTTGAGTACGCAAGACCTAAGCTCCAGCCCTTTGTCCTCGTGGCTTGCGGATTCCAAAGTCCACCAATAACATCAGAATGCTCATGTCCACAGAACAAAAGGATGTTGGGGCTGAAACAAGCCTGCAAGTCGCGAACGAATGATCTCATAACAGCTAGCTTTCCAGGCCGAGCTGCATCGCTCGATACATTCAGGTTTTTGAATCTAGAAACTGATGCTGACCGATCATTCAGCAGCTTCGAATTCAGGTGGATAACAAAATCATAGGGTTCAAGTGCAGGGATGAACAGTTGGGAAATATCCAGGTCAGGCCCTTGCTCTCGTACAAGCTTCATGACGGCCTTTGCAAGGGTGCAGATTCGCGCTGCCACGACCTTTGGAGGCATTTCATACTGTGTCCATGTCACACCTTCAGGATCGATGTCGGAGCCAACAAACATGGAAACACTGTTCATTGCTGGGTCGATGCTTCGCCACGCGGCGAAACGAGTCCGGATTGCTTCGATTGCCTTCTGATCTAAGACCCCGCCCAGATCAACAAGCATCGGGTCTTGCTGCCAGTCCCACCGAGAGATAGCGTGCAATGTTCTAAGAAAACCGGTCATGGTACTTGAGGGGGTTTCCCAGGGATGTGGTTGAGTAAAGGCGCGGGCTGCCATTAGCTCGATTAGTTCCTCGTTGACATGTCCATCAAAAAGATGGCGGCTAAACCAATATTTGACGAGGCGAATGGTTGAGGATAGGAGTGGGAACCTAGTGCAAAGCGTTCGAATTGCTTGTGACAAGCGAGGGGAATGCACGAAGAGTCGCTTGTAGGCAGCGAGTGCGTAAGAGATCTCCTGCTTTATTTGCGAGCTTTCACCCTGCTCCTTGACTCGGCGTTCGAGCAGTGTTTGCTCTCGGTCATGATGAATCCTCAGACGGAAGGTGACTCCAGACTCATGCGTTAGGTCAAGAAATGCGTTATTGAGGAATTTGCTATGTTCGTTCTCTAGCCCAACCCTACCCGAAGAGAAGTTGCCGGACTCGGTCAAAGCATCTCCAATCTTGACAAGGAATGCTACCTTTGTCATTTGAATGGCAACCAAGTCGTCGGGCCATCGCGCAGAACTCTCGAATTGGAGCACGACGTCCACAGGGGTAGCGCCGTGGTTCTGACCTGCGTGAAGTGCTGTGTACCTAAGTAACGGGCTAGCAGGTGCCAGTTGTCTGACGGTTAGGGGAACCCCTTCCATAGTCTGCACTGATTTCTCCAAAGAACTGAAGGCATCGCTTACTAGCTGGAAGGCGGAGCTAGAATATGCCAATATTCCATCACCGTGATCCCGCAATTTTTTGTCAAACTCGTCACCAATATAGCCTATGTCGGCCTCGCCATAATCAAAATGACGCTTGAGAATATGGGAAAGAATTTGGTGCACTATAGAGGTTGAGGGATCTTCAGACCATACCAAGCTCTCACGGATACTGCCATCTCTGAAACGTCTAAGCTCAGCCTTATCACCCCAGAACGACCGGAATGATGCAGCTGCCTCCTTCTCCTCGGCAGTTGGGCCATGATCGACCACACGCGTAGCATTCTCAGAGTTCAAAAGTAATCCCACGAACAGGCTGCGCGTCTCTGACTTGCGGTTGGATTTCGAGTCCACAGACCAAGAGCTAGGAGGAGTCTTGGAAATGTTGAGGAGATATATCCTGTCACCTAAAGCTTTCAAAAGCACTTCGTAGATTGCGAACTCTTTATGGCGGGCTACAAGGGTATCCCCAGGTTCTGACAGCCGGAGAGTAAGAAGTCGATCAAACCTCAATAACGGCTCATCAATTTTAGAGATGAAAACTTTTTCAAAGTTATCATCTCGTGACTCATTCAACATCCTGAGGGTCAGGCTAGCTTGATGGCGAACCGATGAGTACGACCAAGGCGTCATTTTATAGAGAACGTTCAGCCCCCTCTTTCCGTCGTAAACCACCACCGCACCGCTCGGGAATGAAACGTCCGATGCCGAAAATAGCAGAGGCTCCGTCAGGTCCTTTGCCGTAAGAAATTGTATGGTCGCTTTGAACAGCTGATAGCTACTGTATGATTTCATGAGGACCGGCTTGCCACCTGGGCCTCCACCTTCGAGTAAAAGGGCCATAAAGACAGACCACTCGAAGCCTCCAAGGCCACCCTGGTTGGAAGACGAGCCAAACCCGCGCTGATGTAGCCAGATACGGCCGAGGAGGCATGCATCTTTAAAAGCATCACAACTTTGAGCGGCAGTAGATAAAAGCCTGTGATAGAGAGCAACAGTCGCTTCGGAGCGAAGACACGAGTTGTAGAATGGGGTAGAGGCCTGCTCATCATGTCCTCTATTTGATGCATTGCGTACGTTGTTCTTCAGTGGTAAAGTACGCGAAATGGGGAACATTGCATCTTCAATTGCTGTGATGATGCGAATCCGGGACTTTGCGCGTCCTCCAGGCTTTCCAGTACTGCTTGGCTGCAGTACAATAATGGGGCGAAGGCCGTCTCCATCTTGAAATTCAAAATAGATATCCAGGCCAGCGCTCAATTTGTCTTTGATCCCGGCGGCAATACATGCAACGTAATACGCTCGTTTATGAAAGTAGCGATGATTCGTGTAGTCTTTTTCCTGAAAGATTGAGTTTGGCATTGTCACAGACATATCAATAGAAGAAGGCGCTGCTATCTTCGAGCCTGTTCTGAGCGCAAAGCTGCCAACCACATTGACATTCAAGGGCCGGGAATATGCCACTGTATACTTCGTGTCCTTCGCAGGACGTGGCTCTGGGTATGGGACGGTAACACCATGCGACTGTCGCAGCTCTTTCTCGGCATCCGAGGGCAATTTTGGTGATCGTTCGGGTAGGCGCTCGATGAGATCCTTGAGATCATGCAGGGTTTCCTTGACTGTCGCAAGCTGTTTGTCGTAATTCGGCCTCGACTCTGCAATCATTTCGTCAAGCTGTAGCTTGAAAAGACTTGATTTGAAAAAGCCGGTGGCCAATGCCATTTCTGCAGCGGCAGGGTTGCCAGCCAATTTGCCTGCCTTTGAGGTGACTGTCCGCTTCGAGCCGTTGGCTACATCCATCTTGATAAACTGGCTTGCGCTCTGGTCAGGGTCGGACACGGTTATATTCTCGCGGGAGTCTGCGCCTCCAAAAGGACTCAATTTCCTTCTCTTCACCGTATGACTAGACATTTCGGGTTATTAGTAGCACTGTCCGGTTTAGTTGAAGCCCAACAGGTTTTGCGCTTCATTCGAAAACAGAAGCTCCAATCTTTTTTTTTTTTTTTTCGTGCCGAGCAATAATCTCAAATCCGATGTCTGATAACATCACGTGCTCCTGATAAGATACATCTGCACGTGACTGTACGCAATGATGTCTGAAATAGTATTTAGAAAGGGTACCAGGATCTCACTATCTACCTACCTAGTTACCATTGTTTAACCTCTGGAAGCAAACAGTGGAGATATCACAGTGATCTTGTGTGTGTGTGCACCTACTTCTATACACTTACCATTTGTCCTAGATCCGGCTAAACCAATGCCCAATCACCTAGCTCCAAACTATGACTCCTCTGACAGACCTACGCTTTACAATAATTGGTCAGAACCCTCCCAGCTCATCGCCGAAATCGCTGACTGCTTTCTAATTTCTGTCACGATTCCAGATTCAGATTTCAATTGCAGCTTCAATCATCTTTGTTTTTTGATTCTACGTATATAAACTGCTTTCGGTTCTTCACTCCCAACCTCCTCCTTAACCATAATGCTCCAGGAAACTGGAGGTCCAGTCCCTCCCAACACTGATCATGTATGTATCAATGATCCCACATACCCCGCGTATAGCTGGTTCTTAAGCAATTATCCACGCACCAGACACAATGACATATATTTTACCTGATGATCCCATTGCTTACGGTAATCAGGCTGTCAGTGTGTCGCTTCCCACATGGGAAGCGAATGTGGCATATGAAGAAGGGGAGCTCTGGGTTATCAATAAAATGCAATGTGGCTACCCTCGGTTCTTCGTACACCCCATCATTCAGGAACTCGCCACTGAGATTATCTCTCGATTTGGCGATAGGGAGAAAGAGGCCGCAACTCTTTTTCCCTCTCCGCATACCGCGCGAGTGTGCCAGACCTTCATTTCCTCCAAAATTTCACCCGAGGAGGCACATAAAATCCGCGTTCTAGACTTTGCTCCCACGCAGCAATTGGAGGCCGAACTTCCCACAATCACATCACTATTATCGTGCGTCATATACCCTAAAGAGTTTGCGAAAATTGCGAAACAAGTGTGGCAACATTCTGGCGATGGTGTCTCGAGTCGGCGAGGCGAATTCTGTCTCGGTGCCCTGAAGGATGATCTCCTCGCGGAAAGAAAATCTTCGACTGCAGATGCAGCATCCCAGCGGTTCTGTAAAGGTCCTCGCAGATATCAAGGACGGGGCTCCGTAACTGGAATAGGCAAGGGCGCTTTGCACGCTACAACCTCAACCAACCAACCTCAAGAAGGACGCGAATCGGTCCAGTTCATTGAAGAGCGTTTTGGTCGGAACCTGAATATTTCCTTAGCCAATCAAGCAAAGGTTGCTGTTCGCAGGCGAATAGCCGGTGTCTTGACCGAAGATGTGGATCTGAGTGAAGCCCTGGATAAGACCTCGGACGAGGGGAGAATAGCTGGCCTCGCGGAATCGGATGTTTACTTGTTCCCCACCGGCATGAGCTCGATCTTCAATTCTCATCGATTACTACTTAATGCCAGGGGTCCTTTGAAAAGCGTATGCTTCGGGTTCCCTTACATTGACACATTGAAAATCCTTGAGAAATGGGGTCCTGGCTGTGTCTTTTATGGCGGCGGGTCGTCTCAGGATTTAGATGATCTAGAGTCTCGTTTGGCCAGCGGAGAACGTTTTCTAGGTCTCTTTACTGAATTTCCCGGCAATCCCCTCCTTAAATCTCCTGATCTTAAGCGCATCAGGGACCTTGCGGACAAGTATGACTTTGCCGTCGTTGTCGACGAGACAGTGGGAAACTTCCTCAATATCAACGTGCTCTCACATGCAGATATCGTGGTTAGTAGCTTGACGAAGATCTTCAGCGGAGACAGCAATGTCATGGGAGGGAGTGCAGTGCTCAACCCGCATGGTAAATACTATCAGCTATTAAAACATACCTTTAGCCGGGACTATGAAGACAATGTCTGGGTCGAGGATGTTGTCTTTCTCGAGAGGAACAGCCGTGATTTCGTCTCCCGTATCGAGAAAATCAACAGTACCACAGAGAACATTACGCAGATGCTCAAAGATTCTCCACTTGGTAAGCCAGCTGCCTTCTGTTCACTTCCTGAAAGCCTATATTAACTATATACTTAGTCAAAAATGTGTACTACCCCAAGTACAACCCTTCACTTCCGTTGTATGAGGCATTCCGCACCCCAACCGGAGGATATGGTGGTTTGTTCTCAGTCACATTTCATTCCACCGCAGAGGCGGTAGCCTTCTTTGATAACCTAGAAGTCTTGAAAGGACCAAGTCTCGGTACGAACTTTACCTTAAGGTATGTTTCACTCATCTGGTTGTGGTTGGTCATATCGGACAATTCGCTAACTCAACATTTATAGCTGCCCGTATACGCTACTAGCTCATTACGGTGAGCTTGAATGGGTATGTATCTTGACCACTTTCGTATTAGCTAGGTATAGTTCGATCTTTCTAACTCTTTTTTCAGGCAAATTCATTCGGTGTAGAGTTTGACTTGGTGAGGATAAGCGTTGGCTTAGAGGAAGCGACATTTCTTGGCGCTCGAGTGCAGCAAGCATTGGATGCAGTAGCTTTGGTTCGGCAAGGATAGATTCGGATGCTCCATACCTAGGTGAAAGTTCCTCTGGGTACTTTTAGTTACACCTTGAACGTCAGCGGGCTTGCTATGGCTCTACGATCCTACTTGGAACAGTATCATATCAATAGAATAGCCGTGGTTAAAGACGAGCCTGCCTGTTCGGAGAATTCGACAGGCACATAACACTAATGCCAAAAGATGATGTACGACAATTGAGACGAAACTGGTGCAAGGCATGGAGTAACTTCAAACAAGGCGTAGCAAATGGAGTAATGTTAGGATTGACGAGGAATCGAGCCGATTATTCGTCGTTAAGCATGTATTCGGTATTTGGCCTCAAGAAGCACCCAGGTCGCCGCTACCTGTGCGTCTTAATGCCTGCCTCATAGTTTCTATGTTTATCTCGCCGCTGAAGCCAGGGGATACTGGTCTCTCAACAGCGAGACGCGGACTCTCAGCACCACGAGGTCCTCGGTTTGGAGAGAGTTCCAGGCCTTTAAATGATGTTGATATGCTGGTTGGTGGAGATGTACCCACACCATGTGACGATACTGGTGAGTGCAAGGGCGAGGGGGAAACATTGCGATACACTGTAGCCAGAGCTGTTGGACTACTCGTTCCTTTTTGAACAAGGTCGTTGCTGGATGCACACTCGCTGGTCTCAGCATTTTCAGCATGCACGACGTCGGCGAACGAGATAAAGCTGAGACGTCGAATATCATTAGCATCCGGGTGCTGACTATTCAGCGCAGGCTCTTCTGTATATCCGGCATCAAGAGCGATATGATCAGGCGATGGCGATTGCAACGATTGCTCTCCAGGGATGCCACCAACGGCAGGTTGATGTATAGCATGGGTAATGATCTCGACTGAATCTGGATCGAGTGCACCGTCGGTTATTGCAACAGAAGAAGCCTCCAGCACTGGGGGAATATGATTTTCGGTTCGAATATGGGAAGGGATTGAAGGTGATGTTTGAGGAAGCAGGATATCTTCTTGCACGCTGCGTTCGAAAATCAGAGAAGCAGGCGATTGAGCTTGTAACGGAGACCGCTGGGATGTATGTTCCGGTAACGATGGAATTCGATGGGGAGTTCTTCCTCGTGGATGAGGAAGCAGGCTATTTTCTGAGTGAAGGGTCAGTGGCTGTGGGCGTGAAGCACCGGCAGCCAATGTCAACTTCGAGTCGTAGGTCATGCCGATAGCAGAGCTTTGAGTTCGGGCATCGTCGTCTCCTATCACACATTTGCATCGCGGCTTTGGCACCGATATCGCTTCACTTTTCTCGGTATTGGTATTTCTCCAAGTAGAATCATCGCGAGAAATTCCTATCGTGCCATGAAGTGGCGCTATAGTCTCGCTGGTGTCCTCAAATCCTTTGCTCTCGGCCATGATAGAAGTTCGGGCGGTCCGGCCGCTGGCTTCGCTGGTGTAGTTGGTGGGATTGATCTGAGAGCCGTCCAACTTCGATCTGGAGGTTCAGTGCGTCCGAGAACAACTAAATAAATAACAATCCAAATCGCGACATGTATCAAAGGGTCGGTTGTTTGTTGAGTCGGCAGTGGACGTTGAAATAAGCCTAGAAGGTATCAACTCAGGAATAATACACAACCTACGTTGGCATTTCTTTTCTGCGAAAAACTAGTGAGGAAAAGCGCAGAGCTCACTTTGCAACGATTAAAGCAGACTTCTTTGCTTGCAGCACCAGGCACGTTGGTTTTAATCAGCGTTGTTTGGGATGAAGGAACAGACTAGCTAGAATCAGATTCAACGTGACTGTTGCATAGAACACATAGATAGATGTCTGAGAAGGTATTAACTCAAGGAAATGAAGTAACTTATTAAGTGATCTCATCAGAGGCTGTGTCCAAGAGCAGGGCAGGCCTCGAGAATTTATACAGCCGTTGAGCGAGAAGCTTGAGTGGACACATGACACCTGCCAAGAGGCAATCTGGTGGGGAGATTGGATAAGGCGCACGTACATAAGCCTGGAAATGCTTTCTGACTAATACTCCGTAGCTAGAGCACAATTCGGGTCACGGGACACTACGCGGAAAAGTTGACGAGAATTCTGGCTCGATCACCATACTTTCAGGGAGATTCCCTTATGGTTTGCGCCTACTCCATTAAAGAAACGACACTAGTACTCACTGTATGTGCTCTCTATATCTTGCAAGTGCTGTGATATTCTAATCGGCTCTCCGTTTATCAGATCTGAGTTTTCGATTCTCGCCAGAGACCAGACGACGCCTACTCCTCCATATTCTCGCTGCATTCAATTTCAACAGTACAAAACACTTGTAAGAATGTCGTCCTGTGTAGCGGCTTCTAGAAGGCCAATCTTGGGCTTGCCATTTTTACTACCACCGTCTTGCGAGTCTGTCTCCCTGGAGTTGCGGCGAAGTCAATCCTCTTACAGACGCACAAAACAACGCCTGCGCGTGAAACCGGACACTTCGTTCGGCTTGCCTTCGGGCAAAGCGCAAGACCAGATTATTTACAACCCTCCATCGAGTTCTCCGTCCGTCTATCACACTCCGACAAAATTCCTCCCTTCTAACGATGTTCGGAAAACGCTTCGTCCTGATACATCTGCAACTATCGAGAATGTGAACGAGCTTCCTTCCGTGTACAAGTCCTCTGTCGAGAAGCGATACCATTTGAGCCCATCCGACATAAAAGAGATCCGTGATCTCCGGTTGAGCGACCCAATGACTTGGAGCCGGTCGAAGCTGGCGAGACGCTTCGAATGTTCCCCGATATTCATCGCCATGGTATGTGAGGCAAGCCCCCAGAAGAAGGAAATTCAAAAGCAAGTGCTGGAAGCAGTACAATCAAGATGGGGCGCGAAGCGCCGGATGGCCAGGGAGGATCGCAAGCTGCGGAAAGAATCTTGGGGCAGGGACGAATAAACACCAACCTAGGGCACCAGCGACTTCTCTTTCTTTATGCTCATCATCTCCTTCGCGATTGTATTCTTGCTCAGCATTTTTGGGACCTTCAGCCCATAATGGCGCCTTTATCTGTACAGTAGTAGACAGCGCCTCTTGGCAAACTTGTATTCCAGGATCAACCAGGTTAATTCCATAGCCAATTCGATTATAGTCAGCTTGTTAACTGGAGGGCATCCTTGTTGAGAGCGAAGTATAGCTATGTAAATAGAAGATTGGGCCATAGCAAGTACACCTGGTTAATCTTAGTGATCATTGCGCGCTTAGCTACGGTAAAATTTATGTTTGACAGGTTCGGGGGTTGCCGTTAGGTAAAACCCACCCAACAGGAAGTGCATGAATCACGACAGAATAATGCCCCTCTTCCTCCGCCGTATTACAACCTCCCTTGTTGGACATAGACAGTATATTCCTTCGGCCTCATTGTTCGCTAGGAGACACCAGATTCCCCAGCATATCCTATTTTGTTCGAACATAAGTCAGCTATCGTTCCGCCGCTCACTCTACGGACATATCAGCGATCACAAAATGGCGCCGCAACTTGAGCCATTTTTCAAGCAGTGAGTCCTTCTACAGTCTGAAAAAGAAAAAAAAAAAAGAAAAACCAATCAAATCTGACATAAGAGTGCTTCTCTCATAGGGTTGACGGGCTCTCTGGTACCTTTATTGACCGTGAGTCTTCGTGTCTGAGATCTAGCTATTCGTGGGGTACTGATAAGAGCCGAAGGTCTGCGTAAGGCCGTCGCAATTCCTTCTATCTCCGCTCAAGATGAGAACAGAAAGGATGTCTTCAAAGTATGCATTACCAGGCTGTCTCTTCAGTGCTCTTGATCTAAAACCAGTTTCTTTCCTAGATGGCAGAGTTTCTTGCCTCAGAGCTCGAAGCCCTAGGAGCCGAAGTACATCAAAGGCCACTCGGCAAACAGCCCGGAAAGGAACACCTCGACCTTCCCCCTGTTGTCATAGCTCGATATGGTAACGACAAGAACAAGCGAACTATCTTAGTTTACGGTCATTACGATGTGCAGCCTGCCCTTAAAGAAGACGGCTGGGCTACGGAGCCTTTTGAACTCACCATTGATGACAAAGGAAGGATGTTTGGCCGCGGAAGTACTGACGACAAGGGCCCGGTCTTGGGCTGGCTGAATGTGATTGAGGCTCACAAAAAGGCTGGGGTTGAGCTTCCTGTCAATCTTCTTTGCTGCTTTGAAGGCATGGAGGAGTACGGCTCTGAAGGCCTGGAAGACTTCATCCATTCTGAAAGCAAGGGGTTCTTCAAAGACGCAGATGCCGTATGCATCTCTGACAACTATTGGCTTGGGACTGAGAAGCCCTGTTTAACTTATGGGCTGCGAGGTTGCAACTACTACTCCATCAGCGTCTCGGGTCCAGCTCAAGACCTCCATAGCGGTGTCTTCGGCGGCTCTGCCCATGAACCTATGACTGATTTGGTCAATGTTTTGTCCAAGCTTGTGGACTCGCATGGAAATATCTTGATCCCAGGCCTCATGGATCTCGTCGCCCCTGTCACGGAAGACGAACAGTCTTTATATGCCGATATAAGTTACAGTATGGAAAACCTACATGAATCCTTAGGCAGTGAAACGGGAATCCATCCGACCAAGGAACGGACACTCATGGCTCGCTGGAGGTACCCATCTTTGTCTATACACGGCATAGAGGGAGCGTACTCCGCCCCCGGAGCTAAGACTGTCATCCCAGCGAAAGTCATTGGCAAGTTCTCCATTCGAACCGTGCCAAACATGGAAAGTGCGGATGTGAACAAGCTTGTATTTGATCATGTCCAGTCAGAGTTTGCGAAGTTAAACAGCAAAAACACTTTGGACGTATGGCTACAGCACGATGGGAAATGGTGGGTCGCCAGCCCCAAGCATTGGAACTTTGCGGCTGCCAGTAAAGCTGTGAAGCAAGTTTTCGGAGTGGAACCCGATATGACTCGTGAGGGTGGCAGGTATGTATTGACAATCGCACTTCGTATCTCCCACTTCGCGCATGACCCTGATTCTGACTCTCAACGACAGTATCCCGATCACCTTAACTTTCGAAGAAGCGACGGGTAAGAACGTCCTGCTTCTACCAATGGGAAGCTCAACCGATGCTGCGCATTCGATCAACGAAAAACTCGACAAGAGAAACTATATTGAAGGAATTAAGCTCCTTGGTGCCTATCTGCATTACGTGGCGGAAGAGCCTACGACAACCTAGGTATAGGTAGCACATGGACCCAGTGAGGATTAGTGCTAGCTAGCATATTCGCTCAACAATACTAGAGTGACTTCTGAGACCTTCAAAATAATCAAATTTCTCGCAATTGTGCTTCGTAGACAATCTAGGAATTGGTCATGTGATTGAACGCCGCACCGCTCGTGACGCGACTACGCGACGTGATTCTTAGCAGATTTTCAGAACAAAGACGGACCCGAAGACAAAGATCGGATTATTTTAGTGATTTGCTCTGTCTTAGCCCTTGAAATCATTGGGTCCAATGCTTTCCTAGGAATTCTGTGGAAGACAGTCTCGCCTGTTCTTCGTTTCTACACTCGCAAGACTATGGACAATTCAGATCTTACTATCTATTAGTAGATCTGTCGGCAACATGTCGCATCGGAAACGCCTTCAATACTCCCAGGATGTCACTGACTCGGAAAGTGAAGATGAATCACAGGGCCCTACTTCCCTTTCCCCCCAATCAGTAGGTATTCCACGTTAGAGCACGAGTGCTAGGACTAACATTCGTTAGCAGAGGAAACGTGCCCGTGCATCCAATACTCCCCGCTCCGACAGCTCTGGAGATATTCTCGATGTAAACTATGATGATTTTGAGTTAGGACGAGGACTGAGGTCGATCACTGCCGCTCTTGAACAAGACGAAGACGAGTTGGAATTGCTCGCAACACAGATCATTCAGGAGAAATACTCATTTTCTAGTGACGAGCCCAACGTGGCTTCCGAACATGGAATACTTGAGAAAGTTGAATGCTATAACTTCATGTGCCATGACCACTTTCAAGTTGAGCTTGGGCCATTAATCAACTTCATTGTGGGGAAAAATGGGAGTGGTAAGAGTGCAGTTCTCACGGCTATAACTCTCTGTTTGGGTGGGAAGGCATCGGCTACCAATCGGGGTCAGAGTCTGAAAAGCTTCATTAAGGAGGGCAAAGAGTGAGTGGTTATTCACGATAAGAGGTCCCTACCACTGACTTGCGAAAGAGCTGCCACCATCGTTGTTCGAATCAAGAACCATGGTGACGGAGCTTATCTGCCGGATGACTTTGGGAAATCAATCATTGTCGAGCGACATTTCACCAAAAGTGGCGCCAGCAGTTTCAAAATCAAATCGGAGAGCGGACGCATTATCTCTACTAAGAGAGCAGAACTTGACGCAATCATCGATCACTTCACTTTGCAATTTGAGAACCCCATGAACGTTCTGTCACAAGACATGGCTCGCCAGTTCCTGAGCTCGTCAAGCCCTGCTGAAAAATACAAATTTTTCGTCAAGGGCGTGCAACTAGAACAGCTTGACCAGGATTATCGATTGATTGAGGAGTCCGGCGACCAAATGGAGGAAAAGCTACGGAGTACAAAGCAGGACATCGATATGTTGTGGAATCGTCGAGAGGCGGCCCGGAAACGGTTAGAGATATCAGATCATCAACAATCCTTGAGAAATCGAATAAAAAGGCTTCGAGATCAAATGGCATGGGCCCAGGTGGAAGAACAAGAGGAAGTACGAATTAATTCTTTCTGCGCTTTGTGGTTCAGAGCTAATAGGTACAGATAAGGGACTCTCTAGATGCAGAGCTTCGTAGGACGGAGAGTGAAATTGCTGAGGCTGAGGCCAAACTCGAGGGATACGACGCAGCAATTCAAGAAGTCGAGGCTGAGCATCAAACCGCGGCTGTATACGTTAGAGAGGCTTCTGCCAAGGTCAACAATGCTCAGGGTGAACAGGAAGATCTAAAGAACAAATTAACAGAAGCTATGAGTGACCGGCATGATATCCAGGTACCGAATTTACCCTACTATGTACCAGACCCTCACTAAATCTTGCATCTAGGCTGAGCAGCGCCGTATACGGGAGCATTCAAGAGCAACAGAAGCCAGGGCCTCGGAGATACAGCAAAAAATCAATCAGGAAACACAGCGGCTGGCTGACCTTCACGGTGGCGGTTATGCGCGGAGGCTAGAAGAGCTCGAGCAAGCTAAACAAGAGGTTCTAGACGCTCGTAGACTCAACGAAGAGCATCGCCAAAATGCGAACCGCATATACGATGACATTAAAGATGCCGAGAAACGTCAAAGCACAGCTGCATTTCCCGTTGGACAGGCTAAACGTGACGTTGAGGAAGCAGAATCCCAACTGAAGAATTTGAGCAAAGGAACTGGCGCCCGGAGCTCAGGACTTCCCGACAGGATGCCAATACTACTCAGAGCCATACAACAGGAGCAATCGTTCACCGAGCAGCCTGTGGGGCCCATTGGTAACTTCGTGACCCTGCTGAAGCCGGAATGGTCATCTGTTCTGGAGAGCTCTTTTGGAGCCACTTTGAACAGTTTCATTGTTACCTCCAAAAAAGATCAAACAGTCCTCTCAGGGATTATGCAACGAGTCAACTGGTAAGGCCCAAAAAGACCATTGTATTATATACCACCTTCAATACTAACGATAGCTTAAGCTCGGTTCCAATCTACATTGGAAGCGATGGTCGTATCGACACGTCCCAGCATGAGCCAGATTCTCGATTTGACACTGTATTACGGGTCCTTCAGGTATGGAGCGCGCACACCAAAGACAAATTGAGACTAATTAGCGAAATATAGATTGATAATGATCTTGTGCGCCGACAGCTAATTATCAATCACGGTATAGAGCAAAATCTTTTGATCGAAAATTTAGAAGAAGCCTCCTCGGTATTATTCGACAGTGAAAAGCCGAAGAACGTCAAGCGGTGTTACTGTATCAATCAGTCAGACAGACGCCGAGGTATCCATTTGTCCTACAGTCGGACTGGCGAACCAAGTCAAGCACCTGTTTCCGTATACAATGGTAATCCACGAATGAAATCAGATCGCGATTCCCAGATCAGGTATTTATCACACCTTTCGCCCACGAGAGGTTGGCGCTCACAGCAATGTTTTCCTACAGGGTGCAGCGCGAAACAGTCGCAAATCTCAGGCGTGTGCTAAGCAGCCGAGAGGAGGAACTGCGCGCTGCTCAAACTCATTTGACGCGCTGTAAACAAGCTCTTGAACGGCATGAGAGAAGAGCCCGTGATCTACACATCGAATTCCAGACGAAAGAAGACCGTGCTGAGGGACTCGAGGAAGCGCTTCAGAAAGAAAGTAACGAGGATGGAGATCTCGAGGTACTCCAAGCCGCTCTTCGGGATGTTGAAGCGGAGAAGGGAGTCAACGAAGGCTCCATGAAGGACAGTGCGGATGCCATGATCGATATGATGCGGACACTGAAAGAAATCAGACAACAAATATCGGTCAAGGACGCGGAGATTGAGCAGCTTCAGGAAGAACTACGGATTGCTGAGAGTGAGCAACATCTAATAACTGACAAAAGGCGTAAAAGGATCGGTGAGAAGAACACTGTGATCGAACATATCGAGGAAATCAGCCGCAACAGAACCCGGGTTCAGCAGAAGAAGGAAGAGGCCGTGGCCCGAGTACACGACTACTGTGAGAAGGCCAACCTGGTCTCACCACGCGTTGAAATTGATCAAGGCGAAACGGCCAACAGCCTAGATAAGAAGCTCGACAAATTTCATCAAGATATTCAGCGTTACAATCAACAGTACGCCGAGGACATGTTATTTACTATAAACTCGGGCTAATGTGTCAATAGGTTGGGGGGTACTCGAGAGGATATTCGCGCCGATGCAGAAAGAACGGAAAGGGATTTTATGCAAGCGAAGAAGCATTTCGAAACTTCTCAACTCCTTGGCCAAGTATTTATACACAATACGCCTCGCTGTTGTCGGCCGGAATGACTAACATTCGTTTCGATTAGGCCGTCAAAAATGCCCTGGAACACCGTAAACAGCGCTGGAAGCTTTTTAGATCTCACATCTCCAGTCGTGCCAAAGCGCAGTTTACTTATCTTCTAAGTGAGAGGAGCTTCCGCGGACGACTTCTGACGGATCATGAGAACAAACTTTTGGACCTACAAGTACGTTAATAGGAGCAATCCTCGACCACTAAAGCCCATGCTTACCGTGCAGGTTGAACCCGACATTACCAAAGATAGCAGCGAAGGCCGTGGCGCAAAAACGCTATCTGGCGGCGAGAAATCCTTCTCGCAGGTCTGTCTCTTACTCGCACTCTGGGAGGCCATGGGATCACCTATCCGTTGTCTGGATGAATTGTGAGTGGTGGTTCCTCACACATAATTCTTGAAGTGCCCGCTAATACTTGCCTACAGCGATGTTTACATGGACCATATCAACAGGAAGATGGCCATTGACATGCTGGTATGTGGTCATTACCCAGCAAATATTCTAATGAGGATTGCTAAAATAGACACATGCGTAGATGTACGCCGCTAGGCGGTCAATTGGTCGCCAGTTCATACTCATTACGCCCGGTTCACGAGCTGAAATCACACTTGCACCTGACGTTAGAGTGAAAGAGTATGTCCTGCGATGAATACTTTGCCGGATACAGCTGACCTTTAACAGATTAGCTGAGCCTGAACGAGGGCAGGCGAGGTTGTCATTTCGGTAATGCATTATAGAATAAATACACCCTAAGAATATCATTTGAAACATGTCTACGGAGTAGTCTGCTTTCTTTCCTTGTAAAACTCCGAAACTACAGTATCACTCTCAGCCCATGCTCCCGAATTCGAACTGGAGTCTTAATAAATAATTAAAAATCCAACCACTAAAATATGTTTGCTGAGGTGATTTTTAGCCATCTACCCATAGTTATGCTACCTGAACAATGCTAGCATGGCTTGCCTATGTCTAGCAGTTGCTTGTCAAAGCCCTATTTCAGGCAGTTTAAACGAACTACCTTAGGGGTATCAGAGAGTTCAGTTCTGTGAAAGCAAAAAGAAGCACGTGAGAAAGCTTATGCTATACATAAACTCTTACCATCACTACGTACTTACGTAGTCGTGGCATGGAGCTCGAGCTCCAGTGGCCCCTCGCCAAAAGAGGACCACATAAAACTACGGACTACCCTCCCGCAATTCACTTTTTAAGTTACCGCCTCCCGACAACCTCACCTTCAAAATCGATTATCGTCTCCATCAACTCACCAACTTCTCTCACTTGCCTCCTTCAGTCACACTAGATCTCTTCGAGACACGATAATACGCCTTTCCCCCACCCAACGGCTTTTTTCTCAATAACAACAACATTACACTCCATCTCCAGGTGTTAGACCAGACGCCAAACATCTATCCAGACTCACTACCTTCTTCTCCGTTCCTATCCAGTCGAGTCTCCTCTATAGCATTCGCAATATCTGCGGTCTAGTTCTCACAAATACTTTGGAGTTATACGACAGGGGCCGCAATATACTCTACTCACTCCTATCCAGAGCTTAGCTACAGCACACAATGGACGACTCTCTTGCGACGCAGATGAATAACACTAGCTTAGGGTATGCACATCTATCAAAGTCGTGAAAGATGCGATTTTTGCTGAAGACCATTACGCAACTAGGGATGCGAGTTCAGATCTCAAATGGAAGGACCAACTCAAACTTCCAGCAAAAGATGCTAGACCCCAGACAGAGGTTTGTCGCTCCGATGCTAATGGATGGATACCCTTTAATCGGTCTAACAATGTTTCCAGGACGTGACCGCCACCAAGGGCCTCGAGTTCGAAGATTTTTATATCAAACGCGAGCTTATGATGGGTATCTTTGAGGCCGGTTTTGAAAAGCCTTCTCCCATTCAAGAGGAAACAATCCCAGTTGCTCTTACCGGAAGAGATATTTTAGCCAGAGCGAAAAATGGCACCGGTAAAACCGCGGCCTTTGTCATCCCTACACTCGAACGTATCAACCCGAAAAGCACAAAAACACAAGCGCTGATCCTCGTCCCAACACGAGAACTTGCACTTCAAACCTCTCACGTCTGCAAAACCCTTGGGAAACACCTCGGAATCAATGTCATGGTCACCACCGGGGGCACGGGCTTGATGGACGACATCATTAGATTGAATGATCCCGTTCACATCCTCGTAGGAACGCCGGGCAGAGTACTGGATCTTGCCAGCAAAGGTGTTGCAGATTTATCCGAATGCCCTACGTTCGTGATGGATGAGGCGGACAAATTGCTATCACCCGAATTCACCCCTGTGATTGAACAACTCTTATCATTCCACCCCAAAGACCGGCAGGTCATGCTCTTTAGTGCGACATTCCCGATGATAGTCAAGTCTTTCAAGGTCAGTTAGGCAATTGCATTGTATCACGATTGGCCCACTCAATTACCTAACAAAGCAAACGGTATAGGACAAGCACATGCGCAACCCCTATGAAATCAACCTGATGGACGAGCTTACTCTTCGCGGTATAACTCAGTATTATGCTTTTGTGGAGGAGAAGCAGAAAGTCCATTGTCTCAACACCCTTTTCTCCAAATTACAGATCAACCAGTCAATCATTTTCTGCAATTCGACTAACCGAGTCGAATTGCTGGCAAAGAAAATCACTGAATTGGGTTATTCTTGCTTCTATTCACATGCAAGAATGCTGCAACAGCATCGCAATCGCGTCTTCCACGATTTCCGAAACGGCGTTTGTCGTAATTTAGTATGCTCGGATCTGTTGACCCGCGGTATTGACATTCAGGCTGTGAATGTTGTCATCAATTTTGACTTCCCCAAAAACGCGGAGACCTACCTCCACCGCATTGGCCGATCTGGTCGTTTTGGACATCTTGGTCTTGCAATCAATCTCATCAACTGGGATGATAGGTTCAATCTGTATAAGATTGAGCAGGAGTTGGGAACCGAGATACAGCCCATTCCGCAGAACATCGATAAGAAGCTCTATGTATACGATTCACCAGACACCATTCCTCGTCCAATCTCGAATCCTCCCCAGCAGCCCCAGGGATCAGCCACAGGAACGAACACGAACCCGAACCCGAATGAACGTCGGCAGAATCATCACCACCAAAACGGCGGACACTACCAACCCAGGGGAAGGGGCTCATACCGCGGGGGTCGTGGGCAAGGTCAACGCCGCCACATCCAGAACGAGGGGGCAAGGTTCAACGCTCCTCAAAGTCATCCCAGTGGAAAGCCACAGAGCACAACACAGGTTTCCTAGTCCCGATATTTGGATACCGCAGATCCCATCTTACCATACTCGCACTCATTTACTTCGAATGTTTACGCTCTCTTTTACTCTGACTGTTTACGCTCCTCACGAGTATGCGGGATCCGGAGGACAACCTTTTCCTCGTCTTGACTCTCTCGATAGTCTGCTTCATGATCTGCTATCTTATTTGTCGACCATCTCCATGGCCAATCTCACCTTTTCTTCTGATGCATACCCTACATTATCTCTCTTACGTTTCCGCCTTTCTGTTGTCTCCCAAGCAAGACGACTCCGGGCATTTGAGATCGCAATGTCTGCAGCAACGTTCTCCGCTTTCCTACTTATTACGCCTGTAAATACACTTTTGTCTTTTTTATTTGGTCAGGCCATTCCCAGAGCATGATTCGGAGTTAACGGTCTTGCTTTTGGTAAGATGTTGATTGGGTGGCTGTTCGCTATTACCTTGTCGCTCTTCAGTTTCTGTGATGACACATACCACGCTTATGTTCTTCGGCAGGTTATGGCACATAAACTCAGGAGTTTTTAGGGGTGTGCTTTATTCGCTTTTCTGGAACCCCTCTCAACTGCACACGATGGCCATGGCGGCGGCGTTCTTGCGTTTGGCGCTGTTGCTCAGACACAAGTGTTTTTCGGCATCTTACTTCCGCTTTGCCCTTTCTTATCGATTTTTGCTTGCTGCCACTGCCCTGCCTTTCAGCTCGTTTTCCTCTATTTGGCTCTCAGATCCATCTGGTTTCGCAGCTCCTAGAGAGCTTTTTCGGTGGATTTGAAGGCCACTTGCAATCACTTCTTGATTTGCAGGTCCTTTGAGGTTTGACGAACATGCCCATGTGAGCGACGCCTTCTAACCTAGAGCGAGGAAGAGTTTTGGGTTTTGCAATGGCTATCATAGGGTTACCGGCTAACTCAAGAGTTGGTGACACTTCACGCTCTTACGAAGCCGAATGACGTGAAAAATCAAAAAATTAAAAAAAAAAATTGTCGGGGGAATCTGGATGCCATAAAAGGTACCACTTAGCATCTAGCAAATGTCAATTCTTCCTCCGCACTCATATTATTGTCTTGTAGAAGATGTGCGACTTTGCATGTGATGATAACTGATCTCATGGAACGTGCGTCCGGTTGCGGTGCGAAATCGGCCTATTAGAGCAGGTCCTTACCGGATCCAAGGGTTGGGCGGAGGTCTTGAGCTCCTCCGCAACTCCGCAACAGCTCACCTAACTTTTTACTGTCACTCACACTGTTAAATAACAGGAATGGCTGCTGCCGGAAGCGACCAGCGCGGTAAGGTCCGTATACGAACTCATACTGACTAAAGACTCCGCTAACGGAGAGGATTTGCTTCCCAGCCAAGCACCCTAAGGTCCATTCTCGCTGGCTCTGCTGCCGGTGCAATCGAAATTGGTAAAGTCATGTACCCTCACGGCATCCAGTAGAATTTACTAACATCTCTCAGCGATAACCTACCCTGCCGAATGTATAGCGCGACTTCCTTCTTTTAAAGTGTTCGATGCTAAGTGACCATTAGTTGCAAAAACCCGGTCGCAGCTCAATCGCAAACTACCGGACTCGAAAAAGCTCCCATGGCCGCCGTTCGGGAAACAGTGGTATGCCGGATGCACGACCTTGATAATAGGGAACTCCCTGAAGGCCGGAATCCGTGAGTCACTGACTCTTGTGCTTAGTTGGTTTCTGTGCTCAGTTACTGATGCAGAGCTCTTCCTTGTGTAGGATTTGTCGCATTTGATAGGTTCAAGTCAATGCTCCAGGATGAGCACGGGAAGATATCGGGGCCCAGGACTGTTCTAGCTGGCTTTGGTGCGGGATTCACCGAGTCACTGCTTGCAGTAACACCTTTTGAGAGTATCAAGACACAGTTGTTAGTGGCTTCTCTACACTTAACCCACAACCCAAGCCCCGAACCCACTCAGTTGGAAAAGTTTTCTAACTTTGGTCGTAATACAGAATTGATGATCGCAAATCTGCCAACCCACGGATGCGTGGTTTCATTCATGGAACCGGCATAATTCTCAAAGAGCGAGGCGTTCGCGGCTTTTTCCAGGGATTGGTCCCTACTACGGCAAGACAAGCAGCGAACTCAGCTACTAGATTCTCGAGTTACACAATGCTGAAGCAGATGGCGGAGGGCTACGTTGCCCCAGGTGAGAAGCTGGGAACGGCAAGCACCTTTGCTCTCGGGGGTATAGCAGGTTTGATAACTGTGTAAGCAAGATGCTGATTCAGCTTGCCTTGCAGCCCGATCGTTACTAAGTTTTGTATAGATACGTTACTCAACCCCTTGACACCATTAAAACCAGGTTTGATCTCAGACTTAGAAACATATGGTCTCAAGTATTGACCATCAAATAGGATGCAATCTCTCGAAGCGAGCAAAAACTATAAGAATAGTTTTGTGTGTGCAACACGCATTTTTAAAGATGAGGGTCTTTTTACCTTCTGGTCCGGGGCTGTTCCTAGGCTGGCAAGGCTGATCATGAGTGGAGGCATAGTTTTTACCATGTTTGTCCCATGCAGCGCCTCCGGTTCCTTGAAACACCAACTAACATATATAATCAATAGGTATGAAAAGTCCATGGATATCTTAGACTCCTTGGACCCTGAGAGGAGATATATTTAATGGTATCAACTTTTCAAATTTTCAGCGCAGATGATGCCTATGCCTATCCTATCGCATTGACTCTGACCGCGCCAGGCCAGGTACAGGGTATGGAAGGGAAAATAGAGGTATTTAAGCAAATGTCCAAGGTTATAGATATGATGTACAATTTCGGAAGCTAGACCAATCAGATAAAACTACACCCCTGCGGTGAGTGCCAGTATTTCGCGGTCATTGAGCCATGATCGCACGCTGTCCATCACGGTGTCTAGACTCTCACCACCCTCCAGAACGTCATCCAGGTTATGAACAGTGAGACCACTTCGGTGATCCGTACAACGGCTTTGGCCGTAATTATAGGTCCGAACTTTATCCCCTCGGCCCATCCGCCCTACGCCACCCATTGCTCCTCTTCGGAGCTCAACTAATTCTTGCTCCCGGGCTTCCTGTCGAGCTTCAGCCAGCTTGGCCCGTAGTATCTGCCACGCTTTCTTCCGATTAGCGTGTTGGGACCGGGAGTCCTGCATTGAAACCACGGTGCCGGTTGGCAGATGAGTCAGGCGGATAGCCGATTCTGTCTTGTTAACATGCTGACCACCAGCGCCGCTGGCTCGCATTTTCTCTGTGCGAACTTCCTGGGGATCAATGTAGTAGTCACTGTTCGGGTCATCGAAGTCAAGCGCACTCTCTGCACCGTTCACTGTTTCCGGAAAGCTGGGCAAGACCATCACACTGACCGCACTCGTGTGCGTTCGGCCCTTGGCCTCCGTCGCAGGAACCCTCTGAACTCGATGCACCCCCGACTCAGTTCTCAAGATGTCATAGGCCCCATCCGTTTCAATCTCGAGTACAGCTTCCATCAGACGCTCTTCCCCGCCATCAGCAAGCTCCCGTTTTATTACAGTTGACCGTAGCCCCCGTCGTGTACAGAATGCGATGTACAGCCTTAAGAGCTCGAAGGCAAAGAGCCCAGCCTCGTCCCCACCCGCGCCTGGTCGTATCTCCATGAGACAGGGGAGGTCTGCAAAGGGATGGCGGGGGACAAGAGCACGCTTTAAATTGTCAGTCACCAATTTCAACGTAGCTTCTGTGCCTTCTAGCTCTTCGACAGCCAGGGATCTGAGTTCTGCTTCGGCATCCGGGTCCTGCAGCATGGACTTGAGCTCGGATATAGACTTTTGCGACATCAGCCAAGTGCATGGTCATTTCACGATGGGTGGATGGCAGACCTTGTTGGCATTGTTCCAGTCCGCGAGGGCTTTGGCAACCGGACCTAGCTCACCAACGCGCTTCGCAGTCTTAGTGTCGAACGACGTCGCTAACTGATCCGAAAGGGTCGCATGTTCCCCAGCAAGGAACTGGGCTCGTAATATTAAGGCAGGAGAGAGGTCGCTATCTAGGAGTCAAGGAATCGAAATCAGTTTGCCCTGTTGGGATAAAGTTTCGGCTGCGCAGTGCTGTACAAACCGCTTGTTAGATGCCTGCGCTGGAACAAGAGTCGGTGATTCCGTACAATTCGAGCAGACCGTGCAAGACAACGCGAGCACACCCACGGAATAGAAGACATGGGAAAGGCAGAAGCGATATTACAGCCCTCTCCTTGACCGTGCTACGGTGGTACCGTGACTATTAGATCCGCGCGTGGTCACGTGCATCGTAATCATACTGTAATCGATGGTAAAGGCCAGACTGGACGGATCCCTCAAGTACAGGTACTCTGTACCTGAGGAGATTCCGAGCCCACCATTGCTTGTGGCCACCTTTGATCATGTAAATTGACCTCTTTACAAGGCTTAACTAGCAGTTTCGTCAATTGACGCTCTTTCGCGTATTTTCCTCAATTGCTGTTCTTTTTTCTTTTTTGTTTAAATCCCAGGGTCTGTGCAATCCGCTTTCTAATCGCATCCTATACAGCACCACGCCATTATCTTCAAAATGCTTCTTCCTTTCGGCGCGATAACGGCTTTCCTTGCTTGCGTGCCGAGTAGCTTTGGGCAGCAGTCGCCAATATCACCTGAGACGCCTATATCTTCCTTGGTTGCTTCCGCGAAGACGCATCTTTCGGGTGGTTCGCCCCGGGAGGCTTTAGTTTATCTCGATGCGGCCATCTCGAGAGACCCGACAAACTATCTTACCGTTTTTCAGCGAGGTGCAGCCTACCTATCATTGGGGAGGCGCTCGCAAGCCCAAGATGATTTCGACCGTGTGCTTGAGTTGAAGCCTGACTTCGAGAGTGCTCTTCTCCAGAGGGCCCGCCTCAGAGCCAATACAGCAGACTGGTCCGGCGCATTAGACGACCTTGAGAAGGCTGGAAAAAAGGCTTTCCCCGAGTACAAGGAATTCCAGAGCGCACGGGATGCTGCTACCCGAGCATTGGAAGCTGAGAGCAAAGGCGCCTGGGAAGCCTGCATAAGCGAGGCGAGTACAGCTATATCGAAGGCTAGTGCATCCCTTCATTTGCGGCAAAGTCGGTCGCACTGTCGTTTCGAAAGAGGCGAGCTAGAGGAAGGCATTAGCGACCTCGTCCACACGTTACAGATCTCACCGGGGCTGATAGACCCACACCTGCAAATCTCATCCATGTTCTTCTATACCCTTGGTGACAGTGACAGGGGTCTATCACAGATTCGCAAATGCCTACATTCGGATCCGGATTCGAAGCCATGCAACAAGCTTTACAGGCGTGAGCGCCAGCTAGCGAAACGACTTCAGAAGCTCGATGATGCAGCCTCCGCGCGCAAGTTCAACAACGCCTTGAACCTTCTTATGGGTGCCGATGGTGAACCTGGTCTTATTGACGATGTCAAGGAGGATGTAAGACAGGCGAGAGAAGTGGGTCACATTTTTTCAGAGTCTCAGGGATACCTCTACACATCGTTGGTTGAGCGAGCTTGCGAGGCGTATAGTGAGGTATGTTATTGATGCGAATGTTATGTTGATGCAAGTGTCGAAGTACGCTAATAGCACGGGGAACCAGGTACACATGCCCAAGCGCGCCACCACTTTCTGCTCTGAAGCACTTGGCTTAAATCCCCATTCTCTACCGGCACTCTTGTTCAATAGCCAGATTGCTTTGGACGAAGATAGATTTGACGACGCCATACGTGCCCTCAACGCAGCCAAGGAGCATCATCCCCAGTCCAAGGACGTCCATAACTTGCTACAGAAAGCCATGGTCTTGCAGAAGCGCTCAAGACAAAAGGACTACTATAAGGTCCTCGGTGTCAGCAGAGATGCCGACGAGAGAGCGATCAAACGAGCCTACCGCCAGTTAGTAAAACAACACCACCCTGATAAAGTCATATCCCAGGGCGTCTCAAAGGAAGATGCGGAGAGAAAGATGGCCTCTATCAACGAGGCGTACGAGGTCCTTTCCGATCCCGAGGTTAGAGCACAGTATGACAACGGCGTTGATCCTAATGATCCAGAGTCACAGGGGCATCCTGCGTATCAGGGGAGCCCATTTGGGGCAGGTGGCGGTGGTCAACAGTTTTTTTTCCGACAGGGTGGTGGTCCGCAATTCAAGTTCTCCTCCAGCGGTGGATTCAACTTTCCTGGCGGCTTCCCGTTCTAGCCGTAGTCATGCGTAATCTGGCTATATGCAATATGAACTCGAGGCCATTGTCTAGATCATTATCGTCCTACTTTGGTAGATCCTCATCACACTCCGCCTCGGCAGCCCTGGAAAATCGAACGTTCAGCTTCAGGTTTTAACTACAGTTACAGCCGAGCCAGCGGGTGGTCAGTTTGGGGGCAATCGTGTTGGGGCTCGATGTCAACAACCAATAACATGGAATACAATATAAGCTATCCAATCTTGAGCTGCATAAATGGTTCGGTTATCAATCTCATCCAAACATTTCAGTTGAGTGGCACGGGTACGTCGCTGCTCGATTCATTTTGGTGGATCGGTCAAGGGCACATAGCTGACTGGAAACACCTTCTCTTTGTGGATGGAACCATCTTCCATCTTGTCCACCACCCAAATGTATTGCCCGCCACCAAGTGCTGTACTGGCCAGGGTACCTTGATTCTGGTCAATGTCGACGGGGATGAACATCCGCCCGGGTGCTCGAAGTTGCTCGACTAGCAGCGGATGGAGTTCTTGCGCGGCTGCGCCAACGTGGATAGCATCATACGGGGCTCCGTCTGGCCATCCGCGGCGACCATCGGCCTTGATAAACTTCACCCTTTCCGCAGCTAGAAGGTTCCGCCCGTCCTCGGATTTTCCCATGTTACTTTCTGCCATGGTCACTAGCTCTTGTATGTGATCAACTCCAATAACTTGTCCCTTCGAGCCTTCGTTGGGTGATTGGTCCATGACAAGTCTGGCAATTACGTGGGTCAAGTACCCCGACCCCGATCCGATATCCAGGACTCGTGAGCCTGGTTGAAGATACTTGATGAGATATTCACAAGCATGTCCATGCATATGAGGGGCGGATATTGTCGCTCCATGGCCTATTGGTTGTGGCGAGTCTGAGTATGGTCTAGAGGGCGCGTAGTGACCGCGATCAACCTTGAACTCTCGGTTAGAAACGCGTAGCAGTTCATTTCGATACATAGTACTTGATGTGCGTGGGCGAGGTTATGATGAGGGAATGACCGGCTAAGGCTCAGTCTTCCGTTTTGCTGGGCATTGATTCGTACACTGTAAATAGTGGGGTTGGGGTGGGAGCGATGCTCACTGCCATCATTGCCCTTTTCACTCTCTCGTCCTTTATCAGACCTTCTCTGGATAGATTCTCGATCAGCTCATTGTTCGTGGATCCGGAACAATACCATGCCATCGTTGCTAAGGTCCTCGACGTTGGATTCGTTCTTGATAATACGTCCTTTAGTAGTTCAAGCATGCAGTCGTTGTAGCACTTGTTGAAAGTTTCGAGCTCTCCGGAATTACCGCAACGACTCTGTATGACGCCATTCCGTTGTCGGCTCACCCACGTGACATATACTGATATACTCTTCGGGTGTATATGATTGAATCCATTCACGTGGTCTCTGATTTGAATGGCTGTTGATACATGTTGTGTCAATGTGGGACCAGTCCTGCTAACGGCACTTTCTTAGTGGGCTTGATTCATGGCGGCGCGCCGCGCGGGGTATATTATGGCAGCCGGTCGGTAGATCCGTCTGATGCGGTGAGTTACCGAGTGACTGGTATATATATAACTAGTTTACATCATCTACCTCAATTGGGAGTAAAACAACCCGACAAGCCTCAAACACACCCCGCGCATTGTCAAATGGACGATCAAAACGAGAATCGGCAGAACGAAAGACGCCACAGACTCAAATATACTAGCGGGCAGCCCGAGGGGTATAGAAAGCCCAAAACACACACTATCCCCCGTTGAAATTGCGACAACGCCGAAGGTGGTCGGTACGAAACGTATGCGTTCGAGATTTGAACCAATCGAAACTCCTACTGCCACACCGAGCTTGATACGCTTTTCGATATACAGGACATCGGTCAACCACACTGCGCCAGAACACTGTCAAGATGTATGACACAAGCACTGGTGATGAAAACGGAGCGAATGAAGACACAAAGGCTGAAGTCGACATTCTCATCCTCGACTACCTCGTGTGTCTAGCCATACACAGAGCCGTAGACGTGACAGACAACCACCCCAAGGGCTGGGGGAGAATCTGGGTAGAAGATGCGACGACCAGTGAGTATAAAAACCAAATGCAGTAGCTGGATGCGCAGAGCACTAACACACCAAGGGGTTAGTGCTCATGTCAATACACCCACCATCAAACATGCCCATCGATCTCGAAATAAAGGTTCAGATACTAGAAATTATCCGCTCGTTCGTTCGACTTGAGGAAGCAGAACCACCAGAGCCAACGGTGCTAGCAGAGTTAGCAAGCACATTTGTCTCAACATGCATTTCCACCGGCAAGTGCCTTAAGACATCTGCCATTGACATTGCAAACCGACTATGTGCACACGCAGCGCTCATAGAATATGAAAGGAACCAGAGGCCTGGCCATCAACAAGGATTTATCGAGAACCTGGTGGATATGTACAAAATGTCAAAGGGGCGGCGGGATCCCGAGGATGTTTCGGCCTATTTCATCAATATGCCTTCGGCAACGGGTATTCCGGTGGAAGACTGGCTTGAAGCCATTATCCAAATAGCATGCTATAACAGAGCTAAGCTAGCAACCCCCTTGAACAACATAGTTTACATCATGGAGTCGCTGGATTCACCCGTGTTGTTACAGCTCGAGAGAGGAAAACTCGGTAACCTGACTCGGGCTGAGACGCAGGAACTGAAAAAGAAAATAGGAATGTATTGAAATCGGTTTCCTCGCTTGATATGTTGAGTGAGCCTGAATAGTGATTATTTCTATGTCGCTCGCATACTCCTTTATACAACACAAGAGGCGCTTGACAGACATCTAGCAGTGAGAATGAGGTGGACGCAACGAACAAGAAGGCGAATCGTGTACACCGAAGCCTGAACATTGCTATACATTGCACATGTGGCTTTCAATAATTTACAGTACAAGTGAAGGCGAGTCAATAGTGAAGAACAATCACCCTAGCCCAACAGCATCCGACGGGGATCCTCAATATACTCCTTGACCTATTGATACTTGTTAGACGAAGCCTTGTGACAGATAGCCACGGAAAGAGGTATTACCTTAACCAAGAATGTGACAGCCTCCCTGCCATCAAGAAGGCGATGATCGTAGGTGAGAGCAAGATACATCATCTAATGAGCATTAACACCCCGCTAAATGGTTTCGGGGAGCAATAACTATACCGGGCGGATTTCAACTTTGCCATTAACGGCCACAGGCTTATCCTTGATCGCGTGGAGGCCAAGAACAGCTAAAGGATATCACGTCAGCAGATCACCGCACCCATTGGAATATACGCACCTGTTTGGGGTAGATTGATAATAGGAGTACCCATGAGGGATCCGAAAACACCACCCTGCAAAAATCATCAGCAGCTAGCTCGCAGAAAAGGCAAGCGATAACCTTACATTACTGATTGTGAAAGTACCTCCAGCCATATCCTCAATAGTCAGCTTGTTGTCGCGTGCCTTAGTAATAGCAGTTAGCAACGGTATATATAGGGAAACAGGAATGTCTCTCCGGACCGCACCTTTTTTCCTAGGTCTGCGATGGCCTTTTCGACTCCAACGAGATCCATAGCCTCGGCGTTGCGAACCACTGGTGTTACAAGCCCCTTCTCCGTGGCGACAGCAACACTAATGTCAACATAATCGCGGTAGACAATAGTATCACCACCATTGGGCCCCTCAATAGAGGCGTTGACAGCGGGAACATCCTTCATGGCCAGGACACATGCGCGAGAAAAGGCACTCATGAAACCTAGCTTGACACCCGTCTTTTTCAAAACATCATCCTTGTAAAGTTTCCGGAATTCCATCAGTGAAGACATGTCAACCTCATTGAAGGTGGTGAGGGAAGCTGCCGTGTTCTGAGATTGCTTCAAACGTTCCGCAATTCTGAGTCTCATACGGTTCATTTTCACCTTCGCAGCAAACTTTGTTAGAAATAATCCCGCAGAGTTCATAGAAGGATATCAACATACCCTCCTCTCCTCGCGGCTTCCTATGGTAGACTTTGCGCCCTCGGAGCTCTGGTCCTTTGGCTGCTCCCGCTGCGACTGCTTTTGAGGTTCCGCCGCAGGGGATGGTGATTTTGCTGGCGGAGAGGATTTCTCGGCAGTGCGAGGAGACTGTTCTTGCTCTGGGGCTTTTTGTTTCTCGGGCTCCGAGCTTGTAGAGGCAGGTTCCTTGGGCTTCTCCTTGGCTGGCTCAGACTTGCTCTCCGGGGCACCACCGGCCTCCAACTTGACAAGATCCTGACCAACTGTAACCGTGTCCTCCTCGTTCACCAGTAACTCTTTGATAACGCCAGATTCGGGCGCATTGACCGACACATCGATCTAAACAATGTAAGCGAGTGATCACACTGCGCGAGTCTGCTAGACGAAAACCAACCTTATCCGTTTCGATTGTTGCAATTTCCTCATCCCGCTCAACATAGTCTCCGACCTCTTGAAGAAGTTAGCAAAGATAAGTCCACATGAAGTGTGATAATTGTACGCACGCTTTGAGAACTGTTTCAATGTCCCTTCCGTAATAGACTCGGCCATCTGCGGAACCTTGACGACGGTGTCGGCTGAGAAAATAGTCAATACTTGCATAATTGTAAATTAAGCAAATGTGGCCCGATTACCATAGGTTCGGATTTGGTAGCTTCCGTTAATAAAGACATTGACTCCTGGGAATGTGTTCCTGGAGCAATCAGCAGTCAGAAAGAGATAGCTAGTAGCAGCGGGTACAATACCGTGGGGACGGGGTTGATTGCAGGCCCTGGAATGACTGCAGCGCAGCTCTAGCGCCATGGGGGGGCTTGATTGATGTAAAACTCCTGCAGCATGTTTGACGGGGCAAGCGAGGCATAGACCGGAGACGCTGCGCAGAGAGCTGACGAAGGGGTAAGCGGGAAGCCATGATGACTTCAAACAATCGGACTGAAAATACAGGTTATGCGCGTCGAATAGGGAATTGGGTAAAGGGATACAGCGAAGAGATGCGAGGTATACCTGTTCAAGCTTGGTGAAGCCCGGGCCGAGAAGTGCCGGAAATTCCCTCAGCATGAGCTCTGCGCCTGGACGTGGTAGTGACGGAATATCTTTACTACGGCTGTTCGGGTACGCAGAAGCGCCAAATCAGCACATTCTATCCCGTTCAGGATCTTGGAAGCTGCTCTAAAGGTGCCTTTGGCTCAAACATCCCGTTTCTTCGCCACGTGTGACACTTACTACTGCCGCTTACCATGCCTCTTAACCCCGTCCAGTGAGTTGATATTCACCGGATTTATTGGTCCTGCCTAAATCTCATTGCATAGATCACTCTACCGGCGCTCTTTAAAGCTCGCCCTGGATTGGGCCGTCCACAGACATATTTGGAGAGGCCAGGCAGTCTATATACGGTCACTTTTTGAGGCAAACAGAGACGTCCGTGATCCCCGACAACAGAAGGTACGCTATCCCATACGCGTCCTTTCCTCCCGCAGGTCGGGACGGTCACGATGTTGTTTGCCGACATGATCTAGGTACTACTCCGCGAGACAGAAAAGCTACTAGAGACATGGAAGCATCCTGACCCCTACCGAGCCCCGACAGCCCCTGGTGGTATGTGACCATAACCCGGCAATAGCTATGGACGTTGATCCACTGACACAAATTACAGGGAGCAAATATGAAAGAAACTTGCCTGTTCGCGAACTGCCTTGTGAGTTTGACGGCAGACGCCAACTAGTGGAGGGCGTTGATAACTAACCTGGTCAGATGCTGGAGATGCTAGTAAGCATTAATCATGGGCAGAAAATAATAGACGTGCAAGGAGTATTTACGAGCGTTGTAGCAACATTTTATCCTAGTTCGAGTTGATATCGATAATCTGAACCCAACAATAGACCCAAATTCAACGTGGAAAGTGAGTAGATTCAAGGTCGCAAAGAAAGGTTACGGAGTGAGCGAGGTTCATGATAGAACATATAATTGAAGTCATTGAAACTTGTCGGTATCATTCCATGCCGATGGGCATAATTTACAACAGTAAAAACAAAACGCATAAAAATTAAAAAGAGCCATAAACGTGCCCAGTCCAGAACCCCGTTATCATGTCAGTAAGAGAACCAAACCACGCCGAATGACAAACCCCAAGCAAATAAAAGAGAAAAACAGTTCACAGCTCCTGGCTACCCTTTCCGGCCTTGGGGGTCTTCTTGGGGAGAAGGTCTATTGCGAGGTTAGAAACAAGGCATCTCGGATGGATTGAACTCAACGTACTCTGGTGGATGTTGGGAAGAACACCACCCTGGGCGATGGTGACGTGGCCCAACAGCTTGTTCAACTCCTCGTCGTTCCTGATGGCAAGCTGAAGGTGACGGGGAATGATACGGGTCTTCTTGTTGTCGCGGGCGGCGTTTCCAGCGAGCTCCAGAATTTCGGCAGCGAGGTACTCCAAAACGGCAGCGAGGTAGACGGGGGCACCTGCGGCCACGCCGTTAGCTGTGAATAAACTACAAGAGCAACCCGAAGGAAAACTCACCAGCACCAACACGCTGAGCATAGTTGCCCTTGCGAAGAAGACGGTGGACACGGCCGACGGGGAAAGCAAGACCGGCCTTGGATGAACGGCTGTTTTGTGAAGTGTCAGCTTGAAATCGTATCCGCTTGAAGTTTTGAGAGCTGAACATACGACTGAGCGTTCTTGCTGCCGCTAGCCTTGCCACCAGATTTGCCTCCAGTCATTTTGATGGTTGTGAGTGGGTGTTGATTTTAAAGAAAGCAACGGATTTCCAAGGAGATTGGTAGAGCGTAGTATTAAGGTATGGTCGAAAATGATAGCGAGAAATGGGGAGGGGACGACAGTTAACGTGACGGACTGCAAGGCATATATAACAATAGCTTGACGAAGACACTGGGGAATGCAGACGCGTTTCGGATCACCCTCTCGCTTAGCGGGGTCGGCCAATCAATGAGCGGATCATCATCAACTGTCCCCGTCGGTTGGTGTCGTCATGTCACGACTACCCCATTCGGGATAGCGCTAAGACTAATCAGGAGACCTAACAGTACTGTAATGGGAGCACATGCACTCCACCAATAGTCGCGTGTTTCACGCCGGCTCAGCTTCCTAATCATACAAATCATACGTTACCGTTACCGTATCGAAAATCTGGCTCCTTTGTGCTTCTTAGATCAACATGTTGTTTGGAGCCGAGTATAAGTAGCACGCCTCCCTCGTCACCGCGTATTCTTAACTTTCCATCCTCCTCTTCATTCAACCCCTCCACATTAACGCGTCGACCCGTGTGCTTTCATCTCCATCCATACCCAGTCTCTTCAATTCTTACTAAACCCGCTTTTCGAATATCAACATTTTCAAAAATGGCTCCCAAAGCTGCCGAGAAGAAGCCTAGCACTGGTGGCAAGGCCCCTGCTGGCAAGGCCCCTGCTGAGAAGAAGGAAGCCGGAAAGAAGACTGCCGCTGCTGCCTCTGGCGACAAGAAGAAGCGTGGAAAGACCAGGAAGGAGACCTACTCTTCTTACATCTACAAGGGTCAGTTGTGCACGAGCGATCCCGTGTTTTTGACGCGTCCTAACTTTGAGTAGTTCTCAAGCAGGTGCACCCCGACACTGGTATCTCCACCCGTGCCATGTCCATTCTCAACTCTTTCGTCAACGGTATGTCTTTTCGGATACTCTTAAGTGTGTGAGATGCTAACTGCTCATGAAAGACATCTTCGAGCGCGTCGCGACTGAGGCCTCCAAGCTTGCTGCTTACAACAAGAAGTCCACCATCTCATCTCGAGAGATTCAGACCTCGTGAGTTTCGTCGCATACTTGCTGCGTGTTCCAATCTAACAACTTCGCAGTGTTCGATTGATCCTGCCCGGTGAACTTGCCAAGCACGCCGTGTCCGAGGGCACCAAGGCCGTTACGAAGTACTCTGCATCTGCCAAATAGGCTTTCGTTGAACCGTTTTGTCTTTTTATTTTAATTGCACGGATATGCTTTTGTTTCGTTACTCGTCATCTTAAACGGTTTGAGGCGGCGGGTTAAAGGGTGTTCGCGGGATTTTTAACGTGTCATGGGATGGTCTTTTTTTCCTACTTGTTCTATTTCCCCTTGGGTCAAATGTTTTCATTCAACGCTTTCACTTCTTAAGGAGACATGGATGCGCTGTACCATAACTCGGCTTCTGGAATCGGTTATATACTCACCCTTCTAGATCTCGAATCCAATGCTTTCATGAACTTCCTAACTTGCTTGCTATCAAATTCTTATTCGCATCATATTCGCGTGTCTTCCAGGCTGTGTGCGGATTTCAGTTTATGGCTTACAGGTTCGTCAGTTTTCATAGCGTGTTCAATCGGTATCATCGAAAGCCTCAACTTCATCCAGTGCTTCCTCCCGGCCTTGCCACGCGATAATATCAGTTTCGCTGATGACATTGATAATCGACTTCACAGCCGTTGCGGCGACGCGGGTTTTCCAATTCTTCCAGTCTTCTTCGTCTTTGATAAGAAAGCCTATCAGCATGCTAGGATCCATGTCTTGAACATGGAGTCTTCTTAGTCGGCGAGTATGATATGTATCGACCTCTTCCTTCGGGAACAGATCCCCTGATTTGTGCGCTATGGTGGGCTGAGTGGTGTGCGGATCGAGGTAGAAGAAGTGTGCGCCTTGGAACCCGATGAAGTAATGTGAAGCTGAGGGGCGTCCACTGTTTCGGTCACCAGGCATTAGTGGTGGTGTCAGTGACTGTCTGGGACGTTGTGACGTACCCAGCAATGCCTACTGATTGTGGGAACTGTAGTACAGCTTTCAGTCCCTCTCGATATGCAGGGGTAACGTGATCAATTCCAAGTCTGAGGCCTAGCAATATGAGCGTAGGAAGGACCACCCCCTGCTGATTACGGCTCGCTTTCATGAACTTCTCCTCGAACACGTCTGAGTTGTCATTCGTGATGTATACTCGGGGCGTTAGGTGTGTGTGCGCCACCGAAAGTCCTCTGTTCCACTGTTAGCTTCGTTCCCTGGCACCAAATTTCTATCCGCGTTCTTACTGTATGCATCTGGCAGCGGCAGATGGCCCGAACCATTCCCCGGGTTGTTTCCCACAGAACTCAGCGCCATGTTTGACGAAGTTATGGATGGAGAATGGCGCATCTGGGGAATCAGCAAACAGCTGCAGTATCGGAATTTCTTGTTCGGATTCGTCCCTGCGTCGCCAATCTATCTGGTGTCAGCAAGTTGGGTTGTGATACCATGTACACCACGTCTGGGAGTCCATACTACGGCCCATCGATAGGATGACCATCGCATTCGCCAGCAGGCTTTGACCCGACCGTATCATACAACCCCATCCGGTGTCGCTTGTGAACCCTTGTGGATCCATTAGTTGGTTCCTGAGGCGTACACTTAATGTTAGTGGTGTTGTTCCAACTCCGGTGCCTGTGTCTCTTTGTATAGGTGGGAAGTGTGATCTGTATGTCATCCATATTCTGGATTCGAAATCAAGGAGGAATGTTTCTGGCCAGGTGGGTGGGATTGCGCTTGTTGTTCTCGCCTGTGGGCTGTTGTTGTCTGCTCATCGTGTCAGTGCCTTTTTTCGATGGACATTCTATGTAAATTCGGAAGGTGTGCTCTCGTGGAACTTACCGGGTTCCTTGGATGATGGGTTGAGTGGGGGATACTCGATCCCAAGGCACCATATGGACAATTCGGGCTCTTGGTCGTTTTGGGGCTCAGGGTCCCAGATGTACTGTATTATTCGCTTCCTGCATCGTTCTATATCCGACGTATTCATGTCTGTCGTCTCTTTGTGGGTAATACTGGGTGTAGCTATCACTCCTTCTGTGGGGTGGGATTGTTGGTGTACGATACGACGATATGGTCGTCTTACGTGATTTATCAACCTCAGTCGTTGTGGTAGTTGATATGTAATATGTTGAGGGTCTCGCTGTTGCTCGACATCAGAACTTGTTTATTGTAGTGCATGCGACCATCTGATTATGTGTCAGTCGTGGTGTTTGTTCGGAAGGCTCCAAGTCACATAGGAAGTTGGTGGTTTGGGTATCGCAGGTCACGGGGTACCACCACAAGACCGTATACATTGTATCTGGGGTTGCTTGCGCTCCACTTACCTTGGCTTTTGTATTTCCTGGTAGGTGATGGGGGTTGGGTCTAATATATTGTGCTCTACTGGCTGTGCCTGTCTGTCTGCTGCCCGTGGTATGTTGATGATTCATTGTGGCACTAAGTATACCTTATATATATATACACATCTATCTAACTATATCCGTAGCCACTTTGTATTGCAGCAACAACCGCGTGGTGGCAGACATAACACCAGCACATACCAGTTATCTACCCAGTCAAGCTCCGCTGATATGACACCCCAACCAAGGATATAGACCAACATACGGGGGATATTTCGCTTTCGAGAAACCCTAGGAGGCAGGTTGGGGGGGGAGTGTCTTGGGGGACAGGGTACATGTTTTTAGGGACAGGGCTTTAACCTAATATAGAATTACTTAATTAGGAATACTAAGTTATTTTTAGGGATAGAATAGTAGGCTAACTATTTTTCTATACTATCTTTAGGGTTAATTATAGTATTAAGGTTTTAAACTATATAAGTTAAATTAAGGGTTTATTATTTATTAAATTTATAATTTACTAGGTATCTCTATATAAAATTTAACTATAAATAATTACCTACCCTCTTTAATTGATTTTAATAATAACTTTATTTTTAAATATATTAATTTTTTAAATAGCCATCTTATATTATCACTATTTTATATATATTCCTTTTTAAAAACTATTATTAAAGCTATATAAAGCTAGGCACAGGACTATAAATATATAATTATTAAATATTATATAAATAAGGATTGGAATAATTTTTTCAAAGCTATTTATTTCTTCTACACCTTTAGTAAGAAATTATATAAAAACTACAATAATAGCTACTAATTTTATAGTATTTTTAAAATAGATTATCTTTCTAATATTATCTTAAGTTATTATAAAACCAATAGTTACTAGTACTTTAAGATATTAGATCCTAGTTATAAGTATATAACTTTACTATTATTACTTTATTTATAGTACTGCCAGGCTAAATTTAATAAATAAAAATAAAAATAAATTATTAAATTACTTAATAGCTTTTTATATAATAGATTATCTAATAATTATATTATAAAAATCTTATTTTATCTATATATCTTTATTAAATCTAGAATTACTAATATTATATTTTTTAATAGCTTTTTATAGGGAGAACTTTACTTTAAGCCCTTATAATAAATTATAAAGAGGATATATGTTACGAAGAACAGACCTCTCTGCGTCTTCCTAACCCTAGTAACCTCTTGTAAGCTCGCAACGCTTAACTTAACTTACTTAATCCTTTTTTACATAGCTTTATATTTAACTAGTATAAAGACTAGTCACGGTCGGGTTAAGCTTAGTTAAAGTAGGCAAGGCCAAGTATCTTATATATAAGATACTTGTAAAGTAGTTTGTACGAGTATATTACTATTCTAAAAATAATTCTAAGATAATAGTTTATATTAATCACGAAGAATAAGTAAGACTAGATATAGTAGTAATAAGCGTCCTTAAATATCCTCCGCGCCGTATACTATCTTATATACTTTTCTAAGGTATACTAAGTAGTATACCTAATAGGATACCCTTTCCTTGTATACTAAACTCCTACTATTATTTAGTATACTAGATAGTATATATACGTGATTCCCTTCGTGGGCGTCTCGCTAGGTAAGCTTTATTATATAATAATTAGTATTTATTTATGCCTGTTAGTATTACTAGGTCCGTCCTAATACTAAAAATATTTAATATATTAAGAACCCGAATATTATTATAGCATAATCTTCCGTGGCTAATAATATTCCTTCCTTAATAATAATATCCTGGGATATTATTATCTCGTTATAATATTACTAGTCCATATTATTCTGCCACG
This sequence comes from Aspergillus karnatakaensis, assembly GCF_047715665.1. Lineage (NCBI taxonomy): Eukaryota > Fungi > Ascomycota > Eurotiomycetes > Eurotiales > Aspergillaceae > Aspergillus > Aspergillus karnatakaensis. The sequence continues at coordinate 9,481 of NW_027395731.1, read as the reverse complement.
TAGACCGCCTGGCTAGGTTCTTAATATTACCTTTCTCTCCTCTTGCTTTTTATCCTAAAAAGTATAAGTATTATAGGTTCCCCGCACACCCGTGAGTTCTAGTTCCCTCTTTTTTTCTTCCTAAAATAGCTTACTATGCTTCCTAAGCGTAACTATCTTGCTGACCGTATCGCCTAGTCCGAGAGTATTATCTAAAATAGTCTCCTTATCCTAAACCCTTGCAAATATTACTCTACCCGCGGTATTACGTGTATTATAAATTTGAAAAGCTAGAACTACGTATTATATACCCGCCACGGTTGCAAGTACGAGAAGTGATTTTATAGCGAAAAATAATAATCTAATTTAAAACGTGATAAGGAGCGGATAGAGCGTAAGATAGCTAAGACTAAAGAGGCCTTCGCCCGCTTATTTGCAAAGCTATCTTACCTTTAAAAATAATAGAAATTTCTAAAAGAGCGTGGTGTTAAGATATTAGATTATAATATAGTAGTAATAGATTAGTTAGATAAGAAAGATTCTTTAACTACTAAAGATTATTCTAAACTTAAGCGCCTAGCTAATAAGTATAAGGCTGTAGTTACTTAGCTAGCTATAATATTAAACTAAACTAGTCTAATTTAGATAATTAGGTCTCTAATATTCTAGTAAAATATAGACTTTTCTACTTTTAAGATCTCTAGTAGTATTCCTAAACCTTTTTCTAGTAACCTATTAGGTTCTTGATAGGTTCCTAGGTATTTTTAAAAGTATTATATCTTTTTTACTTTACTAGGTATCAGGTTTTGCCGCTAACTCGCTTATAGTTTAGAATCTTTTTAACTTTGTATTCTGCTTTATTTATTTTTTTAACTTTTATATATTTAGTAAGTTTGGCGTTAACAGGTACTAGTTCTAATAATAAAATATAAAAAACTAGGTATATATATTTTATTAAAGCTAGTAGCTTTAGTTAATAATTAACTAGTCCTAGTTACTTCTTAATTTTAAATAGTCCTAAGCGGACGTGGTCTAGCTTTGCGCTTAGTTATTTTATTTTAATATTTTATTATAGGAAGAAGACCTTCCCCCCCTCTTCTAGATCTGGTCCCTTAGATCTTTTCTTATTATAGTAGGTTACTATTTGTATGTTAATAAATTCTAAATCTCTTAATAGTTAGGCTTGGATTATCTTTAATTTATTTATAAAAAGGTTAGCTTCTTTAGCTATTAGTTCTTTTTATAATAATTCCTTATATATACTTAAATAATATCTATAATTAGCTTCGAAGGGTATTATACTAGTTATATTATATACTAAATTATTATATACAAACTAGGCCATTAGTAGGTTATCTTCCTAGTTATCTTGTATATAGTTTATATAATATTATAGGTATTACTTAATAGTTTAATTCACTCTTTCTATTTATCTATTAGATTGCGGTTAGTATGCGGTAGTTATTTATAACTTAATCCCTATTTAGTCCGTGATTAATTTCTAGAATTTTATAGTGAATAGTTTATCTTTATTAGATATAATATACCTTAGCATGCTATGGTTTATAATAATAATATTAATAAATAGGCAACCTATATCTTTTATAGTTATAGTTATTATTATTAGTACTAGGTAGATATATTTTATAAGTTAGTCTATAATAACTACAAGATAGTCCCTTCCTAATACTATAATTAGTAAAGGACCCACGAAGTTAACTATAATCTATTCCTATAGTTTTGTTAGTATTTCTGGGTTCTATAATTTTCTATACGGAGCATGCCTCGTAGGCTTATTCTTAATATAGCTTTCGTATTTGCTAATATATTTTTTAACCTTTTTTTTTATATTTTTAATGTAATAGTTTCTTACTATTTTTTCGCATATTTTATTAATTCTAAAGTATCCTTCTGTCAGACTATTATAATATAATAAAATAATCTTGTTAATTAGTGTTAGTAAGATATAAATTAATCCCTTAATCTAAATTATACTATCTTAGTATTTAATCCTGTTGTTTAACGCTTCTAAGATCTTTTACACGAGTTTATTATTTTTTAAGGCTTTCTTAACCTTGTCTAGAATTTCTAGTCTGCTAACTTCTATTATTATAACTAGGATTATAGGGTTATTTCTAAGTATTCTATTCTTGTTAACTTGTAGGATTACTAGTTTCGGACTTTTTTTCTTATTTTTATAGTCCGGCCTTCGGCTAAGAGTATCTGCTTGCGTGTTCTTAGTTTCTTTGTAGTATACTACCTTATAATTAAACTATAATAGTAGTTTAGTTTATCTAGCTTGCCTTCTCGTTAATACTTTAATTATTATAAAATAAGTTAGATTTTTATGGTCGGACCTAACTATAACTTAGTATCTTACGCCTTCTAGGTAGATCTTCTAATATTTAAATACTACTATAATAGCTAGTAGTTTTTTATTATAAATATTATAATTCGCTTTTAGTAGTGTGAACTTCCTTAAGTAAAAAGCTACTAATCTTTTCTTACTGTTAGTTCTAGTTTAAATTATTATAGCCCCTAAAATATAGTCTAATATATCTATTTCTATTATTATAAGTAAAGCAGGATTATACTATTTCCGAACTAGTAAATTAGTTAAGTTTCCTTTAGCTTTTTTAAAAGCCTGTTACTACTTATTCGTCTACTTATATAAGATATCTTTTTTTAATAGTTTAAACAGGGGTTTTATATTATAGGCGTACCCCTTAATATAATATTAGTAATAGTTTAGTAGGCTAATAAATTATTATAGTTTTTTAAGGTTTTTTAGCGTAGGCCACTCCTAAATTATTTTAACTTTTAACGCTTCTGCCTAGATACTATCCTCGGTAATCTAGTATCCTAAGAACTCTGTTTCTTTAATATAGAACTCGCACTTCTTAAGCTTATACTTGAGATTCGCTTTTTATAGCTCTGCTAGCGTTTCTCGTATATCTAGTATATATTACTCGAAGGTTTCTAAATAAATAATAATATTATTAATATACACGCATGTGTATCTAGGTAAAACCTTCCATAGTACTTCTTTAATATATTACTAGAATAATACTAGTGTATTAGTTAGCCTAAATAGCATAACCTAGTATTTATAAAAACCCTATTTTGTTCTAAATATAGTTTTCTATTCTTCTTTCTCCTTAATCCTAATATAGTAATACGCGTTAGTTACGTCGAGTTTCGTGAACTATTTTGCTCCGCGTAGTCTGTTTTAGATATTATTAATTAAAAGTAAAGAGTACTAATCCTTAATTATTATATTATTAAGTAGTTAGTAATTAATATAAAGTTACTCTTCTCCTCCCTTTTTTAGGACAAATAAAACCCCGTGTCTTATTAGAGACTTTAACTTCCGGATAATCCTAATAAGTTCTTTGGCGTTAATATAGTCTTTTAGCAACCTATTATATTTATTATTTAATAGGATTATTTATTAGTAATTTAATACTTTCCCTTCTTAAATAGGTATAGTATAGTTATAGGGCCCGTGTGGTAGTAGCGCCGGGTTCTTAGGTTTTCTAAAGATATCTTAAAATTAACTATACTCTTTCGGGATTCTCTAGAGTAGCTTAGTATTACTCGTGACTATTACTAGCTACTAAGCCTCCTCCCTATTTCTCTCTTTATTTTTTATAATTTTGTAGTATTATCTTGTTTTATTAGTAGCCTAACTAGGAATATTTATTAACTATACTTGCTTTAATAGTTATTTTATTACTATAATAATAGAAATAACTAGACTTTTTTCCTTTAGGGTTATATAATTACCTTTAAGTATTAACTTTCCTGCAGGTTATTTAACTACCTGCTCAACCTTATTTTAAGCATGTTACTGGCCGCTAGCCCTAACTAGTACCTTTTTCTTTATTTATAAGTATTTCTTTCTTTATTAGAGTATCTTCTTACTCTAATTAATATCTAGGTTATAATTCTCGAGCCACGGGATCCCTAATACTATATTATACCTGCCTAAAGGAGTTATATTAAAACTTAGTTTATAGTGTTTCCTATATACTACTATAGGCAGCGGTACCGATTCGATTGTTAGTTCGAGAGTTCCTAGGTTCTTGCTATTTAATCTATTAATTAGCGTAGGAACTTCCTTCCTCATGCTTGGTAATTTATAAAAGTTTATAAATTTAGGGTTTATAAAATTACTAGTTACTCCTAAGTTAATTATAGCGTTTGCTAGCTATCTATTAACCTAGATTAATAGTTTAAGGTATTGTTCTTGCTATATTACCGCTAAGGACCCTGGCGAGGCTAGTTCGTCGCCTTCTAGAGATTCTATCTCCTAGTCAGGTGCCCTCTTATACTATAGTGGTATTAGCGCCAGCCCTGCCTCCCTTTTCCTTATATTATAGTAGAAACACGGTATTTTATAATAGTAAAGTCATGTCTCGAACACATAGTCTAGGTATCTCTTATATCCCTTGCACGTGTAGTTTATCTAATAGCACGGGCATTCTATATTATCTTTAATATATTTAGGCGCGACCGGGTTATACTTTACTAGATCTTTTAGGGTGTCGTGCTATAATACTAGATACCTGTACTTATAGCAAGTAACTTATAATTACTAGTTATACTTAGGGTATTTAATATAATACTTGCAGTTATACTATTAGTAGTAATAGTATTTATAGTTAAGTAAGCTTCTCTACTTCCTACTAGTTTCCCTTAAGTTATTATAATAGTCTTGGTTGTCTCGCCCGCAGGCTTTATAGAATTATAGATATTTATTATAAAACTATTTGTATACTATCTAATCTTTATTAGTCCTATCCCAGCATATTAGCTAGATATAATAATATTAAGACGCGATTTGCTGCTAGAGTTATTATTATTCTTACTTAATTTTAGTTTTCCTGCGTTCTTAGTAATTTTATTCTATAGTATTAGGCCTTTTCCTGTTACCTAGTAATCTAAAAAGATCCTTAAATCCTTCTTAAATAGGGTTTTTAATTAGGGTTTTAGGTATTTTAATAAGTTCCTCCCTGCTAGGACTAGGGCCTTTTACTTAGGTACTAAATTATTTATTAAAAGGGTTAAAGTCCTACATAATAGCTAGGAATTTGCTATACTCCTTTTCTTAAACTAGCTTAGTAATAGATTTGTCTTTATAAGTCTTATTTAACCTCTTAACTTAGATATTTTATAAAATCTATTAGAATTAATATTTTTTTATATAATACTCACGCGTGAGCCTATAGGCCTTGCCGCTATAATTAATATTATATTTTCTAGCCTAGACACGCACGTAGGCTTCCAGCTTTATATTAGTTATATTATTAAGGGCTTATCTATCTTATTTACTTTAGTCTAGAAGTAAGTTACTTAGGCGTCCCCTTGCCCTTAATTCCCTAGCTTAGTATAATATATACCTAACTAGCTTTTTTATTTCCTAGATAATTCTTGCAGCTTCTTTATAAGTTAGAGGCATGTTTATACTTTCCGCATGCTCTATTTCTTCCAGGGATATTATAAAAAGGTTTTTTTCCCTAGTCGCGTTGAGCGTTATTAGCTTTATAGTAGTATTTAATTATTTTTTTTATCTAGAACCTTTATAGTTTTTCTAGCCCTGCTTTTTTCTCTAAAAGTAGTCTACTACTTTATAGCCTAATTTACCACAGGTAAAGTACAGATTCTCTTTTTAATATTATTCCCTTTTCTTCTCGGAAAGTATTATATTAAGGTCTATTAGTTAAAGTCTATAAAAATTACTATATCCCTAATTTCTTAGCTAAAATTATTATTTAGTATTAGCGCGATTTCCTCTAGTCCTGCCAGATTAATAGAAGCGTGGTACTTAGTATTTATTACGCTAGTACTAATAATAACCTCCTCTCCTTACCTGCAGGTCTTAGAGTTAGTTATTAATTTATACTGCTTGCTTAACTATTTCTTTAATAGTCTTAGGTCTATCTATAATAGCTATCTTTTTAAGGATCTCTTACTTAAATCCTTCCTTAAATTACCTAATAAAGGCCTCGTCGTCCTAAGATATACGCGATTATAATTATATAAACTTAAACGCGTAGTAAGATATATTACCTATCTACCTTAGTTATCTTATCTCTTGTTTAGTATTTTAAGTAGTATTAATATCGCCAAAGGTATCTTTTAAGTATCTCTTAAAAATACTATAGTCTATAAAAATTTCCTTAGTATTATTAGCTATATTATCTATATTAGTAATTTAGTATTTTCTTATAAAAGGTTTAAATTATTTGTAAGCTGCCCTAGTAAAGTAAATAAAAGTAAAGAAAACTTTATCTCCTTATCCTGCAAACTTATCCTTATTAATATTAAGATAGGTATTTATCTAGGTCTGCTAGTACCTAAGCTTAGATTAAGTATTATTAAAAAGCTTAGGGGTTTTAAGCTTTATAATTTTTATAATAAGTTTATTATTAAGTTCGAGGACCTGCTCCTAGAGCTGTTTAATTATTCCTTAAGCTTTACTAGTAAGAATAGTGTTATGTTAATTAAGATTATTAGTTAAGTTATTAATAATCGCGGCTTAACTATTAAGCTACTCCTGCATAATATAAATAATAAACTAAAGTTACTTTATATTAGTAGAGGGTTGGTTAGCTTGCTAATTTCCCCCAAAAATTATAGTAATAGTTATTTTAAGTTAAGATAAGACACTCGTGTTAACTAGTAATTAATATATTATAAAGAATAAACCTCTCTGCGTCTTCCTAACCCTAGTAACCTCTCGTAAGCTCGTAACACTTGACTTAACTTACTTAATCTTTTTCTATATAACTTTATATCTAACTAGTATAAAGACTAGTCACGGTCGGGTTAAGCTTAGTTAAAGTAAGCAAGGCTAAGTATCCTATATATAAGATACTTATAGAGTAATTTATACGAGTATATTATTATTCTAAAGGTAACTTTAAGATAATAGTTTGTATTAATCACGAAGAATAAGTAAGACTAGATATAGTAGTAATAAGCGTCCTTAAATATCCTCCGCGCCGTATACTATCTTATATACCTTTCCAAGGTATACTAAGTAGTATACCTAATAAAATGCCCTTTCCTTGTATACTAAACTCCTACTATTATTTAGTATACCAGATAATATATACACGTGATTTCCTTTATAGACGTCTCGCTAGGTAGGCTTTGTTATATAATAATTAGTATCTATTCGTGCCTGTTAGTATTACTAGGTCTATCCTAACACTAAAGGTATTTAACATGTTAAGAACTAGAATATTATTATAATATAATCTTCCGTGGCTGATAATATTCCTTCCTCGATAATAGTATCCTGGGATACTATTATCTCGTCGCAACGTTACTGGTCCGTATTATTCTATCACGTAGACCGCCTGGCTGGGTTCTTAATAATATATCTGATTAAATACTTTATATTTTATTAAGGGAATAACTTTATTTCTTTTTAAATTTAAAGTAGGTTTATATAAATATCTAGATTAATATTATAAGGCCTATAACTATAATATTAGATTATAATCTAGGAGTAATTATAGTTATTAATATCTAGTTCTACTATTCAAATCTTACTTTATATTAATAATATATTTTAAATATTATTTAGGTATATACTAAGTACTAAATATAAGTAAAATTATAGAATCTAACTATAATACTTAAATATAGCTTTAATAAAAATATAAATCTTAAGAAATAAGTGAATATTATTTAAAAAATAATTAAAAAATTATATAAAATATATTTTATATTTTTATACCATTAAAGAGTAAAGCTAAATAGTTATAATTTAAAATAATATATTATGATAATAATTTATTTAGTAGTTGTAAAGCCTTTATAATACTAGTTAAAGACCTTAATAAAGATTATAAAGACTTTAAACTACTTACCTACTTTTTTAAGTATATAGTAAAGTAGTTAATACTCTTATATATATATTATAAAGACTTTTTAATATTTATTTAAAGTCTTATTAATATTATTCTAAATATTAATATTATTATTATATCTCTTATTATTATATTATTAATCTTACTTAAGAAAAGATACTAAGATTAATTAATATATTAATATATAAGGCTTAAGCTATAATAATTATAAATAAATAAAAATATTATTACCTGCTTTATAAAGTACTTTATAAAAAATTAAATAATCTAGGTATAAACTCTTTATTTCTATTAATAAGTATCTTAGCTTTTTTACTTTAAGGAATAACTAGTATACTATATTTATATAATTATATTATTTTAAATATTTTTATAGATTTTCTTTTATATTATTTTTATTTATTATTAATTATTTTATTAGCAGACTTAGGTTCCTTAAAAAGGTAATATAAGGGTTTAGTAAGCTGCTTAAAATAAAATAAAGTAAGAAAGTTAAAAAAAGTAATAATATAAGCTTACTATTATATAAAAATATTATATAAAAATAATTTAAAGTAAAAGTTAATATTTCTTATTTATTTTAGTTATTTTAAAAGCCTTCATTAAGGTATAAAACCTTTATTTTCTTTTTTTCTTTTTTTTTTCTGTTTTACTATTTTTTCTTATTTCTTATATAATTATTATTTTATTCCTTATTTCTAGTAATTTTATTTCCTTATTTCTTTATAACCTTTTTTATAATTTTTATTTTATTATCTTTATTAACTAGTTATTTATTTTATATACTTAGCTTAAGATATTTTAATTCAAATATAATTCTTTATTGTGTAATATATAGTTAAGAAGTATTCTTAAATAATATATATTATATTTTTCCTAAATAAATTACTTTAAGAATAGCTATTAACTTTAAAAATATAATATAAGCTATTCAAATTATATACCCTGTATTTTAATCTATTTAATAAAAATAATAATATTTTTTTTCTTTTTTTCTTTTACTAATCTTATTTATAATATATTACTATATATTTTTATGTCTTTTAATCTCTTTTTATTTAATTTTTTTTATTTAGGATTTATCTATTTTCTTTATTATAATTACTAGAAATAATAAAGGAATAGTATTAGTTAATAGCTCTCTAGCTAGTAAGAAAAAGGTTTAAAAAAACTAATAAAAATTATAAATAAAAGTCTTTTTTTAAAGTATTCTGTAAAAGAGGTGTTCTTGTTAATAGTGAAATAGATCTTTTTATAAAGTTCTTGGAATAAGTAATAAGACTAATAAATAGTAGAATAAGATAAAATAATTAAAGATTAGTAGTAAGCTAACTTCTAGCTATATAATTATATTAGTAATAATAAGATAGTTAATAAGACTAGTTATTCTTAATAAATAATAAAGAAAATAAATAAATATTTTTTAATTATAATTATAAAAATATATATAGAATAACCTAAATAAGAAGAAGATATTATTTCTAAAAATACTTTAAATTAATTAATTTTATTATTTCTATTTTTTAAAGGCCTGTATAATTTTATTTATTTTAATAAGATCCCCCTCTTAAACTTATTTATTATTATTAGTAGAATAACCTAATTATTATATTAAATAT